>NC_088368.1:33275385-33330385 GCF_034508935.2 Berghia stephanieae | reverse complement strand
CTGCCATTATCGGGCCCCATTCTCTTGGAGTTGTTGCCAGCGTTCCTGACACTATGTGTATCGACTTGCGAAGTTTTACATCTACCTTCTCAACGTTTCTGCTTCTACCCCTCATTGGAGCGCAATACTCCGCGGTGGAATAACATAGTGCCAGGGCGGACGTTCTCAGGAGTGCTTGGCTAGCGCCCCAAGTCGATCCCGCCAGCTTCCTCAGAAGACTGTTGCGTTTCTCTATCTTCCGGGCAACTCCTTCGAGATGCACCCGATAGGTAAGGCTGCGGTCCAGCGTCACCCCTAAATATTTTGGATGCGGCTCATATGGGAGTGGCTGGTCCCCGACGAGTAAAGAGCCTTTTCCGAGGACTCAATTATGCGCCATTCAGAGCGGGACTCGAACCCAGTACCGTCCGATCCAAAGGCGAGTGTCATACCACAAGACCTCATGCATAGCCGCACAAGAATGTGATGAGAGAATAGATACATATGTATTGAAAGAGGAGAGAGCGGATGGAGTGAATAAAGTTCTTGGATATGTAATGAAGGAATAAAATTGACGTCACTCATCTCATTGTTATTGTTTTTAGACACCCATTTTTATGATTAGTTCTCATTAAAATATATCAGACGATAAACGTTCAAGGTTACATGTAGATTTTTGGGCTGGAGCGTTATTTCTGGCTGGCGGACTTTGTGAGTATGTTAATTTAACACAGCGCATCAATAGAAGGAATGAATCTAAATTGAGCTAAATTTGACGTTAATCAAACCGTTGTTATTGCTTTTAGACAGCCATTTTTATAATTAACCTATCACTAAATTTTATCAATCAGACTATAAACGTTCGAGTTTGCACAGTTTTGTGTGGTAGTATGTTATACCCCGATGGAGGTGTCGTGAGTATTTTTCCAATACGCACAACATCAATACATTTGCAATCAGCAATATTATCATTATTATTATTATTATCATCATTATTATTATTATTATTATTATTATTATTATTATTATTATTATTATTATTATATTATTATTATTATTATTATATTATTATTATTTATTATTATTATTATTATTATTATTATTATTATTATTATTATTATTATTATTATTATTATTATTATTATTATTATTATTATTATTATTATTATTATTATTATTTTATTATTATTCTTCTAATTTTTTTCTAATTTTATTAAAACACAATTTAATAGAATACCCAAGCCTCTTGTGCAACGTGTATATCATGTAATTATCATATGTAACTATGTATAAAAATAAATTAGAGATAAAAATCAAACTTCATGACTGTTTATTATCCCAATATTAATGTTTGTTTTGTTAGATGTTGTTATGTCAAATGTTTTCTTGACCTGGGAAAACAAACAAACAACAAAACAAACAAACAAACTAGAAGACAAATGTAACAGTGTAATTTATCAAGAGATTTTCTACCCTGCCTCGTTAAATCACTCAATGTAGATGATTGTCCAACTCAAATTGCGAGTAGCTTTGTGTCCTTATTAAATGAAGACAAAGCAACTAAACATGCAATCGAAACAAAACAAAGGCTCCAAAACGCAAGAACGAAAACAGATAAACTTCTATTTTATGTTAAAGTTGTTTTTATTATTAATCTACCCCTCCACCAAACACTTATCAAGGAATGTAAGCAATGTTGCGGACGTGATTGGGTAGCGCCACCACCCCTGCCATTCTCTTAGTTTTTGTAATCGCAACTCTAGATTTTAAGATATTTAGACTATCCTCTCTTCTTCCATATTTTGCTGGCACCAAAATGGCGCAAAAAAAAAGAAAAAAAGCCCCTATCTTGGGCTAAAACTAATTTTCTAAATAAAAAATAGACAACCAAACAATAAAAAAAGAACCCCCCCCCCCCTCCCACCTCCAGTACTACTGCGAATAGAGGAAATCCTTATTCGAAGCATTACTGCGAATGGAGGTGGCCAAAAAGAAAAAAAAAAGAAAAAAACTAAGAGAGAAGGAGCGTGCATAAAATGAAGTCTTTCTTAAAGGAATACTAAGACAAACAGCAATCCCAAATCAAAGACCACTAACTGGGTGGGCATGGGATTCTCGACCTCCCACAGTGGGCAGGGAGGTACTTGGTGTGTCTTCTATCCCCTTGTATTTGTTTTCCAATTGCTTTCTGTCTTTGTCTTGGAATGACATTACTTAATTTTGTCCTGACACTGGCCGGAGTCCTTGGCTGGGAGGGAAACAGTCAAATGTATAGTTATAGTTTTGGGAGATGATATTTTTCCCTTGTAAATCATCTCTCTGTTATGTACTGTTATTTTTTTTATTTTTAACATGTGATTTGTTAACATTTGAATGTGTTCCTCTTAGTAGGATCTTGTGCTTGTGTCTGGGTGAGACTTTTAGAAGACCTCAAACTAAGTACACCGATAGTGTGCTCTTGGTATCTACATGTTTCCTCTGGGTGGGGTTCATGGACTCGCATAGTGGGCAGGGATTCACTTGCTGTGTCTTCTATCTCCTTAAATCTGTTTTCTAACATGCTTTCTGTCTTTGTCTTGGAATGAGATTACTTAGTTTTTTCGGGGGGGCCTGGCCGGATACCCTAGCTCGGAGGGAAACAGTGAAATGTATAGATAGTTTTGGGAGATAATTTTTTGTTGTTTTTAAATCATCTCTATGTTATGCACTGTATTATGAAAACATTTGAGCGTGTTCCCCTTAGTGGATACCTGTGCTTGTGTCCGGATGAGACTTTTAGGTGATCTCAAACTAAGTACTTTGATAGTGTACTATTGGAATCTACACCTGTTCCCTATTTGAACCAATTCCCCTTTGTTTCACCTTTTTAGTGCTTTATTTGTAACTCTGGAACTTTTTAGTATCCCATTTTCTTCCTCTTTACTGGCGCTGATGTGGCCTTAATGTGTTGCAAGCGCCGTAAAACCATTAAAAACGGAATTTAAAAAAAACATAAATAAAAAATCAAACAAACTAACAAACTACATTTGAACCATTCCCCTTTGTCTTACTTTTTCCTCAAATTCTTTTGATCGTACATCAAGTATGTTATTACTATCCGATTATCTTCCTTATTACTGCGCTGATATGACCTAAATGTGTTGCAAGCGCCTTAAAACCCTTAAAAGCAAAAAAAAAATAATAATAAACAACAACAAAAGACCATCAACAAAACCCAAGAAAAGGATCGCTGCTATCGGCTACCCCACTCACGAGTAAACGCACACATTCAGTCCCTTTTACCACGTACAATGATATGGTTATGGAACACCCCTCCCCCCCCTCCCCCCCCCCCCCCCCTTTTCCCTTTCCCCCAAGACAACTTGGGAAATTCTGATAGCTATGAGAAATTTACTTGTCATTTAGAAAAAACATTTCTGTCACAGGAGGACATGATTGTTGTAATACAATCACAACTTATAACCAATCATTTTTTCAGGTGACCCTGCTCTGGTGTAACAACAAAACGTGAGCATTCATATAGGGCAATATCCACTAAACGTGCCCAAAGCGCTTTACAACTGCAAAGATATATGCAATAAAATATCGTTTATGTATGACGGCCGGTTGGACTTATCTAATTGCAACTCAGCTATTCACTTACATCAGAAGCATTGTTCAGGGTGACAGGAGTGCAGAAGAATACATCAGAAATAGAACCAATAAAGGCTGAAACGTCATAAAATTTATGTACAAAACACATGGAATAATTCACAATATTCTATTCAAAACCATGTTAACTTATTCAAAAGCAACGTTCTTCCGACACTCTAGATAATTGGGTCAGAGTGTTGTCGAATGACCAAATCAGATTCCGACAAACTTACAGAGTCCACGCGAATAATTTTAGAAAAATATAACGTATAGTCTGGCCTCGCAAGAGTTTCGTCGACCACCCCCTCAAGCAGAACACCACCGAAGACCTTAAAACCTTGATAAATAGCTGAAATGAAGGTAGGCAGGGCATATTCATAGTATGAAGGATGACTCAATTCCAAATAATGCTCTTCTCTGGACACCAGAACGCAAAAGAAACTGAGGCATGCCAACTTTATCATATCGAATAATAGTGGAGGACAAAACTAGAAGGTAGAACGAGTCCTGAGGATCTGTGACAGAGACAAGGTACAATCCTACACGCCAATAAGTAGCTAAGTAAGTAACATAGGAAACGATCTTTACCTTTCTCAATATGCTCAAGCAGTTTTATATTTTTGATATCGAGTTTCTTTTCAGTATAAATCAACCAGGCTTAATACCGTATTAAGGAGACTGGTCAAATATAACGTAAATCTACATTGTCTTATATATTTTTGGCTCTCCTCTCATTCGAATGGATGACAACTATAAGAGGGGAATTTTATTTTCTATTAGATAATGTTAGGACATGCTACGATGTAAATATTTATATGTCAAAGCTTATTTGGATAACGTATTACTAAGATATTTTTGAACGCCGCTAGTTTGGTGAACGATTTTTATCAATGACTTAATGCGATTTTAATCAAGATAAAGGTCAATTTGTTCAATGCCTAATCTCAACATTTGCAAATTTGTGCAGTTTCATTTTACCCTTGATATAAAAATAACAGGCGGTCGAATTTACCAACTGACCCGGACTTTATTTGGAAACCGACACTTTTTTCCGACAACCACATATTTCGTTGAAGCCGAACATGCCATGAAACTGTTCAGCGTATTTCGAACTCATTCTCATGTAAACAAAAATATTTACACTAGAATTAGTCGATTCCATAGTGTTGAACAAAGCCCATGTCAACACAAACAAGTTACTGAACTGTCCCCTGATATTGTATTCGGTGACGGTGGCCATAACCATCAAATTGATTGCGCTCGGAAAGAAACAAATGATGAAAATAATTGATATAAACAAAACCATCTTGACAACTTTCAGGTCACGGACATTTGAAGTCGAGTCTCTACATCCTGTGGTTTTGGTCCTCCAAGCTGATTTTCGTTTCAACTCTACGACCAAGATAATGGTGCAGACTATAACCACGACGACTGAGAATATTTGTATAAAAATGTTGAACGTCACTGTAATCTTTTCAAAAAGGACGCCATATTCAAAGTAGATTAACCCTATCAACGTCTTGTTGCGCTCCGGGAAATATTTTGGTCCAAGTGTCATGTCTATGTACATTATTGCGACGCTACTGATGATGAGAACAAAAATAAAGGCCATAATCATGGCTGTGCGTTTTGGTGTGATGATTCTGCGCACTTTGAGCGGCATAGCAATGCACAGACATCGTTCAAACGTGACGAACGCTGTAATGAGGCTGGAGATTCTTGCAAAACAGAAGTTAGGCGTGCCTAAAAGGTAGAAAAAAGCAACGCATGAGTTGAAATGTAACTTGTTTTCTTTGACTATGCTGAAAAAAAGATTTTCGTACCTAAAAGTAACGGTTGGTTAACCCGGTATGCTGAATGACATAAGATAGAGTGACTTTGCGTTGTTTTTGAACAATTACATGGTACATATGACTTTCTATAGATACCTGACACCAACCAAAAAGGCTTTTTCAAAGCCAATGATAACCCATGGCTTTTTCAAAGCCAATGTTAACCCACTCCATTTAACGACATTCAGCACGATGATAATGGGCACGATTGGGCGAGTTAACCAAATGTTCCGTTCATATGTTTTGTTTATTCGTAGCTTTAATGACAGGAGTCATTGCAGATTGAAACGCCATTATGATATTGAGTCTAGAAAACAAATAAAAAAGGGAAATAGGTTTGCAGTTGTATGGATGTGTGCATACTGTTATTGTTATTATAGAAATGTGTATTATACCTAATGGTGTCTCTTGTTCATTCATCGAATGATACCACAAGAAACCTTATAAACAAGACTGTTATCCTAGTCTCATTATTTATTGCTCTGATAAATTTTGTGATCTAAGAGTAGTGCATAATTATAGACAAGATTGAGAATAGATATGAATCTAGTGTGCAGTAGTGACAAAAAAAAATTGAGATAGAACTCTGTGGCTACCGGCATATGCCGGATATGCTTTATTTTCTTTCTTTTTTTTAAACGAGTTCTACTATGAATAAATCGTATTTTCTTCACTTAGTGTAAATAAACTTGTTGATTTTTTTTCTAAACAATTGTCATTCTAAACCTTTTCACTGCAAAATGGCTGTTCGATTTTTTTCAATCTTATTTAAATAGTTTTATCTGGTTTATGCATGGGACCAAATAATTCATTACCTGCTGTGAAGAATTGAAACTCCTGATAATCCACTGGTATTTTACTCCAGCTGTAGAAATACGGATTACGACTGATTAGCGGGAGAAGACAACAGAAATCCGCAATACCTAGACTAAACAGGCTGATGTTTATGGTGTCCTTGAACCCCAAGCGGAAGAATATGACGATGTTGATGACGTTGAAGGCGCATCCAATAGCACCGATGGCGCCATTGAAGATTACGGTGTTGAATAACACGAAGGTGTTGAGGGTTTCATCACTGATAAGATCTGCTGAAATCTGTTTTTTCGACTTTGGATCTACTAATGTAATCATACCTAGACCGCCACCGGAAGTGATATTAGAGACGTTAACTATACTATGTTTGTCTGGTGAGTTGGCGTCAAAGTTCAAAGCTATTTGAAACACTTTGCTCATTTTTGTTAAGAGTATATTTCATACCACCTGAAATACAAAATCGGAAAAAAGGTGTTTAAATGTCGAACGTGTATTGATTTATTCATAATTAATGTGATTTTTAATGGTAAATGATATGAACAACATACGATTTTGGCCGATATGGGGAATTATAATGACCCGACAGCCAAAAGTTCAAGTCTATGAGAGGTCAAAGTGTTACTGATATCGGTTAAAAATTGAATTATAGATCCTAAGAATACAAAATGGTAAAATTGAATGGAATGTAACACGGTGAATTATTTGTGCACCACAGCATTAATCATTCAGATATCACCTTTTATATGACCCGTATTATAATAGGAAAGTATGTATTATAATTATGCATAAATTACAGATATGATGCTTATTTATAAGAATATCTTTTCTTATAACGCGACCCCTACACTAAATCTGAACCACCTAAACTTTGAAGAAGAAGGAAAAATGAATTTATTGGCAAAATAGTCAGAATTATAAAATTTACTTTTCATAAAGTATTAGAAATAAAAACCCAATCTTCTCAATGAAGACCTCTAAATCAAAATTTGGAATTTTAAGGCATCTGGCACAAACAGACATAAAACCACTCTGAGATAAATTTGTCACAAATGCCTTACAGAATGCTTCGTCCATCGCCAAGAAGACCAAATTATTGGAACCACAGTATTGCCTTTTGGGCAACTAAAATCCGTCACAGTCTATATTTAGTTATCATTCCCATCCCAATCTAATGGGATAATGTGAGTAAACAATCATACTCAAGGACATAGTTTTGATATCTTTAACTTAGAATTGAGCTTTCATGTAGAGCAATATCAATTAAACGTGTTTAAAGCGCTTTACAATGTGCTTTACTAGGGGTCCTAGCCTACAGCAGACTGAATCAACGCCCTTAACGGCCATGTACTCATTTTACCCCTGAGTTCGCTGATAGTATATGAATAAAACCCTTATCCAAGGACTCAAACATGAGCCGCTCAGAGCGTGACTCGAACCGAGGATCTTCCAATCCAGAGGACTGACCACGTTAACATCACTTCTGCCGATCTCCGAAAAAAAAAACAAATATTAAAACGTTTGGCCAGAAATCTCAACTTTAAATATCTATCGATTAAATCGATATGTGAAGGGTGAGTTTTCTGGCCTAAATTTTTTACAAGATATTACATACATGGATTAGAAAAGATAAAGTAAAAATAAACACTAAAATCAAATTAAACATAATCCTTGTAAAATTCATGCTTATATATATCTGCGGAACATGGGCTCTGGCTGTAACCGAAGAGCAAAGATTAGACAAGATTCCATAGAAAACAACTGAAAGGAGTCCTGAAAATACGATACCCCACAAAAATAAGCAATAAAACACTGTATGAAAAAAATGCAATGAAAGATCCTTATCCATTCAAATCCTGGGCATATACTCAGATGAAAATATACCAGCTAATAAAGCCATGAATACTTTTTTTCACACCATCTGGACCCAAGAAATATAAAGACAGACCACCCACGTCAATTCACACTGTCTTGAATGAGACCTAAAACGCCTTAAACATAACAAAGAATTAAAATCAAAGGAAGACCTTATGAAATTAACATCCACAGCCAAATACAGCGAACTGTGGAATGAATTGACACAGATGATTAGAGAGGCAGCAGAGGCGTCCCGATCGAATGATTAGGAAGCGAAAGGCCTTAAGTCAAGTAAGTCATACAAGATTTGACTTAGAAGACTTTAGTTATAGGGTCTCAAAACAGAATGCAGAGTTAAAACAAATGTGGCAGTTAGATGACGAAGTAAGAATCATTAGTGATGGTAAAGTGGGAAAGTTGTTTGCTAGAGTCATTGAAAGAAAGGCGTGTGAAACTGATGGCATGAAATGAAAGCTGTTGAAAGGATGTACTGACGAATTATGTCATATTCTTGCATGTATCTATAATATGTCGATTGAGAAAGTTGAAAGTCCCTCTTCATGAAAATGTTCCAAAGTTTTCCTGCTACGAAAACGAAAAAACAACATGTATGAATGATCTTAGACCTGTTGCACTCACCCCCATTGCCATGAAATGCTTTGAAAGTATTTTGTTGAATGAAGTCAATCATAAATTTCCACCTCAATATGACCTACATCAGTTTGTGTACCTGCCAAATAGAAGCATTGATGATGCAATTTACTTTTTTCACTAATAAATAAAGGATAATGAATTTATATAACGCCTAAACATCAATAGTTGTCGTGCTCTGCGGCGCTTTACATAATAGAATTTGGAACAAACAAACAAATAAACAAAATTACAAGCAAAATTACAAACAAAACAAAACAAAAACAAGCAAACAAAACAAAAAACTAAATCAACAACAAACAAACAAATTCATGACACAATACAATAAGCATACATACAGAAACAAAATCTGAGCTCCATCTATGTCATAAAAAAACAAGCCTTACGGAACAACTCAGACTTCAGACATTTCCTGAAAGAAGATACATTTTTACAGGACTTTGTCGGAGAACTGAGTGCGTTCCGTGAGCTTGGAGGAGTAGAAGAGAAGGCTTTTTACCACAAGTGAATTTTGAGGTGGTAACCTTTAGGAGTTGGGACTGAGATAATCTTAAGTTTCGAGTTGGTTCATATTTTTCAATTAGTTCCTTCAAAGATTCAGGTGCCAATCCATCCAGACATCTAAAAACATAACACAATAATTTAATTTATAGTATGAACTTCACTGGAAACCAATGCCATTCCTGGAGAATTGGTGCTATATGATATCTTTTTTTAAAGTTAATTTTATAAGTCAAGCCGCTTTATTTTGAATTATTTGGAGTTGATCAATCATTTGCTTTGACAGCCTATAACTATGAGAAGGGCATCAAAATATTCTTATCTGTTACCAATGAAAGAATTAACAAACAACTTTGTAATATCCTCATCAATATTATGTCTGATTCTTTCTATGTTTCTTATGTGATAGTTACAACTTTGACAATTTTTACATGATCTTCCATGTATAACCCTTGATCTAAATACACCCTAAAATTTATCTCACTGGAACTAGCTTTAATAATATTATCACCCACTAGGATCTTAATGGTAGATTATTTTGAAAGTTGATAACTATTATCGAAAATCATCGTTTCTGTTTTGTCATCATTAAATTTAAGTTTGTTTAGTTTCCTCCAATCCTTTATGTTATTGATATTGATTATAGTTCTGAATCATTATTGAGTTTTGTAAATAGCTGAGTCATTAGCATAAAAATGAAAATAAATGGGAAAGGTTGATAACCTCTCAAAAAGGGGAGCTGTATACATTGTAAATAGGAGGGGACCGAGAATAGATTCCTGAGGCACTCCACAAGTTAACATTGACGGAGATAATAGTTTTATGTAATTACTGACTGAGGTCTTTCAAACAAATGCCTGTTTAACCAATCCAAACCTGTGGCACTTATATAAAATTGATCACGTAGTCTAGTCAGAAGTAGATTTTGATCAATAGTGTCGAATGCGGCAATTAATTTTGAAGTGAAATTAAAATCTGACACACACACACCGAACATTCTTTAACTATTTGCAGACAAGATTTGCTTTTTTTTTCTTCAGAGGTCAAACCATGGTATGCTTATTATTGTATCTTATTGTGTAAAAGGTGTGGAATTGAAATGTTTAATGACAAACCCAAGTAATTTTAGTTTCATTCTCATAATGGAACCCCCCCCCCCCCCCCCCCCCACCCACCCTTCCCCCCAACAAAAATAAATAAAACAAACAAAAACAAAACGAACTTCGATGAAACATAAAGTTTTTCTCTACTGCAATAATGGTATTTGAGCCCGTTATTTACCATCAGTTATAAAACTTGTAAAAATGCACACAAAGTTACAAACTATATCCAGTGATATTGGATGAAAAGAGAAACGAGTTTGTTAAATTTTGTCCTCTATTTCAAAAATGGGAATGCAACTTGATCCATAAGTAATAAACCCCAAATATCCTCTAATTGTTAACTTGCAGCAATCTGCGTCAATGTTGGAATATAAAAATAATGATGATGATGATGATGATGATGATGATGATGATGATGATGATGATGATAATAATGGTGATAGTGGTGGTGGAGGTGAACATGATGATGATGATGATGATGATGATGATGATGATGATGATGATGATGATGATGATGATGATGATGATGATGATGATGATGATGATGATGTTGATGATGATAATAATAATAGGATTCAATAGTTTGATGTCACGTCCGCCCAGTTTGGTTCTAAACTAATAAAATCGGTGCTATTTAGATATTCTTTATGCTGGCTAGAACTTTTTCACATGTCATGTGATCAGAATGTACAAAAGTCAAAACATGATCAGATTTATAATGTTTTTCTCCTCTGGATACACTTTTATGCTCGTCGGAGAAGTATTTTATAAGGGCATCCGCCATTATTCCGATAGTTTAGAACCAGTTACTAAGTTACTATACGTCAATACGACGGAAGTGACGTAACGACTGTTGAAGCCTATTACCAGTGGTGGTGGTGGTGAAGATGGCAATGATGATGATGATGATGATGATGATGATGATGATGATGATGATGATGAGGATGATCATGATAATAATATTAATGCTAATAATAATAATAATAATAATAATAATAATAATAATAATAATAATAATAATAATAATAATATATATGATGATGATGATGATGATGATGATGATGATGATGATGATGATGATGATGATAATAATAATAATAATAATAATAAAACCCGCAGCAACTGGGCATCAGCTCTTTACTGGCCTTAACAACGCCATTTGCTTATCTCTCGTTGGTCTTTTGTGTCTCAATCGCTATGTTTTGCTGAAAACTGGGAAACCCGAAACGTCCACATAATCTGTCTCTGTAAATTAAATTGAAGCTTTTCCACTTTATTACTGTAATCAATTTCTTCGATCTTCAAGCAGAAACAGGTATACCCCTCTTGGTGAAGACTGTAATATAATATAGATAGCATTGCGCTATAAAATTTCCTTTATTAAGGGAAGACTGGAATAGCCCAGGCGACTTTTTCAAGACCACACAATGCAGTGGTTCGAGTATTCGAACTCGGTACCTTTCGTGTACGAAGTAAAGACCGCGCCTCTGAGTCACGCTGCCCCCACGCTTTTCAATTGATTAAAATAAGATATGAATATTTATATATAGGGAATGCGATTAGTGGAAGAGTGGCGTCCCTTGATTGGACGTCACCGGGGGAGAATTTATTTGTAAACAACCCAACTACAAGCCAAGCGCTCCATGTACAAAAATGCATATCATAATCAACGTAGATCTTTTCTTTAGTTTTCTCCATTATAAAATGTTAACAAAATATGATGTAGACTACAAATTAAAAATAAAAGATGTTGATAAATAATACAATACGATGAGACAACCTTTCCAAAACTTACTGAACTTCCCGCTAATGATTGGTATTACTAATAATGGCGATAGCCTCTGTCGGTTGTCAAGACGCGATTTCAACAAAGGGGCGCTACTCTTAAATCTGTTTTGAAATCTCATTCCCTAAAGCTCAATGCGCAATACAATGTTTTATTTATTATGGAATTTATGAGTTTAGACTTGACGGATTGTTTTATATATTATCTCTATTGATTGTTGGTTAAGAAACTCCTGCTATTATAGTTGAAATTTGATGATGGTTATAGGTAGAATAATGGGGGTTTTTTATATTGATTACACGTGGCAATACAAAACACATTACTGTTTGTATTTCACGGTCTAAAGTGCCAATTGTCTCGCAATGTTAATGGTAAGAGTTAGTTAAATTATCTGACAAAGTTTGTGATGGCGTAATAATACATAATTTTAAAAAGGCGCCGCCATGATAAGAGAAGAACGTCTGGTAGCATTATCGAAACTTTTTTTTTAATCACAAACTATATCAGATATAGATTTTAATGATTTTATTATTTTACGGTTGTGCAGACAAAAAGGCATCTGTAGAACATCTTGTATATAAATCAATATTCATTAGACTGCAATGTAGTAAAATGATTGCAAATGATTTGAACAAAATGAGTGCAATCTACGTCATTCAACAAATTATGTATGTTTCATTTAGATATGAATAGTTTATTCTTCTTCCAAATTTATTTAAAATGAGCATGTTAACCAAAATGTGTATGTGGAAAATTATGTATAATTTAGATACTTTTACATGCGCGTCGGGAAAACAATTCCTTTTAAGGGGTGACTAAAGCATTATCTTATCTTATCAAAAACAACAACCATAATATGGTTAATTCATAACTCACACAATCCTAGAGATTGTTGCTAATTTTCAAATTGGAAAAGTATGTATTAAAAATGAGCATGCACATAGATATTTTTATGCAACTACCATTAACATGTAAAACGTAAAAACATTAGCTTTGATACTACGCCTATAATTTGTCTAAGAAAACTGTCATAAATAGGCATGGGGTAAAAGTAACCCGGATAAACAACGGATATACTCGGTGACAGGATTGAGTGAGTTAAAGTGGCAATCCCACTATCTCTCAGGGAAACACTTTTTATTAATGGAAATGATACAATAGTTTTGCTTAGTTGTTATGTTTATATTCAATTCTTCCTGTCTCTATATTATCTCTCCACAAGAAATATTTCTCTCCCTGCTAGTTTCATTATTTTAACGTGATTAATTTCTCATAACTTGTTAGTTGTTATATTTCTGTCTCCTAAAAAGGCCTGGGGTTGAAACGTCGCTTTTTTATATTGTTCAAATATTCTATGCGAGCCACTTTGTTCTTGAAGCGAGATGGTTGAGTAGTTAAGGAAGTGCACTATGACTTACTTGACTTAGATGCCTTTCGCGTCTCGACCGAAAGATCGGGTCGCCTTGGCTGTTTCCAGTATTTCCTGTGTGAGGTGTCTCCAATATTGCCGGTCCTCTCTGATTCCACACAGTGAATAAATGGAAACATAAGACTATCCACTGAGCCGAAGCTCAATGTCAACAGGTGTCAGCCATGTTGTCCTTTTGCACTATGACCCGGAAAATTCCGGCTTCGAGCCTCTCTTCAGCACTTTCGTTATCTGCTCACTTGGGAC
This sequence comes from Berghia stephanieae, assembly GCF_034508935.2. NCBI lineage: Eukaryota > Metazoa > Mollusca > Gastropoda > Nudibranchia > Aeolidiidae > Berghia > Berghia stephanieae. Next base: position 33,316,558 of record NC_088368.1, on the reverse strand, counting down.
GACAAGGGTGATTCATGTTAACACCAGAAGTTAGTTTGTTGGATTGTCTATGGCGGTAAGAGATATAATTAGAGTGATATTGTGCAAAAGGATACCCGACGTTCTTTTTGTACTGTCTGAGATAAATATTGTCTCCTTAACATGAAGGTACCATAATTTTTCCTTTTTTTATATATGCAATATTGACAGTTACTCTCAATCTGTTTAGAAGATGATGATGATGATGATGATGATGATGATGATGATGGTGATGATGATGATGATGATGATGATGATGATGATGATGATGGTGATGATGATGTGTGATGTGAGAGAAGAGAGAAGGGAGAAGAAGAAGAAGAAGAAAGAAGAAGAAGAAGAAGAAGAAGAAGAAGAAGAAGAAGAAGAAGAAGAAGAAGAAGAAGAAGAAGAAGAAGAAGAAGAAGAAGAAGAAGAAGAATGAAGAAATGTATCCCCCCCCCCTCCCCCCAAACTCTCTGAAGAATTATCTAGAATTCTACGTTAGGCTTTCAAACGTGTACTCTTTAGATCATTTTTATCATTTGTCACATTACATGGATTATCTAGTGGCCATACCGAGCCATCAGGCTTCAAAGAAATATATAAAGGCTATAAAAGTAAAGCAAAATATGAAAAGGTGTGTGTGAAATAAGAAATACCGAATTAATGTTTAGGAGGGTGTTATTTTCTTGTATTTATCTTTCTACTTTTTCTTGTACTGTTTCATACACTCCGAAGTTTAAAGATTGCGCGTTCATGCCAACGGAGACCACTGGTCTGTCTCTGACTTACTTGACTTAGATGCCTTTCGCGTCTCGACCGAAAGATCGGGTCGCCTTGGCTGTTTCCAGTATTTCCTGTGTGAGGTGTCTCCAATATTGCCGGTCCTCTGCTAGGGTTCTCAGATTTTCAAGGTCCCCTGCCGTTATGAGACTAATGCTTTGTCCAAGTGTTGTGAGGTTTTTGTATAGGATCACAGGGAGTGTTGTAATCGGTCTTCCTCTGAAAAGGTTCCCGTGTTTTTGGAAGTATCCCTACATGGCTTGGTTTGCTGGTATGTTTTTGTCCCTGCGTAGTATGTGACCGAAAAGTTGCCATCGTTGTTGTAAAATGTCAAGGGAGATTGGTCTTTCTTTTGTGATCTTATAGAGTGATTCATTTGAGATCTTTTTGGGGTATTTGATGTCCAGTACCCTTCTTAGCTGTGTGCGATGGAAGGCATCCAGATGTTCTTCTTCGGATTTTGTCAACGCCCAAGTGCCGCAGTTATACAGAAGTACCGGTTTTACAAGAGCATGGTACAGTTTCAGTTTGGTTTTTCTCTTTATTTTGTCACCTCTAATCCATACATTGGTGAGTTTACTGAGTGCGGCGTTTGATAGCTGTTTTCTTCTTTGTACATCCTCGGTGTCTCCAATTAGTGAGCCGACTTTCTTTGTTCTTTTCCATTCCTCTTTGTTCCTCGATATTGTTGTAAATTCGGTTTTATTGGCATTGACTTGGAGGTTATATTTCATGAGGGTATTTTGTATGATGTCTATATTTGCTGGTGTTGATCCAATAAAATCGACATCATCTGCATAGGCGATTTCTCTAGGGATTGCATTCTCAATATGAGTCGTTGGTTTTGGAATGACTTTTCGAACTTCTTTCAGAGCGTGTTCTAAGTATATTGTGAACAGAATCGGGCTCAGACTATCTCCTTGGGGGGTCCCGATGTTACTTTCGAACTGCGTCTGTTTTGTGGCCCCGTATATCCTTGGTTGTATCTTTGTGTTGCTGATGAGAAATCGGATTATTCGGAGCTCGTCTTCGTCTACTATTTCTGTTAATATCTCCAAAAGTTTTCCTCTGTCGATCGTATCAAAGGCTGCGGACATATCGATTCCGGTTATTGTTATGGATATGTTTTCTTTGAGTGCCTTTGCTGCCAACCATTTATGTGTCCATACAACGTCCGATGTGCTTCGGTCTTGGCGAAACCCGCTTTGGCTATGTGATAGATATTTTTCTATTTTCGGTCTAATTCTGTTGAGGACAATAGTTGACAGTGTTTTTCTTATGGTATTCAGTAATGTTATTGGTCGCAGGTTGTTTACGGGTCCTTTCGTTTTTCCTGGTTTTTGTATTGTAATTAGGACACCGCTGTTTATGTCCCAGTCTTTGTGTGTTGAGAATGTTTTGTTCATTATGTTTGCAATGCTCAGATCCAGGGAGAGGGTACCGCATTTCAGCAATTCAGCGGGAATTTCATCTTCGCCTGGGGATCTGTTATTGTTTAGGCACTTTATGCTATTTCTAACTTCAGTTGTTGTGATGCGGTTGTTTAGGTCTCTAGGGTTTCCTCAGAAGGGCGATATTTGTGAGACTTGTTTGTGAAATTTCTGCTGGAAGTGGTCAGTTACAATGTCAAGGATATCGTTGGGATTTGTTGTCTGTTTGCCAAATTTATCCTGTAGTTTTGGGTTCTCGAATGGTTTTCGGTTCAGAGATTTCGTCGCTTTGAACATAGACGATGCGTTATTTTTGGACTTTTCTATGTCTTCCACTTTTTTGTCTAATTCCTCGTTTCTGTGTTTTATTGTAAGTGATCGAATTGAATGCAGTATTTTGTTTCGTTCCGTTTTCAGGTTTATTATTTCTTCCGAGTCTTTCGTCTTTCGTGTTTTGTATCCTGATCCTAAGTTCTTTTTGTTGCCGCGATAGATCGTTAATAGCGATGTTAGGCGTTCGATTTGGTTTGTTCTTAGTTGTATTAATGGAGCCTGCACTTTCTTCCCCCGCATATTTCATTGCCGCTTGCGTCTCTTTCCATTCATTGTTTGGATTGCTGTTTTGCTTTATTTTAAATAGACTTGAGTTAAGTTCATATTGGTAATGAATGCGACATTCTCGCTCATTTACTATTTTTGCCGTGTTTATTTTGACTGCCGTTTTACCTTTCTGTCTTCGTTGTCTGTACACATTTATGTTGAAATTCGTTTTTACAAGTTTGTGATCGGATGTTAGCAGTGTACCACCGTATGATCGCGAGTTGGTTGAGTAGTGTTTATGGCGGTGTCGACATATGATATAGTCTATTTGGTTGTGTATTGTTATCATTTTGTCTTGGGTTTGGTCTTTCCTTTGTCCTACCCATGTTGTCTGGTGTCTTGATGGGTGGTTGAAAGCACTGTTTGTATAAAAAGTTTTCTCTGTTCACAGAACTGGACTAATTTTTCTCCGTTATCGTTACGTTTTCCTTTTGAGTATGATCCTAAACATAGTGTGTCACTGTCGAGACGTTTTCCTACTTTGGCATTAAAATCTCCAGCAATTATTAATATTGATTTGTTTCCTATTTTGTTCAGTGTATCGTCTAGGTCTTTGTAAAATTTATCAGTTTCCTCTGGGTATTGTTTTGCGCGTTGACTTGTTGGTGCGTAAACATTTACGATTGAGATAGTGAACGTCTTCTTACCGTGATCGTCTTTATTATCGTTATTCTGGTTCCTTGAATTGATCTTACACTTAAGCTCAAGAACACATATTCTGTCCGAAACATTCCATTCGTCACTAGTCAAATCCCTGCAGTTTTTATTTATGAGAAATCCACATCCATAGTGAGGTGAACTGGAAGCAAAGCACAGCAGTCTGTGACCATTTATTGTTTGGTCGACGCCATCTTGGATCTTCGTCTCTTGTAAACACAACACATCGATTTTATAACTTTCTAAATCTTGACACAGTTGTTCCTTTCGAATGTTACTTTTAATAGATCTTAAGTTAAAAGTTCCAATATTAAGATTAGTCCACATCAGGTAAAAATTAAAGATTCCACACAGTGAATAAATGGAAACATAAGACTATCCACTGAGCCGAAGCTCAATGCCAACAGGTGTCAGCCATGTCTGTCTCTAGAGCAGTAAAGTTAGGTGCCCCAAACGTAAACAATAACAAGTTGCTAGTGATTTCCGTTAGGGACCGGAATAATTTACGCACAATATAGGTCTCCCAATTTTGTAGTTTGAGTTGTAGGCAATACACTTTCAGTATTGAAAATATGTTTACATAAAATCTAACAGTTGCAGAAATAATAATATAAGGCTAAATTATTATGAAAATCAGGCTCCGAATAATTCTCGTTTTGTTCACACCAGCGCAATAATTTGCTCTGGTCTAAAAATAGATAGACTGTAACTTTTGATAAATTTTAGAAAATTTTACCTTTTGTTCCATAAAATATCCATATCTAGACATTATTTGATGCATGATCGAGTATTTATGAATATGTGTTTCTTTTGCCACCTAACAGCCAAATTTTAAAGGTTATTTTTTTCTATAATTTACATTGGAACTTGAGCTGTCAAGACAGGAACATGTGGTTTGCCATGTGCTTCTCGACCTTTGTTTACGTTATGGGCACCTAACTTTACTGCTCTCTAGTTGACAACAATTTTGAGTAATCGATTTCTCATTAGTTACTGTTTGGCGTTATTCGAAAGAATGCAATGGCTGCCGTTAAAGCAAAACCGACACTATGTATATTTATTAATGTCCCTTTATGTCTACTTTATCGACGGTATATAATAAATAAAATGGAGTGCATGTGTCGTGACGTTTGAGCTTCTCTATTTTCCAGAAATTTGTGAATTTAATCCTGTTTTACCCATCCATTATTATAAGCAATAATACTTCATTGGGGGGGGGGGGGGGGGGGGGGGGGGGGGTATATCTTTATAGCCTGCAACTGCACCACATCGAAAGTTCAATTGAACAGATATAAAAATAGGATGATGACATTTAACCATGCAATGTTCTGACTTCATAAATTGAATGCAAAATAATTTTCAGAGCTCCGTTTTAGGTTCTTTCCTTACGCACCGGTCTGGAGACTTGAGTATTCTTAGACAAAATATGTTGATTTGGAACTACTTCTGTTTCAGTTTGAACTAGTCAAAATGTATTTATTTTTTGTAGTGCTTAGAAGCGCCCACGACCATTACATTATATAAATTTATGACTGTTCTATTATTTTCAAATGCCTTGGCGTTTGTATCACTCCGCAAGTGTGCTGCAAATGACAAAGCATCATAGAATAGAATGTTTTCCAGCTTATTCCAGAACTAACGGGTGGTGAAGTCTGTCTATTTAATAGACGATCCCTTTTGGGTTTTTTTTAAACTGGACAATGCCTCAATAGATCGTGTTGGTAGAGAAATAAACAACCATTATCTAATAGATCAAATTATTTGTCTTATGAAGAGATCTACATACCCTTTCAACCATGGGGATATAGACATTGTTTATAACGTCTAGATTTTGATGACTAAATGAAAAATTATATCAGTCTATGCACAAGATTTTCAAAATAGGAGAAGCATGTATGTGTGATTGTGGTGAAGGAAAATAAGATGCACTCCATATACTCTAAACATGCCCAAAGTATGAATAGCAAGAAAGGATTTTTGACATGTACCACATCTCTGCAGAGTTAACTGTATGGGCCTCTGACAGAGTTGAAGAAGGCAACGGCGTTTCTTCGCCAACTATACATTCAAACATGAAGACACTATGAGGGGGAACGAAGAAGAAGAAGAAGAAGAAGAAGAAGAAGAAGAAGAAGAAGAAGTATCAGTCAATGCCTTGCCCATTCATGTTATCAATCAAGAACTTTTAGAATGATTTATTTTGGGTTGATCCAATTAAGCTGCCGACACTTCTAGTTGTCATCAATGTTGACAATCCGTCTTGAATCAGTATTCTTCTCAAACCTATTCCATAATTATTCCGAGTTTTCATAAACTACTCCATATAAAAATAATATCTAGCCATATAGAATTTACACCTTTAGGTTAAGAAAACTCTTTTCCTCTCTATTTGCAGCTTTTTAGGTCTTGTAGTACAATCTTCGGCTCTGAAGTATAGGTCACTGGTTGGGCTCTTGGAAAAAAGGCTCTTTGATCTCATTTTTTCACCGTACCCAGGTGTAAAATGAGTACCTGACTGGTAACACCGTTAACGGCTTTTTCTTTGTTGAGAAAAAAATAATGAGCACCATGTCGGCCAAGTGTCTCGTGCGCCTCACATGTTCAGTGTTTTTGTCGGCTTCAGACCCTTGTAAATTACTTTGATATTGGGTAATATAGATGCATGGTCTAATGTTATGACACCCACCTTCGGATCCGAAGGTTTAGGGTTCGAATCTCCTTCTGTGGGGTGCATTAGTTGAGTCCTTGGAAAAAGCTCTTTACTCATATTCTCTCACCGTACCCAGGTGTAAAATGAGTACCTGGTCGTTAACAGCGTTGTCTGTGTCCGAAAAACCTAACTGTAATATCGCCTTAGATAATTAATCCACCCGTTTTTCACATCATGTTCACGTTTTCATGTTTTTATCCATGTAACCATGGCTCTTTGAATAAAGAAACGCCTAATGAGTGAATATGCCTCTTTTGGTCTGTCTCCGATAGGGAATAAACTGAATGAGTTGTAGCTAATCTCCTTCATGTGTCCAATACCTATAGGCTTTTTTTTTAAAACATATCTCGGGAATTGTATTGACCCAAGGGATGAAAGATCTTTCTCCGAGGTGAATAACTTTCTGAATTTGGTAAAAAATCGTATTAAACCCACCATGTTCTCAGATCTAAGAATGTCCTAACTTTAACCTTCATTCTTTCGGCGCCAGGAGATGCATAAGGCCTGAACAGTTTCCTTCCATTTGCTTCGGTCCCCTGCTCCCGTTCTTGATTGCTGCCAGTTTATGCCAGCGTAATTTCTTTCCCTCTTCACCATTTTTGCGCCATGTTGTTTTTAGGCGTCCCTTTCTCATCTTTCCTCCCGGGGCCGTTTTCATGAACGCGGACTAGCGCTTAGTCTCTGACTATCTCTGACTTTAGCCAATGAATTCAAAAAATCGGATTTCATGTGATCTGACTAAGCTAGTCCGGAACTAAAAGTTCGTGCTTTAGTCTGAGTCTAGTTACTAGGAGACGTCATAGCCTCAACAAAATAGCAGCTATTTTTATATTGAATGCGCTTCGATTTGGAAAGAAAATAAGTCGGTTACGAAAGACAGGAAGTATCTAAGAATATCAACAACGAAAAACAAAATAGTAAGCTTTAATTCTCCTTACCGACCATTTTCCGGATTTTCCCCGAAACGTCATATCCACCCAACATAAAAAATTTACTTTTGAAACTCCAACTCAAAAGGAATAAGTTCATAATTCCTGTTGCCATTGACACTGGCTTTTAAAAACTATACGATAAGTGCAGATCGTCGAAAGTACACCCTTTTGTGAGTAAAAACTAAAAAAAAACTGAATCTACCGGCTCATGAGTTGAGAGTGAACCAGAGACTCTGAAATCGAAGAATTTGCGTCAAAGAACACCAAAATAAATTATTAGAAAGTATAATTGAGACAAAAGTTATTATGTTGGCATTGGAACTGACTTAAATAATGTAATTAATCAGAACACACTTTCTCTTTTGTTTGTTTATTTTTTTGATTCAATGGCTTTGAGTTTCAATCTCCGTGTACATAGATCCTTAATCAAACTGCCTAAATATAGAATTGACAGTCGACGATGGACATCATTGCAGTCTATAACAGTGGACAGTTATTATCACGTGGGTTTCTAATTTCCTCTTTGGAAATATTTTGCGTTGTAAGTATGAAGTCGGGTGTATCTTACCTGCTTTGTGTACTACAGAGCTGGTGTTGAGACTAGCTAGTCATTTACTAGACTAGTAAATTACTAAATCTAGTCCTTCTTCATGAAAACAACCCTGGTTTCCAATCCGTCGCAATATCAAAATCAAACCCATTTCCTTTCCCAATAGAATTCAAAAATCCAGGTCCATCTCTTCCTCTTCACTATTGCACTGATCTTCTCCGTTCCTGTAAATTCCATTACTTTATATGTTGTTACATACTTTTGCTATCTTATTATTAATATTCTTCTGAGAAGTATCTAAGAATAACAACAACGAAAAACAAAATAGTAAGCTTTAATTCTCCTTACCGACCATTTTCCGGATTTTCCCCGAAACGTCATATTCACCCAACATAAGAATTTACTTTTAAAACTCCAACTCAAAAGGAATAAGTTCATAATTTCCATATATTTTTCAGCAAAAGAGTCTGGACAACACAGCATTAGGTTTTCATAACATTGGAACAAAATAATTCTTCAAATTTTGTGACATACAAAGGAAATCTGAATGAGCAAAATGTTGGCTGTATCGTAACGAATGTGACGCTTTTCCTATAGCTGGTAAGGAGAAGGCTAATGGAATACAATAACGGAATTTATCGCATTATTTGGATTACTATTGTTTTGGAAGGACATACAACATAACCAAAATACAATGTCCTGACGTGATCAAAGCGTCCATGGCTTGGTTTCCTAGTACTTTCGTGTCTCCTCTTATTACGTGGCGAAGAGCCATCGGGCCTCTAAAATCTGAAGAGAGAAAGAGAGAGAGAGAGAGAGAGAGAGAGAGAGAGAGAGAGAGAAAGAGGTGTCTTCATTGTACTTGCTGTAGAGTGCTCAATTGCTATCTTGTTTTTGTACTTCGCCTCGTGTGAATTTCTTGGTACCACCACAATTGTTATTCAATATGGACCGCATGTTGTCTTTGCATAACTTCATCTTTATTGCTTTTTTACTCTGTCGTCCCTAGTCTAGACATTTAATTGATGTTTTATGGATGATCATTAATTTACAGCTTTTTTCTTCTCCTCGACATCCTCCATGTCTCCTATCAGTGACCCTACTTTTGTTATGATCGCCACCATTGACATTTCTGGACAAAAATGTGACTTCGTTTTTATTTCCTGCAATGACAAATAGTTGGTGTTTATGGAAGAGTAATTTTGTTTTCAGTTATATCGTCCTGGTTTATGCCAACATCGTCAGTGTGTGCTATTTGCCCTGAAATCTCTTTTTAAAAATGTTAGCGAGTCATGGTTGACGAAAATAAGACGGGCGTGGACTGTCTCCTTGAGGTGTACGGGTGTTACTGAAGAAACAAATCTACCTCAAGTCACCGTTTACATTGGTTGTTACCTAAGTTTTCCTGATGAGTAAGCGGATGAATCTGAGTGACAAATTAGGGAACAGTCTTTGATTTAAGATAGAGATCAGAGGAAGAACTACTTTGTAAGGCACTGTTTCTAATAAACTTTTTCAGATCTCTATTTTGAGTTAAGCTGATCTCATAACTCATCTCATATCTCATAATCTCATCTTCAATTCAGAAAAGTGAGTGGAACAGGCACTTATGTTGGTAACAACAAGATATGAAGTGAATAGAAAAGTGCCAGAAGACAATAGAGAATAAAAAATTTTCGCGGCGGTGGTGGGGTTTGAACCTGCGACCTTATTGGTACGACAACTCCGCCTGGCAGGTGAGAGCGTGGCTCTACCGTGTGAGCTATCCACGAACACAAAAAATATTCGTTTCAAACTCAAAGTCATTACTAGATCCCTCTCTCACCCACTTCTTGAGACCGCCGATTCGTTCGTACACCACCATCGCGAATAATTTTGGCCAGCAGTTAAGCTTAATAGCCAATATTCTCAACACAAACATAAATAGAAACGATTGAGACATTGAGTATGCTCGGTGTATGGGGTGAATTGTTTAATTCAGAAAAGTGAGTGGAGCAGGCACTTATGTTGGTAACAACAAGATATGAAGTGAATAGAAAAGTGCCAGAAGACAATAGAGAATAAAAAATTTTCGCGGCGGTGGTGGGGTTTAAACCTGCGACCTTATTGGTACGACAACTCCGCCTGGCAGGTGAGAGCGTGGCTCTACCGTGTGAGCTATCCACGAACACAAAAAATATTCGTTTCAAACTCAAAGTCATTACTAGATCCCTCTCTCACCCACTTCTTGAGACCGCCGATTCGTTCGTACACCACCATCGCGAATAATTTTGACCAGCAGTTAAGCTTAATAGCCAATATTCTCAACACAAACATATAACATAGAAACGATTGAGACATTGAGTATGCTCCGGTGTATGGGGTGAATTGTTTAATTCAGAAAAGTGAGTGGAGCAGGCACTTATGTTGGTAACAACAAGATATGAAGTGAATAGAAAAGTGCCAGAAGACAATAGAGAATAAAAAATTTTCGCGGCGGTGGTGGGGTTTAAACCTGCGACCTTATTGGTACGACAACTCCGCCTGGCAGGTGAGAGCGTGGCTCTACCGTGTGAGCTATCCACGAACACAAAAAATTCGTTTCAAACTCAAAGTCATTACTAGATCCCTCTCTCACCCACTTCTTGAGACCGCCGATTCGTTCGTACACCACCATCGCGAATAATTTTGGCCAGCAGTTAAGCTTATAGCCAATATTCTCAACACAAACATATAACATAGAAACGATTGAGACATTGAGTATGCTCCGGTGTATGGGGTGAATTTTTTAATTCAGAAAAGTGAGTGAGCAGGCACTTATGTTGGTAACAACAAGATATGAAGTGAATAGAAAAGTGCCAGAAGACAATAGAGAATAAAAATTTTTCGCGGCGGTGGTGGGTTTGAACCTGCGACCTTATTGGTACGACAACTCCGCCTGGCAGGTGAGAGCGTGGCTCTACCGTGTGAGCTATCCACGAACACAAAAAATATTCGTTTCAAACTCAAAGTCATTACTAGATCGCTCTCTCACCCACTTCTTGAGACCGCCGATTCGTTCGTACACCACCATCGCGAATAATTTTGGCCAGCAGTTAGCTTAATAGCCAATATTCTCACACAAACATTATAACATAGAAACGATTGAGACATTGAGTATGCTCCGGTGTATGGGGTGAATTTTTTAATTCTGGCACTTTTCTATTCACTTCATATCTTGTTGTTACCAACATAAGTGCCTGCTCCACTCACTTTTCTGAATTAAAAAATTCACCCCATACACCGGAGCATACTCAATGTCTCAATCGTTTCTATGTTATATGTTTGTGTTGAGAATATTGGCTATTAAGCTTAACTGCTGGCCAAAATTATTCGCGATGGTGGTGTACGAACGAATCGGCGGTCTCAAGAAGTGGGTGAGAGAGGGATCTAGTAATGACTTTGAGTTTGAAACGAATATTTTTTGTGTTCGTGGATAGCTCACACGGTAGAGCCACGCTCTCACCTGCCAGGCGGAGTTGTCGTACCAATAAGGTCGCAGGTTCAAACCCCACCACCGCCGCGAAAAATTTTTATTCTCTATTGTCTTCTGGCACTTTTCTATTCACTTCATATCTTGTTGTTACCAACATAAGTGCCTGCTCCACTCACTTTTCTGAATTAAAAAATTCACCCCATACACCGGAGCATACTCAATGTCTCAATCGTTTCTATGTTATATGTTTGTGTTGAGAATATTGGCTATTAAGCTTAACTGCTGGCCAAAATTATTCGCGATGGTGGTGTACGAACGAATCGGCGGTCTCAAGAAGTGGGTGAGAGAGGGATCTAGTAATGACTTTGAGTTTGAAACGAATATTTTTTGTGTTCGTGGATAGCTCACACGGTAGAGCCACGCTCTCACCTGCCAGGCGGAGTTGTCGTACCAATAAGGTCGCAGGTTCAAACCCCACCACCGCCGCGAAAAATTTTTATTCTCTATTGTCTTCTGGCACTTTTCTATTCACTTCATATCTTGTTGTTACCAACATAAGTGCCTGCTCCACTCACTTTTCTGAATTAAAAAATTCACCCCATACACCGGAGCATACTCAATGTCTCAATCGTTTCTATGTTATATGTTTGTGTTGAGAATATTGGCTATTAAGCTTAACTGCTGGCCAAAATTATTCGCGATGGTGGTGTACGAACGAATCGGCGGTCTCAAGAAGTGGGTGAGAGAGGGATCTAGTAATGACTTTGAGTTTGAAACGAATATTTTTTGTGTTCGTGGATAGCTCACACGGTAGAGCCACGCTCTCACCTGCCAGGCGGAGTTGTCGTACCAATAAGGTCGCAGGTTCAAACCCCACCACCGCCGCGAAAAATTTTTTTATTCTCTATTGTCTTCTGGCACTTTTCTATTCACTTCATATCTTGTTGTTACCAACATAAGTGCCTGCTCCACTCACTTTTCTGAATTAAAAAATTCACCCCATACACCGGAGCATACTCAATGTCTCAATCGTTTCTATGTTATATGTTTGTGTTGAGAATATTGGCTATTAAGCTTAACTGCTGGCCAAAATTATTCGCGATGGTGGTGTACGAACGAATCGGCGGTCTCAAGAAGTGGGTGAGAGAGGGATCTAGTAATGACTTTGAGTTTGAAACGAATATTTTTTGTGTTCGTGGATAGCTCACACGGTAGAGCCACGCTCTCACCTGCCAGGCGGAGTTGTCGTACCAATAAGGTCGCAGGTTCAAACCCCACCACCGCCGCGAAAAATTTTTATTCTCTATTGTCTTCTGGCACTTTTCTATTCACTTCATATCTTGTTGTTACCAACATAAGTGCCTGCTCCACTCACTTTTCTGAATTAAAAAATTCACCCCATACACCGGAGCATACTCAATGTCTCAATCGTTTCTATGTTATATGTTTGTGTTGAGAATATTGGCTATTAAGCTTAACTGCTGGCCAAAATTATTCGCGATGGTGGTGTACGAACGAATCGGCGGTCTCAAGAAGTGGGTGAGAGAGGGATCTAGTAATGACTTTGAGTTTGAAACGAATATTTTTTGTGTTCGTGGATAGCTCACACGGTAGAGCCACGCTCTCACCTGCCAGGCGGAGTTGTCGTACCAATAAGGTCGCAGGTTCAAACCCCACCACCGCCGCGAAAAATTTTTATTCTCTATTGTCTTCTGGCACTTTTCTATTCACTTCATATCTTGTTAATCTCATCTTCAAAAACTTTCATATCCAAAACTTTTGTTAAAACACACCTTACGGTTGATCGTGTCGAAGGCTACTGGCATATCTATTCCTGGGGTGGTCATGTCTACCTTTTGTATGACGCTATTTATGGGCCTACACTTGCTTCTTCCAGGCCTAAATTCACTTTGATTGTGTAAAGTGAACTGTTCGACGAATGACCTGATTTTCCAGTGTTATTATAGAGAACGTCTTTCTAATGACATTGAAAATTGTGATTGGTCATTCAATTTGTGGAAGGCCTTTTGTATCACCAGGCTTTTGTATTGCAATGAGATTTCCTTTATTAAATTCCAAACGTTGGCGGTTTTTAGATGTTTTGTTGAAAAAGCCTGTTATGGTTTGATCTAATTGTGGTGTCCATATGTCAACAATGCAGCACACAAGACGTTTTCTCAGGGTGATCTATTGTCGTTAAGGCTCTTGCCAACATGTCTCACTTCCCTTGGTGTGAGTGGTGGTGGTCTATGATATAAAGTGACAAATAATGGAGCAGGCAAAGTTGTAGGATAAAGATATGAAAAGATGCAAGTGAAACAGTGCCAGACAAAGCAAAAACAAACAAAAAATACAAGAATAAAATCACCCTAGAAATCAGCCTGCCTCGACTGGGATCGAACCACAGACCTCCTGATTATCGGTCAGACATGCTGCCATTAATGCTACCGGACTTATAGTATTGATAAATTAAAAGTATTTAAAAGATTGTCATTCTTATGCAAATGGGTATTAAATTATCAAATAAAGAAATTGAGGAGCAAGCACCGGTGTTCGATAAAAAACTGAACAAATGTGCATGAGAGGAGCCAGATAAATCAAGAAGGAACAATACAAGAGAAAAAAATGACCTCGACAGGGGATATTTAACTGCTTGTTCTGTCTTAGTCAAATACCCATTTTCAAGTGATAAAACAGATGGAAACATGAAATAATTATGATAGTTTTCTCATACGGGTTAGAGATTAAATATCAACTTTGTGCAAAGAACCAAATAGGCTTTTAGAGAAACCAATAGGTCAATCCCAGCCACCAAATGAGGTCAAATAAAAGACAAACTAGGTAGTCAGGATACCAAATATTATAACTTCTCTATATTATATATGATAGGGATCTCAAATCTTTTTTTCAAATTGTATTTCGTTTATGGAACAGCCTTCCATCTGGTATCACGCTTTTGAGTACCACTAGGACCTTTGTAAATGCACTTGACTGTTAAACACTCTTGTGCGGCTATGTGTTTTAGTGGTATGACACTCGCTTTCAGATCAAAAGGTCCTGAATTCATAGGCACGGCGCATATTTGAGTCCTTGGAAAAGTCTCTCACCGTACTCAGGTGTAAAATGAGTACCTGGCCATTAACAACGTTGTCCCTGTCGGAGAAAATCGTAATATCGCCTGACAGTCTCGTTCTACAGTTACGTGTTGCGGTTGGACAGGGACCCTTTGTAAAGGAGGAATGCGAAATTGAAATAAATAAGGATGAAACGAGGCGTGTGTTTATTATGTTGCGTGAAAGGAAAACGGCAAGACCAGATGGGATAAAACCAGAACTTTGAAAAAGTGTGCAAGGGAGCTGTCTTGTATCGTTATGTATATATTGAACCTCTCATTATTTCTCACAATTATTCCTTCCATATAAAAGGCGTCTTCTGTAATTCTTATTCCCAAAAAGTCACGCATTTCATCAGTGAATGACATGAGACCTGTGGCGGTCCCTTACATAATTGTGAAATGTTTTGAAAAATTGAAATTGCATCATATTAACATATGCTCTAGCTCACACATTGATCCATTTCAGTTTGCTTACCAACCGAATAGGAGTATTGATGATGCACTACTTGTACTCACAAAAATGGGAATATGCACTTGGATCGAGCAAAACGTTACTCTAGGGTCCTGTTTGTGGAAGTTTCATCTACTTTCAATACTTTGCAGCCTCATCATTTGATTGCAAAATTGTTGGATCTAAAATTAAATAAATTCATTGCTGCATGGATCTTAGAACAGACCCTACCCAATTCGTGAAAGTAGGACTAAACAATTCATGCAAGGTCACTACCAATATTGGTGCTCCCCAAGGTTGCGTACTGTCACCAGTACTTTTCACGGTGTACACGAACGACTACGAGAGCACCCATTCCGAAAATGTCCCAATAATAAAATTTGTAGATGACACTTCTCTACAGGGGCTTATAGTAGATAACGATGAAAAAGCTTATTTTGAAAACATTGAATCTTTTGTCTCTTGGTGTATAGAAATTGTTTAGACTTAAATGTAGGTAAAACAAAAGAATTAGTTATAGAATTTATAAAATAAAAAACCATCCATCACCCGCTAAAAATCAAAGATCAAGTAGCAAAGTAAGTTAAATATAAATATACAAATACAAATATTTAGGAGGAGTTGTAGATAATAATCTGAAATGGACACAACTTACAAAACAAATGAAATCTAAAATTAATAAACGTATGCACTTTCTCTCTATACTTGCTAGCTTTAAAATCGATTCAAGTCTATGCATAATGTCTTATAGATCAGTCATTGAAATTGTGTTGTCTTTTTGTATTTCAGTCTGGGGAGAGGGGGGGGGGGCATTAGGATGACTGATAAGACGCTCTTAAATCGAACTATTAAAAGACCATCAAAATATACTAATAGAATAGACCATTTTGACATTTTATTTGAAAGGTGCTGTCTTCAAAAATTTAACAAAATTAAATATTGTAAGAAACATTAATGTCAATACTTTTATCCATCTCTTTTACTTTGCCATGCCTGTTGTACAATTAACGAAAAGGATGAATAAAGTTAATTATTATTGTTATTATTATTATTATTATTATTATTATTATTATTATTATTATTATTATTATTATATTATTATTATTATTATTATTATTATTATTATTATGATTATTATTATTATTATTATTATTATTATTATTATTATTATTATTATTATTATCATTATTTTTAACATTATTATTGTTGTCATTATTATTATTATTATTATTATTATTATTATTATTATTATTATTATTATTATTATTATTATTATTGTTATTGTTATTATTGTTATTATTATCAAATCCTTTTGCGCACGTTTAGTGGATATTGAGCTATATAAAAGCTCATTTTTAAAATGTTTAATTTCTGAACTTGTTCCGATGGCGTGGTGAAAGGAGAAATTTGTTTGAATTTTCGGACGCAAGGCTCTAAGAAACATTGACGTTTTAAATGACATCTAGTACACAGTATAAAATCTAAACCCGTCAAGTGGCGGGAACTTACCTTCTGGGCCGGTAGGTTTTGAATTATTCCACAGCCTGACTATTTGAATAATCTCTCCATGTGATTTTTCCTTCCCGTTGGCCTCTGAACCCATTTCTATTTTGTGTTTGAAAGACGATCCCATCATTCCCTTTTTACTGACCTAAAAGTGTCACAAGCACTGTAAACGCATTGGAAGCCAAAACAAAAATAACAGTTGGAAGTAAATTTCAGGTAAAATATAACCTTATTTTAGAATGTAAATACAATCTTAAAAGGAACCATATTTCCAATCAAAATGACGTGGCTGAAATCATTTGAATGGTACAAGAAATAGATTCTTATACTCTTGCGTTTTTGAATTCCGTACTTGCCAAATAAGTGCAAAGCCTGGATACTTGTTCTGATTTCCAAAGCGGAAGAGTGGAAGAATCGATGTTACATCTCGGACAACCTTAATTTACGTACTCGAGTTGTATAGGGAATTGATTTATAAAGGCCTTGCAAGTACTGAGTCTTTATAGAAAGGATTTTCGAATCCCAATCGGCTCGGTTTGGTTTTTTATCTTGGCACAAACGAAACAGAGATGTCTTGATTAGTGACTTAGTTGTATCGTTTTGTGACCTAGATGTATCATTTAACGACTTAGATGTATTGTTTTGTGTGTGCAAGCCATGCGGGTAAGTATAACGAACGCTTGCCAGTCATAAAAAAGAAACTGTAGCCGCTTTTGAAAAAAACCCCGAAAAAATCCCAAGAACTTAACCTTTCAAAAGCGAATATCAACCTGACTTGAATCTAGAAGAAAATATTAGCTTTTTCATCAAAAGACAAACAACAGCAATGCAATTATAGTTTAATCGAAGCCCGAGTCGCAAAATTCGTGCTGCTCTTAAAGGGGAAACGGTTTATTCTGCATTAAAAAAACAATATAAATGGAAACTATTATTTAAAAACAAACCAAAAATAGTGTCACTGACAAAGGGCTAATTACACTAGACACGCACTGTCCAGCACCCTGTGACACTCCGACCTCATTTGCTAATATTAAAAAAGTAAATAGCAATCCGCAATACTGAGTTGAAAAAAACAAGAATAATAGAGAGGGGGGAGGAGAGCAATACCCAGTAGCAATGTAACCCTTAAAAGGCGAAATTCGATCTTTCTTTGACCAAACACCAGATATTCCCTTTTTCATCAAAAGACAAGAAACGGCAACACGATTATAGATAATTGAAGTCCAAGTTGCAATACTCTTACTACTCTCTTGTTGGAAACGCTTCACTGACCATTAACAATAATAAAGATAAAAGGAAACTATTTTCTGAAAACAAAACAAGGGTTAAAAGCATCTGTGACCCATGCTCTACGTCATCAGGAGATCCGTCTCTCTTTCATCTTCCTCCATGCCCCCTCCCCTCATCCCGTATCCCTCCAATCTCACGATGAAACGTAATTTCATGTTCGGATTGTGAATCGTTTTCTCTCTCTCGTTCAATTAAAAACAAGACACCCGGTATCTTGTTTACTATTGGATGTGAATTGCTTTGAAAGCGACACAATTCCAAGTTTCGATTCAATGCTTGATGAATCGGTTTGGCGCAAGGGTCTTGCGGCTGCGAGCGGTTCCGGTGTCCCGCCACAGCTCTATTACCTACTATCCAATCGCTTAATGCCGTCTAGAAAATATTGAGTGTTTGCTTTATTTGTAGAGTCGTTCCGTCCCCTACCGTCCGCTAAGAGCCGCGTCACGCCTTACTAGAAAAAAGGAAATATTCTGTCCAAAATAAGCACGACAAATAATACCGTTTTCAAAGAGAAATGTCGCAAAATCTTAGCACCAAAATAGAAAAAGATGGTGAGGCAAAACTCAGTGCTGATTTTAGAGGAATAAAATATAAACGCGATTGTAGCAATGCGTTGCATATAAGAATATATTACGAGGTAAATTCCATAAATAAGTTTCCTTCTCCTATAACTCAGAGACAAAGTGACAGAGGATACTGAAATTTGGCAAAAAAAACACCTTTATTATATGATCTATTCAATAAAGCAACTGCCATTTTCGATGCATTTCTCTATTTCATGTAAACATCCGTTAAAGGCAATACTATAAGAGAACTGTATGGCTGCTTGTTTTGTTGAATAAATAATGTTTTATTTTTTTGCTGATTCAAATCTTTGTCCCCAGAGATATCTTTCATATTTGGAAACAACCAAAAGTCACAGGGAGCCACATGGATGCTCCAAAACGTCCCACTCATAATTGCCTAGTTTGAGAATATCATTTTCATTCTGTATAACAATAAGGCCGTAACCGACGTGTACGTATTTGCAGGTCTAATAACCCAGACTGTTGTGATCTCATTGTAGTAGAAAATGGAAATACTCTCAAACCAACCCAGAAATTGTCTGTAACCACAATGTTAAGTCAAGTCTATGATTGTTCGGCTATCAGACCTGCAAATATGTGCACGTCAACCGTATTACATGGTTGGTTATTGTATTAAGAATGAATAAACGTTGTTGTGTTTTGTTTAATCTTTTATGAGGTTTTTATCACTAGTTGTTCTTTTGGGCACTTTTATGCTGAAATTACATTAAACATAGATTTATAATTATATTCGTCTGACAGTTTAACTTTGTCTCAAGAACCCATCGACAAAGTCGTTTAAGAATCCTCGTAGAAAAAAATCAAATGTCTAAGAGGTTTACCTTTCTACCCTCACGTAAGGGTAATGCAGATATTCAGTCTGAAAACAAATTTTGATATCTAAGATGTTTCCATCTCTACCTCGCTAAAGGGTCATGCAGACATTCAATCTGAAAGTAAATCTGATAGTATCTAAAAGGGTTTCCTCTCAACCTAATTGAAGGACCACGCAGACATTTAGTCTGAAAAACAAATTTCTGATATCTAAGACCTTTCCATCTCCATCTCGCAGTTATGCAGTCTTAAAAATAGATTTTGATTTCTATGGGGTTTTCCTCTCATGTAAGGATCAAGCCCACGTGTAGTCTACAAATATTCTGATATTACAGAAGCTTTTCTCTATCCCTCGCTCTTGGGTCATGTAAACATGAGGTCTGAAAGAAAGATTCTAATATGTATAACGCTTTGCTTTCTATCAAGCTCTTAGGTCATGCAGACACGCAGTCTGATGAAATATGATTTCTAAAGGGTTTACCTCTCAATATTATTTAAGAACCAACCCACATGCACTCTGAAAAGATTACGATAAGAGATGTTCATTCTCGTTCTTGAGTCATCCGAACATGCTGTCTTCAATGTTAGTTTTTCTACCTAGATCTTGGGTCAGGCGAACTTTCAGTCTGAAAAAAACGGTCTGATATCTAAGAGGTTTTATTCTTTACATAGGATTTTTATATTTTATAAGCTATATTTCTTTCTAGCTCTGAGGTCCCGATAGCTCCGTTGGTAGAGCACTCGCTTCAAACGCGAAGGGACCGAGATTGGTCCCGGGTGGAGTCGAGATTTTGTTTTCTGACCCACCCCCCCCTGTCCACTCATCAGTAAAAGGGTAGCTGAGTCTTTTAGAGTTGGTGAAAAGTACTTTGCGATAGACTAGGGTCCTATCCAAAGGATAACAAGCAATTGCTATTGTCCGTTTCACGCTATAGAAACCGGGATAAACTCCGGCTCCATTGGCAGAATAGCTCTGAAGGACTATAGAGAGCTCTATACACATTGTGCAGTCCGAATGATTGAGGAATTCCTCAGAGCATGAGTGAAAATACTTAATGTCGTACTCTCCGGCTTTCCTCATGTCGCGGTGCTGCTAAACACAAAAACATTAGACTCTTGAGGAATGGAAAGAAAATAAAGGAAGGGAGGAAGAAAGAAAGAAAGAAAGAAAGAAAAAAGAGAGAGAGAGAGAGAGTGTGTGTGAGAGAGAGAGAGAGAGAGAGAGAGAGAGAGAGACTGAGAAAGCTAAATAGAGGGAGAAATATAAATAGAGGGAGATGAGTAGGAGGAAGAAGAGGAGAGGGGAAGGAGGACGAGAAGGAGGAGTAGGATGAAAAGGAGTTGAAGGAGAAGGAAGAGGAGGAAAAGCTTGAGAAGTTGGGTAGGGGGAGAGGGGGTGGGGAAGAGGGAGACAAGGAGAGGGGCGAAAAATAAAGCACTGACCAAGATGAAGTGATGTAAATTCACCACATACATCGTTATACGTATTCATTTATTCTATTTTATTTATAATAAGGACGGCGAATTAATCTAACAATCAGAAAATATCGTTGCAACTTGGACTTTATCTGCGGGTCTGATAACCCAAATTGTTACGAGCTCATTTTTGTAATAGCATTACTCTCAGACCAATGCAAAATATACTAATTATACCCCATTACAACCTTATTAAATCAAACCCATTTTTCGTTCAGTAATCAAACCTGCAAAAATGTCCTACCTAGTGTTGCTGTCAACTGGAAGCTACAAGATGAACCTCAAGGCTGACAACGAATTCATAAAGTAGTAGTAGTAGTATCGTTTGGCTACACTTCTATGTTCAAGGTATCAATCCAGGTTCGGAAGTCATCATCACATTTGTTGATGGTTTCAAATTCCCCTTCCAGTTTTGTCTCTGGGCAATCTAGTACGACGTGGTTTGCATCTAGTGGTGCTTCGGTTGCACTTTGGGCATGTTGGTGATTCTTGGGATTCGCCCATTTGTACACGTTGGCAGCTGTTCTTGTATGTTTTGGACCTAGTCTATTTGCAGCTACCCAATATTTTCTTGGTTGATCCTGTAGACCTGGGAGACTTTTACAGGATCGTCAATTAGTTCCCCTCCTGTTGGCTTATTCCTTTACCATTCCTCGCACCAGGCTTCTTGCGTGTTTAGTTTTCTTTCTTTGATAGGTAGAAAGGTGAACGAGATTTTAGTCTTGATGTTGGGGGCCCAGATTTGTATATGGTTTGCAGAGGAGTTCCACTATCTTCTTCAGCTCTGGATATCTATTTCTGTGTTGCATCCTCTCTCCTCAAGTGGGGTGGTGCTATAGCGCTCATGACTGGCAGCCATTGTGTTTGGGTTGATTTCAGGCATCATGTTACTATTCGTATCGAGTCTCCCAAACAGGTAGCACAAAATTCTGCCACACTGTAGCAAAGGGCCAGGGTTGATGTTCTGAGAAGAGTTTCGATGTTCCCCATGTTGTTCCTGCCAGTTTTCTGATATAGACCAATTTCGTTTCCCTATCTTTCTTGCTGTACCTCTCAAGATGGGTTCTATAGGTCAGTTGTCTATCCAGTGTTTTTTGTCGTATTCTAAAGTGAACAGAAACTGCAATGTGGAATGCGAATGACAACAAATGATATTGTCCAGCTTTCTTTTCTTGTTAGTAGTAGTAGTAGTAGTTAGTAGTAGTAGTAGTAGTAGTAGTATTGTAGTAGTAGTAGTAGTAGTAGTAGTAGTAGTAGTGGTAGTAGTAGTAGTAGTAGTGTAGTAGTAGTAGTAGTAGTAGTAGTAGTAGTAGAAGTAGTAGCATAGTAGTAGTAGTAGTAGTAGTAGTAATAGTAGTAGTAGTAGTAGTAGTAGTAGTAGTAGTAGTAGAGAGGAGAGGAGAGAGGAGAGGAGGAGTATTAGTAGTATTAGCAGTAGTATAGTAGTAGTAGTAGTAGTAGTAGTAGTAGTAGTAGTAGTAGTAGTAGTAGTAGTAAGTAGTAGTAAGTAAGTAGTAGTAGTAGTAGTAGTAGTAGTAGTAGTAGTAGTAGTAGTAGTAGTAGTAGTAGTAGTAGTAGTGTAGTATAGTAGTAGTAGTAGTAGTAGTAGTAGTAGTAGTAGTAGTAGGCGAGTAGTAGTAACAGTAGTAATAGTAGTAGTAGTAGTAGTAGTAGTAGTAGTAGTAGTAGTAGTAGTAGTAGTAGTAGTAGTAGTCACAATAGTAGTAGCAGTAGTAGTGTAGTAGTAAAAGTAGTAGTAGTAGTAGTAGAGTAGTAGTAGTAGTAGTAGTGTAGTAGTAGTAGTAGTAGTAGTAGTAGTAGTAGTAAGAAGAAGAAAGAAGAAGCGTATGGCTGCACCTCCAAATTCATTTCATCAACCCGGTTTCTGAAATCTTCCTCGTCCTTAAGAATTGTTTAGGTTTTTATTATTTTTTTCCGTAGCCACCTTCAAGTCTCGTTGCTGGGCATTATTGCTTGTATTGTCTGCACAGCTTTATAGCCTACAACCAGGGAAGCCAGTTAGGTATTTTGTTGCCGCATTCCAAAAGAGTGTCAAATTTTGAAGTCTCGATAATTCTAGCTTAGAGAGAATTTTCAGACTGTCGTCTTGAATAAGAACCTTAACTATGCATATAATTGAATTAAAACATTTTTTTTCAACTTAACATCCCTTTTCTATAATAAGCTTGGTTGTTTTAGTTTGCAATGTCTATCTTAATCTCAGCACAGAAAAAACAGTAACATATACATATTCATAACAAGCAAAAGATAATTTATATATATATATATATATATATATATATATATATATATAATAAAATAAAACACCAAAAGTTAATTAAATGAAAGGCATTGTTATTATCCTTTTATCTGTAACGATACTCGAGAGACACTGAACATCCGATAGTTTGAAAAATATCTTTATTATATAATTTATTAATAGTTATCAGGCTCAACATTGATCGGTGTTTTATCATTCTTTCAAACCCGTGTTATTTTTGTTTCAACAAGTGTATATTTTTTATATAGAACCAAAACGTTCATGGAAACCCCCATAATATTTCGAACTCATTCTAATGCTAAACACACTCTAGAATAGGCAGATACGTCGTGAACTCTTTCGGTTCCAAACTCATTGGAAGTGTATATGTAATCAGTCTTTCAGAGGACTAATAATGAATAGGTTGCATAATGAATAAATGGTGGCATCACTGTTTTAGTAGCAGGATATATAAACAGACTATCAGAAATACTGGACGTAAAAACAACGAGGATAGATTATCTTTATTAAAGACCAACATATATTTAGACAAGATAATAAGATTTCACCACTCTGATTGACGACAAACATATAATTAGACAAGACAATAAGATGCCATCACTCTGATACCAGATAATCAATTGCACAAGGTATTATCCAGTCCTACAGAAGAGTGGTTTTGCACTTACATAGAGATTGGAACGAGTACTTCAAGATCACAATTTTGTTCTTTATTGTTCCTTCCAGTGCACAAAAACAGCCCATAATTAGCGATTATTTAACATAGATCAATGCTTTATTAATCTTTCAGTTCAGCATTTTTCTTTAAACAGCCTATTTTCATCTCAGAACCAAAAATGTCACGGAAAACCTCAGCATATTTTGAGCTCATTCTAATGTAAACAAAAATATTCACGCTGGAATTGGTTGCCTCCATCGCATTAAAGACAGCCCATATCAAGAAAAATAGGCTATTATAACGGCCTGTTGCACTGTACTCCGGCAAAATAAATATAGCTATTAAGTTGACAGCGCTGGGAAAGAAACAAATAATGAAAATAATGGATATAAACAAAATCATCTTAACAACTTTCAGATCGCGTACGTTTGAAGTTGAGTCCCTCGTTCCTGTGGTCTTGCTTCTCCAAGCCGATTTCTGTTTCAACTCAACGACCAAAATAATGGTACATATCATAACAGATAGGACTGCAAATATTTGGATGAAAATGTTAAACATTACAGAAAAACTCTCAACAAGTCGGCCATTTTTGGAGTAGATTAATCCTACGAGTGTTTTATTACGCTTAGGAAAATATTTTGGCCCAAAGCGGATAAAGAAATACATCGGTGCGACGCTGCCGAAGATGAGAACAAAGATGGAGGTCATGATGATGATGGTGCGTTTTGGTGTGATGATTCTGCGCACTTGGAGTGGCATTGCGATGCACAAACATCGTTCAAATGTTACAAACGCCGTGATGAGGCTGGATATTCTTGCGAAACAGAATCCTGGTGTACCTAGAGTTGAGTGTAAAAAGAATGAAGTTGAAGTCATTCAGTTCTTAGTCATACGTTTTAAGACAACAACAGAGATGACTAGTTGTCACTTAATTCTCTAATAGACAATTTAAAAAATCTAGAAAAAAAAAGTGAAAAATTCGTTAAAAAATTAAAAAATAGAGCATACTTTATTTATTGTTCTCGTCCTATTTTTTTGTTTTCAATATTCGTTTGTTATGATGAATGCAGGAAGGGTTTTCCCGATAGGTCAGTTGGTAGAGCGCCCGATTCATACTAAAAGTAACCCGCATCAATCCCAAGTGAAGGCGAAACTTATATTTGTGATATACTAGCGTTCTATCCACAGGGTAGCAAGCAATTGCTACATACTGTCCGTTTTACGCTATATAAAACGAGATAAACCTCGGCTCCTAGGACAACTACTAACCATTTATAGCTTAACAGAGCGACCACTCAAACATTCAACATTCAATTTTTGTTGGATTTAATGTCTTCAATACCTGAAAAGAGGCAAGAAACAATAAGAATATCATGAATTAGATTTCATTTCTTGTCTGTTTTACTTGACAATAACTCTTGGATATTTGGAATGTAGGGGGTCCCGATAACACAGTTGGTAGAGCGCTCGCTTCACCGCAAAGGGACCGAGATATCTGGTGCAGTCGATTTTTTCTGCCCCCCCCCCCTCTCTGTCCACCCAGCCGTTAATGGGTAGCGGTGTCTGTTAAATCTGGCGGAAAGTACGTTGCGATAGATTAGCGTCCCATCCGAAGGATAGCAAACATTTTGGATTGTCCTTTTCACGCTATAGAAACCGGGATAAAATCCGGGTCCATGGGCCTCTGAATGACTACTTTTATTTGGAAATTATAGAGTAAATGCTTTTTCTGCCTAAATACACTTTTTTAAAACGTTGAGCTAACGTGCTCAAAGCGCTTCAGAAGGCCTCCCCAGCCAACAGCAACACTTAGCATAATATAGGACGTGACATGACGCCTGTTAGGCGATATTTACTAATAATAATAATAATAATACTGAAAACTTATATAGCGCTATAACTCCGAGACACCAGACTCTAAGCGCTTAAATTACAAATTACTTTGGCTGAAACATACTCATTCACACACACAAGCACACACACACACACACACACACACACACACATACACACACACAACACAACACACAACACAAACCCAACCGATCTTGCTTCTCATACCATCTACTAAAATCGAAACAAATATGTTTTAAGCGAACGTTTAAAAATAGACAAAGATTCTTTTTCACGAATGCTCTGCGGTAAGGCGTTCCAAATAGAGGGTCCGAAATGAGAAAAGGATCTCATTCCAGCATTTTTCCGAATTCGGGGGACAACTAGTTTTGTGGAATCACTGGCCGAACGTAAGGGGCGGGGTTTTGAATATCTTTCAATTAGTTCTGAAAGGTAGGAAGGGGCAGTACCTTCAAGACAACGATACACTAAAACACAAGCTTTGAATTTAATTCTTTTCTCAACAGGCAGCCAATGCAGGTCATGAAGTAGAGGTCCGGCAGAGTCGCACCTACGCTTCATAAATACTAGTCTGGCAGCGCTGTTTTGGACAATCTGAAGACGTTTCAGATTGTATTGCGAAACGCCAAACAACAGAGCATTACAATAATCCAATTTCGATAGTACGAGGGACACAACCAGGTGCTTGGTCACATCCTCAGATATGAACCGTCTAATGGAAGCAATCTTTTTTAGTTGGAAAAAGAGAGATCTAACCAAATTATTAACCTGATGCTCCATCGACAGTCCAGAGTCTAAGAATGTGCCAAGGTTTTTCACTTTGTCAACAATTTGAATAGAGGCATCCCCCAACTTCAAATCTGTTTCACTTTTCCACTTCCTGTTCCCCACATACAGCACCTCCGTCTTATCATCATTCAGTTTCAGTCTGTTCTCATTCATCCATTTCTTAACACTTTGGATACAATTTTTACTATTGGCTGATACTTCTTGTAAATTTCTCATATTGGAAACGCAGTACAATTGCGTATCATCAGCGTATTGATGGTAAGACAGACCAAAACTTCTGATGATTTTAGACAGAGGGCCAACGTACAAAACAAAAAGAACGGGTCCAAGTACTGAACCCTGGGGAACCCCACAATCAAGAAAGATTTCCTCCAATCTATATTCATCCACCGTAATAATCTGTTTACGATTAAACAAATATGACCTAAACCAATCAAGCGCTGCACCAGACACGCCATAAGTAATTTCAAGACGTTTGAGAAGAAGATTGTGATCAATAGTATCAAAAGCAGACGATAGGTCAAGCAAATTCAGCAAAGAACATGAACCATTGTCTATAACAGAGAGGAGATCATTAACAACCCTAACAAGTGCGGTTTCCGTCGAATGATGTTGCCTATAAGCAGACTGAAATTTTTCTTCAAGACAATTATTTTTAAGATGAGACAGTAATTGTTTCAAAACAAGCTTTTCTAAGATCTTAGAGAGAAAAGGAAGATTAGAGACAGGGCGATAGTTTTTTAAGTTCTCTTTATCGAGATCAGGTTTTTTCAAAAGGGGTTTGACATGAGCAACTTTGTAAATGTCTGGTACAGCACCTGACTTCAAGGAATTATTAACAATACATGTAAATGGTGTTAAAATTACATCAATGCATTTTTTAAAATGGCAGTATTTAAGGGGTCTAAATCACAACTTTTAGTTGGAGACGACATAATGCAATCACGTAAGTCAGCTTCAGTAATCTTTGAAAAATGTGTTAACGAATCACCATGAAACTTGTCAAATGTTGTAGGGATCGATTCAGACGAGAGTTCCTTCCTGATGGTATCCGTTTTTTCTTTAAAATATTGACCAAAGCGAGTTGGTAGATCTGCACGATCGATTAAAGATGGGAGAGCTGGTTGCGTCTGTTGTCCCAGCAGTTCCTTGGTCAAGGCAAAGAATTGTCTCGAACGTCCCACGTTTTTGAGGCTTTCTTCATAGAATTTCTTTTTGGCCCTGAAATTGACGGCTTTTGCATCATTTCTAGCCGCGATGTATTGCTTCTTATCGACAGCATCTCTGGACTTGAGCCATTTTCTTTCTGCCCGCCTCCTGGCTAATCCATTCAATTTTATTTCGGTATTATACCAGGGTGCTTGACGTCTCACTTTTACTGCTCTAGTTGTTAAGGGAGCATGCTTGTCCACCATACCAACAATTGACTCGTGGAGACCATTCGCATCATGTTTATTTTTAACGTTATGGTCAAGGTCTTGTTTAAAAATGTTCATGTTTATATTCTTCAAATTACGAGATGTTATCATCTTTTTTACTTTGTGCTTCATTGGAAATAAAACGCAAAACACAATTAAATGATGGTCAGAGATTAATTTATCAATATTTGAGACAGGTGAAGAGAGAGAATGTTCAATGTCTGTAATGACATGATCTATAGTGTGGCCATGGTTGTTTGTAGGACCGCTTACAAGTTGAATATAGTTGTTTGTGTCAATAATCTCCCGAAATACTTTCGATTCATTTTTGTTTCCGAAATAATCAATGTTAAAATCACCCATAAAAATATTATGCTTTTTGTTAATGGATTGCATGGACATAAATTCTCCGAACTCAGATAAAAAATCAATTGTTGATATTTTGTTTTGTTGGCTTGGTGGTGGGCGGTAGACACAGTGAAACGACTTTTTAAAATTATTTTTCATGAATGGCAAATCCAGCGTATTCAAAACTTCTAAAATTATCATGGTGAAATGATATCTTGTCAAAGAGTGACAAGTTGTAAATAATTGCAATACCACCTCCTTTCCTCCCAATACGTGGAAATGATTTAATACAAAAGCCTTCGGGTGTAATTGCTTTCATAATTGGATCATCATATGAATGATTAAGCCATGTTTCCAAGATGACAAAAATATTAATTTTATGATCTTCAATAATGTCGATTATGTCTTGAGTTTTATTACGACACGATCTAACATTTAGTAATCCAATTTTTAAACTGGTATGATCACTACGCGCAGGTTGTTGTTGTTGTTGTTGTTGTTGTTGTTGTTGTTGTTGCTCAAGACGGTGCTGTTGCTGCGAATTGTTGTCATGGTGGTCGTTAATTTCATACTGACTGTCACGGACAGTGTTGACATTTGACAAGGAACGGTGAGGATTACTCATTGAAGTGATTAGATTGGATGGGGGACGAGTGTTGATAAATTGAAGCGAGGATCGAGGTCGTAGGGGGAGCGGGCGTGGGGTTGGCCGATGACCAATGACGGTGGTTATAGGGCGTTGTTTTCGTCTACCCCCTCTGAGTCTGTTCACAAAATTGTATTATAAATAGATCGATGTACACGGTAGTTGTTAAAAGTTGTAAAATATAGCACAGTGAATTATTTACTTTCTTTTCGAACAGAGACAACTGTGAAAAGCCAGATACTCATTCTACACCCTAAGTACGGTGAGAGAATGTGAGTAAAGAGCCTTAACAAGGACCCAACTATACTACACCGCTCAGAACTCGAACCCAGTACCTTCCGATCCGAAGGCGAGTGTCATACCACTAGACCCCACTCAGTTCCTCGATTCGTAAGAAAATGATGATTCCAGCTGCGGAATCATTCGGGGCTGCCATCTTAGTATTGTGGTTTGAGTCTGTTTCGTCCACTGGTAACAAGCATCAAGCCTTGAGAAATTATGCTGTTTGAGAAAAACGGGTTATGGAGAAGTGTCAGATGCCAGCCATGTGGCTGAATAGCTCAGTCAGTTGTGCGACCGCTCGCTGCCTTCTCTCTCCCGGCCAGGCGGAGGGTGTCGTGTCAATTGGATCCTGAGTTTGGCACTGACCCCGTGACGTTTTATTCTCTTGTTTTCATCTGACACTTCTTCATACCCTATTTTTCTCATCATTATTGATACAAGAGCTCGCTCCAAACTTGTTCAGAAATGTTGTTTACGTCAAACTTATCCTTATAATAGCATTTAAAACTATGTTGGACAAAATAAACTAAAGGATGGGATCGGTGACAAACGAATTTCCATGATTCTGCCGCACTCTGAAAAGAAACCTGGCGCTGATATGACCTAAATGTGTTGCAAGCGCTGTAAAACCCTTATCCCTTTCCTTACCATCTTGAGGAAAATCGTCACAAGCGTTACGATCCAACTAACAATGTTCTTATTTTTATTACTTTTGTACATCACAATAATTTAAAGAATATCTTTTTATAACTACAAATAATTGAAAGTGTGTTTTAGACCTCATTTTGCTAAACAATATTGTATAAAATGTGTGTGTAAGAATTGTTAGGTGCGTGTGAAGTTTCGGGGAAATTTCTGAGAATAGCTGGTAAAGAAAGAGTTAAAAACAAAAACAAAAGAAACCACGTTTAAAATTTTGGTCATAAAACGTCCTTCAAATTAATTAATATCCATGGATCAAATGACCCGTCATCTTGGCAAAAACTCTCAAAACTGAGAATTGTTTGAAGTCTTAGGTTTCGCAGTTTTTGCAAAGAGTAGGATCCAATTTTGGAGTCAAGGGTTTTAGCACGTCTGACAAGAGGCGGTGTGGAAGTCCCAGGTTTTAGAGTCTTTGAAAGAGCGGGAGCGTCGTTTTAATCAATATATTTTTAAGGACGAATTTTCTGGCCAAAATGTTTAAAACTGTTTTTGTATAATTAGGCAAAAGAGTCTGACAACCCCAGTTGTTGTAGCCCTATTGTGGTTTGCATCAATGTTCCTTTGAAACCAACATGAAGTATTTTTCCTATGTACGGCTATGTGGTCTAGTGATATGATACTCGCCTTTGGATCGGAAGGTCCTGTTTGAAATAAATATAATATTGCCTAACAGGCGTCATGGATCGTTCTACATATTACATGTTGCTGTCGGCTAGATAAGGGACCCCTTGTAAAGCGCTTTGAACACGTTTAGTGGATATTGCTCTGTATTATAAACGCTCATGTTCTTTCTTTTCTAAGTGGAAATGATAATCCGTGATTCCGACATCCTACTGAAAGAACACTCGCCTCACTGCAAACGCGACAGGTATTGATAATGACTGCAGTCCACCTATTAGTGATTGGATATTTGGGACTGTCAGAGCTGGTGGAAAGTACTTCTATATGGACAAGTCACCTATCTAAAACAAGAAACTACAGCTATCAGTTTAACCCTACAGAAACCCGTATAATCCCATGCAACTTGGGCTTTACTGTGGATCTTATGATAATTGATAAAGTCATATGTTGTCATTGAATAATACACATTGTAATTGAGCTTTTATATAGCGCAATATCCACTAAATGTGCTCAACGCTCTTTACAAAGGGTCCCTGACTAACATCAACACGCAGCATGTAGAACGAAACGTGACACCTGTTAGGCGATATCATATTTTTTTTCTGACAGAGACAATGTTGTCAACGGCCAGGTACTCAGTTTACACCTGAGTATGGTGAGAGAAAGTGAGTAAAGAGCATTTTCAAAGGACTCAACTATGCGCCGAGCGAGGATAAAACCCAGGACCTGTAAAATAATTAATGACCACTCGTCTCAGAATGACATTATATTGAACTAAGATGTTGATTATTTTTAATAACTTTGTTTACAATACTGGGGGGGGGGGGGTCCCCGATAACTCCGTTGGTTTCACACTAAAAGTGATCAAGATCGATCCTGGAAGTTTTCTTTTTCTTTCTGATCCCCCTCCCCCTGCCCACCCAGCAGAGATTGGGTAGCTTGGTCTGTTAGTCTGGCGGATAGGACTTTGCGATAGATAAGCGTCCTTACCAAAGGGTAGCAAGGAATTATTATTGTCCGTTTCACTTTATATAAAAACCGAGATAAAAACTCCGGCTCCATGGGCCTCGTGGCTCTAAAGGAAAACTTTAAAACAAATATAATGATATATGAGTCAAGATGCATGGTTCGAGTCCAGCTGTAAACGGTGCATAGTTGAGTCCTAGGAAAAGGCTGTTTATTCACATTCTCTCACCGTACTTAGATGTAAAATGAGTATCTGGCCGTTAACAGCTTTGTCTCTGTCAGAAAAGAAATTGTAATATCATCAATGTTTTGCCTACACGTTGTGTTGTAGTTGTCTGGGGAACCCTTGTAAAGCACTTTGAGCAGGTTTAATGGATAGAAAGGGTTGGATTACCTGCAGTTATGTATTGAATGTCCAGAGGATCAAAAGGTATCTCATCCCAATTACTGAAATAAGGATTACGTATTATTGCCTTCCAGATAAGCGATAGAAGCGCCCCAAAGTCCGCAACAGCAAGGCTCAACAGGCTGATGTTGACAGTGTCTTTGAACCCGAGGCGGCTGAAGACGAGGATGTTGATGACGTTGAGCACGCAGCCGACGGTTCCGATTGCACCGTTGTAGACGACAGTACAGACGATGATAAAAGTTGACAGGAGTTGTTCGTCAATGAAATCGGGTGCATTTTGGGTGTTGTGTTCTGTATTTGTAGTCGAGAATGCAACATCCCAGATGTTATGCTCGTCTATTTCTTGATTACCGGATATGACGTCAGAGATGTTAAGCGTGCCATAATACTCGGAGTTCAAATGACCAAAAGTGATATTGTTTTTAAAGTCTGCCTCCAATACCATTGTAGAGATGTGGAAATTATTGTTTTAAAATTATTTATATTCTGGTATATTCTTTTAAACAATAAATATATCTCTTAAGAGGTTATGATTATTGTTGGGGGGTTTTTTTTTGCTTCCATACAACCAAAAAAAGACTTAAATGGAGAAATGTCACAGTAGGGCCAATTAATCAAATAAAACTGTCGTCTGGAACTTCAGAGAATAGTGTATACTTATTTACAAGTCTGAAGAAGAAAATTAGCAAATTAACGATTATATTCACAACCTACAAAGATTGACGAAAGAAATGGAAGAAAACGATGATCTGTCCGCATGGTCTTAGGACAGATCTTCATTTTCTTTCTCGTTGTTCGTCAATTATTGTTGGTTGGGGACATTGTCACAGTAAAGATTTTTCACATTTATTTTATTAATTTTTTAAAATTTTTAGTAAGAACTGAATTCATCTCATTCCAGTTATATTTCGGTAGGCTTAGAAAAACGTTACCTTCTAATATTAGATCATCTTTCCTTTAATAGCCTTCCCTCTATTTAATTTCAAATTAGTGAATACTTTCGTTCTAACTTCAGTCACGTCGCCACTTATTATAAAAGCTGATAGGTCTAATCTTCCTCACTCACTTCTCTCTACAATATATGCCCGGACGGCCAGCCGCTCCATTCCTCACATTATATTATATATTTAAAGATTTTTATCTTTTGAGACTTTGTGGATATTTTGATGAATTTTGATTTCCACCATTAAGACGCTGGAGCTTTTGTCTTTGCCCGATCAGTCATTGAAAGATCAAAGACCGTCGGATGAATAATACAACCCTTCTTAACTAGAAGTGGAATCCCACAGGCTTATCCGTCTGATATTATATTATTGTTATAAGTTACGTAATATCTCAATATTTCTATTTGTAACAGCCATAATCATTATTCATCTCATTTAATTAAATTTCATCTTTCTTTTCATTTCATCTTAAACAAATCGTTAATTGTTCTTCATTTTAAAGTAACTAGTAAATTCTGGGGCCTTATTTTCACATCTTTATTTTATGCATAGTCGAGTAGCTCTTAATACTCATTTGACAACATGACAGACATAATCATTAACTTGCTCATGGTATGATATGATCTGACGTGTTCTAATTTGCAGGTCTGATAACTGAACTTATTATGGGCTGAATCACAAGCTTAGTGTGGCTAATCAACTAAACTACAATTTTGGTAATTTTAGTTTTTAATATTTAAGTCGTTTAGCAGGGCGCTGAATGCATATGGATAATGAGCTCCATCTCATATAGTTTTAAAATACCCCAATGATTTTTTTTTCACCCTGTGGGCAATTTTATAGTTTTTGGCCAAATGACTGCATAGACAAAAAAAAAATATCACCGTCCAGACTGCTACAATTGGCACAGTTTCAAGCGCGCACACACAAAACACACACACACAAACACACCCACCCACACATCACACAAAACACACACACACACACACACACACACACACACACACACACACACACAAAATAACAATTACAAATATTATGATAGCGGGTCACAAAAACTACATGTCCTCGGAATACATCGATTTGGAAGAACGAAAGATACGGGTTTTTTCTCTTTGTCTAAATATAAATAGTATGCGCTTGGCTAAGAAACTCACAACATTGCCTTCCGAAAGTATAACGAACCAACAAACAAAACGATGTGCAACCTTGAACGTTTAAAGTCTGGTTCATACAGTTTAGTAAGAAATACTCATAAACGCGGATGGCATAAAACAATAACAAAGACCTGAGTTACGTCAACTTCTTTCTATCTATACATCAAAGGCATCAGGACAATGGGCAACTGAAGTCCAAAAAAATCACAGACAATAAAAACAATCTCACAGAACGAAAGATATGACAAATAATAACATATCACTCGCATGCTATGTGAAAGTTACGCAGCACAAAACATTGAATGGTGAAACGATACAAATAACACAGATACGTCAAAACACCAGAATCTGAGAAGATATTCAACGTATCTACTCATAATAATTGTACTTTTAGCTATACATTCCCAAATTCATCAATGTAATCCTCGTTGTCAAAACGTGTTTATAAATTCTGTATATACTGACCACAAGCAAACTTGAAATCAAAGTCAGGACAAGAAGAAAGTTTGCTCTAGATCAATCAACGTCATGGGCTACTTTCAAATATTATACTTTATGGCTTTCTCTTTATTCTTACAGAGTATATTTATTTGGAATAATAGATACGATTGTGACATTAAGTTTTCATTCGTCAATAATCTGTTTCTAAACTGTATGCAATAAGCCGTTTCCATCTAATTTGCTTTGAAAAACGATAGTTTTTAGTTAAAAGTAAAAAAATAATAACATGACCCAAAAAGCCAACCTTTGTTTATCTTATCAAAACGATGGCCATCCATTCTTACACATTATGAATTAATTTATATAATTAATTTTACATTGGGCAAATTTCCTTGCATCCATTGGTGAAAAAAGATGAGTATGGTTAGAAATTGTAGAGTGACATTATTCAAGTCTTTTGGATAAAATTTTGAGTTTGATCAAAATGCGGCACTCACTCCAAGGTCCATCCGGACGCAGTAGTTCAAAAATCCCATATTGCAAAAGGATTATTTTTTAATGGAAAAGGTAAACAAAATCAAATAGATTATATGTCCTGGACGATGAATTCGTAGCCGCGGCAATGAAAACAGAGAACTGGGTACCAATTATTGCAAATGAAAAGACTTTGTTGTCATTATACTTCTTCTTCTTCTTCTAGGTTCCATGCCTGGTCCAGGCTTCGGATACTGCATGAATTATCTCTCTCCATTCCTCCCTGTCTCTTGCCTTTTCAAACAGCTCTTGGATTGTTAGGCTGGTGAAGCCCTTCAGTTGGTCTATGAGTGTTTTTCTTTGTCTCCCCCGGCGCGTTTACCAGGTATTTTTCCACAACTTGCCAGGTATTCATTCTTATCTTTCCTTACTATGTGTCCGAAAAAGGATAGTTGTCGATCCACTATTAAGGGCATTAGTTTCCTTTGTTGGTATGTTTGTTTTAGCACTTCTTCGTTCGTTTTGTGTGCAGTATACGATATTCTCTGCATCCTTCTCAAGCACCACATTTCAAAAGCTTCAATGTTCTTTTGTGTTTCTGCATTTGTAGTCCAGCTTTCGCATCCGTATAACAAGATTGGCCACACGTAGCACTTCAAGACTCGGAATCTAATCCCGAACGACATCTGTTTGTTTTTCAAAATGTTTCCCAGGTCCATGAAGGCCTGTTTGGCTTGAGTTATTCTTGCTCGTATGTCTCGGTTACATCTTCCATCTGTTGTCACTATTGAACCTAGGTATTTAAAACGAAGAAATACTAAAACAACTGCACTCCATTGGCGCTGATGAGAAAGACCTCAGACTCATGCAAACATTATACTACACCCAGCAGGCATCTATCAAAATCGGAAACTCTACAGGAAATTCCATTCCTATTAAGAAAGGAGTCCGTCAAGGGTGTGTTGCCTCACCAGATCTGTTTAATCTATACCAAGAAACAATCATGAGGGGCATAAATAATATGGAGGGAATAAAAGTGGGAGGTCACAACATAAATAATATAAGATACGCAGACGATACGGTACTCATTGCAACATCAGAAATCCAACTTCAAAAGATTGTTGACAAAGTGGTAGTAGATAGTGAAGCCAAGGGAATGGAAGTGAATATCACCAAAACGGAATGCATGGTAATACAGAAAAACCCCGAAAACAACAACACCTGCAATATAACGATTCACGGCGAGCAACTTACCAACGTAGAAAGTTTTAAATACCTAGGTTCAATAGTGAAGTTGTCATTATAGCACCTTCCAATAACCCAGCATGGAGCATAACAGCATGTGTGGGCCAAAAAGGTCTAAAAGTACCCAGGCTACAGATGGTGAGATGGGACTATAACAGCAGTCAATTTTGAGGGAAAAAAACAAACTAGCAAATCTTACAGCAAAACAATCGGGACCTCTGTGGATAGATTAATGAAATACTTTTTTTTTTTGGGGGGGGGGGGGAACAAATTAATCACAGACAGTAAATTGGAGAAAAGAGCCAATATCAGAAACGAGCATGGAAACTAATATTACAGTAGACTGGAAATGTTAGAAAGAATGAAAAATTAACCAACCAAATCCAACAAAATAATAAACACGTGAGCAATGAGGAACATGTTTAATAATATATACATTCTGGCGCAAACAGAAGCATTGATACATCCATTGCTTCTAGACGGAGAAAACAAAATCATGGGATCCAAATTCAAACAACTGAATTTGACATGAATTGAGCTTAGATAAGAAAAACCTTATTGCAGAGATGACATTGAAATACCTTCTTTTTCTTTCAGTTTATCCCCAAATTTTGCAGGGTTGCCATAATGAATGCAACATCTGCATGTATCTCGGTTCAGAGCATCATCTTCCTCCAGGCCCAGTTCCTTCATATCGTCCTTTACCTTATCAATTCATCTAGTCTTTAAGCGTCCCTTTTTCCTCTTTCCCGCCAATTGTAAGTACAATACTTTTCTTCCCACGTACTCCCTCTCTCATCTCTTTACATTTCTGAACCATTTCAATCTATCTTCTCTCGTATTTATTAATACATTAACACTTCAGTCAACCTTCGAATTCTTTCATTTCTCACTTTATCTTTTCTTGTCCAGCCAAGTGACCATCTCAACATCCTCATTTCCGCCACCTCAACTTCTTTATCTTGTTTCTTTGTTGTAGCTGCTGTCTCTAGCCCATATAAAATTCTGGTTTTACAACAGTTGTATATATTTTCCTCTTCAGCTTTGGGGAAATTCGTTTGTCACACATAACTCCAGTTAGTTTCTCCAATTATTCCAGCCTGCCTGTATCCTCTTCTTAACCTCCATCTAATTGCCCCCCTCTTCTTGTACAGTTGTTTCTAAGTATTTAATTTGGTTTGTCTCTGGCACATCCTCTTCTCCTATCTTTATTGGTGGTCCTGCTCTCTGTTGTCCGATGCACGAATACTCTATCTTCGATCTGCTTACCCTTAACCCCTTCCTTTCCAACACCCGTCTCCAACCCTCCAGTTCCTTTTCCGCCTCAGCTTTTGTATAATTCAAAAGTACTACGTCATCTGCATGCATCATGTTCCATGGTGCCGAATAGGTTCTGTTAGAACTTCCATTACTATTGCAAACAACAGTGGGCTGAGAGCAGATCCCTGGTGTAATCCTACTCTTATATTAAATGGATCAGTTGATCCAACAGCTGTCCTTACCACTGTTTTGTTTCCTTTGTATATATCTTGGATAATTCTGATATCTGTCTCAATTACCCCCCTTTGCTCTTAAACAGTATCACATTTCTTCTCTTGGTACCCTAGCATATGCTTTCTCCAGCTCAACGAACACACAATGTTTTCTCTATACTTTTCTGCGGTCACTTTTAAAACAAATATAGCATCCGTTGTACTTTTACCATCAACAAATCCAACTGTTCTTCACTTATGTCTACATCTTTTTTAATCCTCTTATCGATTGCTCTTTCCCATATCTTCATTGTATGGTTCATTAACTTGAAGTCCTTGTGATTGCCACATTTTAACATCTCCTTTATTTTTGTATAAGGGAATCAACGTACTTTTTTCTATTCTTCTGGCATTTTCTCTTTCTGTAAGATGTCGTTAAATAACCATATCAGGAAATTTAACCCTTCATCTCCATGTGATTTCCAGACTTCTGCTGGTATCTCGTCTGGTTCAACTGCTTTTCCCCTTTTTCATCTCACACATTGCATCCCACACCTCGTTCTTGCTTATCTCATCTACTATCTTCTCTTTAGAATGTATAACTGCACTTCTCCTCCCACTGTCATTCTCTTCATCAATGAGGTGTTCGTATTATGTTTTCCTTCTCGCTCGAATTTCTTCATTTTGCCCAGTATTCTTCCATTCTCGTCTTTGATAATCTTAATATGTTGTATATATCTCCTATTCTTGCCCCTCTGTTTCGCTATTCTAAAAATATTTTTTCTGGCCTTCTTTACTTTCTAATTGCTCATACATATTTTTGCTAAGGGTCAGCTCAGGAAAAGGAAAAGTTGCAAAAGAAACATAGTGGTGGAATGAAGAGGTTCAAGAAGCAATAAAGAAAAAGAGGGAAGCAAGGAAGAACATGAAGATGAATATAAGTAGGCAAAGAAAGAATCAAAGACAGCCGTTGCAAAAGAGAAGTCCGAGACATTCAAAAATATGTATGAGCGATTAGAAAGTAAAGAAGGGCAGAAAAATATTTTCAGAATAGACTTTAAAATACATGAAGTAAGGAAATGTGATGGGATCTTTTAAAAATACCGAAATAAATTGACAATTTATAAAATGTCCGCCTCCTTCTCATCAAAATCTACCTCAATTATCTATATGAGTATCGCATTTTAGGAGCCTTTAACAAATTCCAATTCACATGCAATGGTAGTAAACAACAGCGGAGGAGAATCGATTTTACAACACATTCTTTATTGACAATCTGAAACTATTAGGGAGCCGGAATTGGTATAAGATAATAATCTGTAAAAGTGTGTATAAACCAGTGTCAGATAAAGCAAGGAAGAAAAATACAAGAAAAAAATCCCAAAAATCAATACTCCTCAACTGGGAATCGAACCTCAGACATGCACACTTTTTCGTTCTATATCTGAAATATGCACCATGAAAAATATACAGACAAAAATCAGGAATACACACACAAAGATGAAATAGAAAGAATATTTCCCCAAGAATGGAGACAAAGATAAAGGGAGTAAATCTCACTCATGAATGAACAACACAAAACAAACGACATTTCGGCCCTTGTTTTATGTTGTTCATTCATGAGTCAGATTGACTCCTTGTATCTTTATCTCCATTTTATTGACTCATTTAGGCACCTCTATTTATTAGTTTTCCCCAAGAAGCTCTATACTTATGAGGTCTTGACGAACCACAAGACACAACATACAACACAATATTATGATCTTGAAAGTCAATTACAAAAACATTGTTGAGGAAAGCAGACTGTTTATCGTACTAACAGAAACAATAGAAGACACGGAAACACCTTCTCAACAGTCCATGAAAGATTTATTCGCCAATTAGAAATAAAGATTACGTAACATACAAAGTATGAAAGACATTCGAGCATTAGTATTTAATAGAGCTATATCCTGACACTATTTACCACAACACAAATATTGCCATTTTAATTCAATTATGCAGCTGAAAATTGGATTGAAATCCATAACAAAAGCATTGCATGCTTTGGACACAAAAACAAACTATCATTTTATGTAAATCCGTACATTCTTACGGAAGCAGTTTATGACAATATTTTATATTGTTATAATGAAGAGTATTTTATTTTAGTTTTAGTTCTACAGCAACAATTAAATGAGGCCATGGAAACCTGGGTTAACAGAATTTTAAACAAATAGACTAGATATAAAGCACCTAATTTAATTGCACAAAATAACATAAGATGATATTCATATTAACCAGCTACATAGATAAAAGAAAATGGGATCTATTTTCAAATTGAACAAACACAGGATGTGAATGCTTTATGCCAAATATTAACATAATTCCATGAAAAATATTTGAGTGAGTCTTATGTGTCAATAAATGTCATATAACAAACATAAGACAAAACTGGTTCGGTATTCGTATTGTCCAGAAATGGAACAATTTGAAATTTGAAACAAAGAATGCAAAATCTATGGATTGTTTCAAGGTGTTAGTAGACAGGGAATTATATGATGGGAGATTTATATATGACGAATAATACTTGTTTGCACTGCTGTTGACATGGCTTTTTCAATCGTGTATGTATATATTATGCATTGTTACCTTATTATGGTTATCTTCTATATGCCTGCGCGTGTGTATGTGTGTGTATGTGTTTGTATGTGTGTGTGTGTGTGTGTGTGTGTGTGTGTGTGTTTTGCGTGTCATGGTCAAAGATAATATATGTTTGTACACCACATATACATGAGTCCATTTAAGTTGAAATACTATCTTTACCACGTGCATCATTATTGTAATCTTTAATCAATAGATTTATAGCATTACTATTAATATTAAGGGCATTCAAGGGATTTTATCCTATTTTGCCCTATAGCATATGTTATGTTAATATAAGGCAATTTTGATGTTAGAAAATGTAATGTATCATAAATGTGCTATTATTTACTTGAGTAGCAATCTTATAAAACATAACTGTGTAATAATGGTAATAATTTAAGCTGTAACTCGATTACATCATTTGAAGAATGACAGGAAAAAAGATGAGAAGAAGCAGATCGAGTAACCCAAGGAATGCCGTAGTTAAGAGGCCTCAATAAATAATGATGACAGAGGAATAATCGCTAATGTTTTGTAAAAGATTTGGCGCGCGATTGGTTGATATTTCAAACGTTACGGTTAATTAACTTCTAAAATGAATCACTAGAAGCATTTTAAATAACCAACAAAGAAAAAAAACAGATCAAAACAAAATACCCATCTCCCCCCCCCCCCCCCCCACCACCACCACCATAATAAAGACCCCCCCCCCCCCCCCCAAAAAAAAAAAAATTTTTTTTTAAAAACAAACAAACAAAAGGAACAAAACAAAACAAACCCAAAAAACAAAATAAACATGTCATAGATCTGATCATTTTAGAGTTAAATTCATTCTTCGACATTTGATTAACATAATACCGGATTAAGACGGTGGGTCACATTATCTATTTCATCTCTGACATCAAACTATTTATTGATTGAAAGGACGTTTAACTTAGGAAAGCATTTACCCTCGTGTGCATCTTTACAAATCTAATAACGAGACAATCATTACGGGGTTGTTTCTTTTCGGAGAATGTTTTCATGTGAGTTTGTGAGATTTGTTTTTTCTCCTTTTGAACAACAAAACCATCCTAATACGGGTGAATAGTTTCGTAAATAAGTACCGGGAGTATTCATAAAATGATGTCTCCTGGTGAAATACAAAATTGTATTTTTTGTCATATTCCAAATCTAAAATTTAGATATTTAGATAGTTAATATCAGTTTTGATTCTATAAACTATGCACTTTTTAAGTATCTAAAAAATCGAAAATTGGAGTTCAATTACAGCCCATTTTCTATTGTTAAAGTGAATTTTCTCTTGGCAATTTAGAAACAAGATTGACGATTGTAACAAAACATACAATAAAAACCATGTTTGTAATAGATCAATTGAAATAATGGTAGTTATATTTTCTAGTTAGGTATTTTTTTTTTTTAAACTACTCTGCAAAAGGCACTGCACCTATTTATATATTCAATGAAATGAAATTGAAGCAATATAT
>NC_088368.1:33267885-33270385 GCF_034508935.2 Berghia stephanieae | reverse complement strand
CCTCTCTAATCCTCTTTCTTGATAATTCTTTCCCTGCCCACGTAGTTTCAAAACTGTACTTTCAAATTTCAACCTTCTTTAACTTTTGGCATTTTGAAATCGTATTTTCTCTATAAAATATGACAAAAATTTCACATTAATAATTCTTATTTCATTGATTCTTTATTTAGATATAAAAAATTCTTGAAAAAGTGAGCAATTGTTGGCGTTTTTTTCCCCAGTGTTTTATTTGTTTTAAGAACATCTTACATAATAATGAATAACTACAAAAGTAATAATTGGATTGTTTCAAAAATTTGTGCGTGAAAACGGTGCCTCACTTCAAAGTCGATTTTCTTAAAACTTGGTTTTCACACTCTCCCTACTTCAAACGGTCATATCTCGACAATAATTAATCAGAATTGTATAAATTTGCTATTAAATTTTAAAGCATAATATAAGCTGTGATTGGGTACCAAAAACCCAAAATTGAAAAATCCGACTTAATACCGTTTCGAGCCGGAGGGTCACATATGTGATTGTATAAAAAGAACGAAGAAGCTTGTAGGAATTATATACAGAGGCTTTAGCTATCTTGATTTAAAAAACGTTTGTCCAACTTTATAAGACTGTCATAAGACCTTGTCTAGAGTATGGAAACAGTATTTTGAGTCCTTCATTCAAGCGACAGTCTGTTAACATTGAGAACGTACAAAGACGCGCTACGAGACTTTTACCTGACATTCGACATCTATCCTATAGAGCAGTAAAGTTAGGTGCCCCAAACGTAAACAATAACCAGTTGCTAGTGATTTCCGTTAGGGACCGTAATAATTTACGCAC
This sequence comes from Berghia stephanieae, assembly GCF_034508935.2. Taxonomy (NCBI): domain Eukaryota; kingdom Metazoa; phylum Mollusca; class Gastropoda; order Nudibranchia; family Aeolidiidae; genus Berghia; species Berghia stephanieae. Next base: position 33,269,563 of record NC_088368.1, on the reverse strand, counting down.
AATATAGGTCTCCCAATTTTGTAGTTTGAGTTGTAGGCAATACACTTTCAGTATTGAAAATATGTTTACATAAAATCTAACAGTTGCAGAAATAATAATATAAGGCTAAATTATTATGAAAATCAGGCTCCGAATAATTCTCGTGTTGTTCACACCAGCGCAATAATTTGCTCTGGTCTAAAAATAGATAGACTGTTAACTTTTGATAAATTTTAGAAAATTTTACCTTTTGTTCCATAAAATATCCATATCTAGACATTATTTGATGCATGATCGAGTATTTATGAATATGTGTTTCTTTTGCCACCTAACAGCCAAATTTTAAAGGTTATTTTTTCTATTATTTACATTGGAACGTGAGCTGTCAAGACAGGAACATGTGGTTTGCCACGTGCTTCTCGACCTTTGTTTACGTTTGGGGCACCTAACTTTACTGCTCTATTAAGAAAGATTAAAGTAGGCTATCTAAATTTGCCTTCACTAAAATATCGTAGAATAAGAGGTGCATGGTTCTTACAATATTGATTATAATGAAACGCACCGTTTTTATGCACCTCCGTTGGCGGCGCTGGTTGATTAATGAAAATGTTGCTGCTTGAAGCTCGAAAGAAAAAATAACGATACGTGTTGAATTGTAAGCCTCAATTTAATAGACGAAGACATACTGTGGACGTTTCTGATTTCCCCTTTATCAACAAAACACGACGAATAAGACACTAAGACACTAAGGACGAATGAGAGATGTGTAGTGTTAATGGCATAGATAAGGTAAATAAACATAAACAATGATGGGACAGGATGTTTTTTAAAAACATGATAAAAAGTTTTTTTTGAAAAACAACAACAACAAAAAAGAAGAAAAAAAAAACCCCAATAAAATGACAAAGACGCGGTAAACGAATACACTGATGATAATGATAAAATATTATAAAATGATAACAATCGACGTTTACATATAAATGCACGTCGATAACACATTGAATGGTACCGATGTTGTTTTAAAAAAAGTAATAAATAATAATAATAATAATAATAATAATAATAATAATAATAGATTAATTTTGGTTTTAAATATATGCCCAGAAACTATAACAACAAATATGATGTCTTTCTCAATAAAGTAAACTTTATTTTAAATGTCCACAATGGGATTGAACCCAGTACTTTCAAAATTAGAGTCTGACAGCTAACCCACTGCGCTAAGGAGCCACCTGATTGTTCACAACATTAATAAGGTCTTTCTAAAACCTTTTTTCCCTTCAATGCAACTTCTATTTTCTGGTTTTAAATTTCGATATTTTAGATTATTATTATTTTATTTTAATTTATTGCCAAAGACGTTCCTATATATGTCACAATTATAACTTTTGCCATGTCCAAATACAAACACGGGAGGCCTCAGACACAGCATCGCTGATGAAATTGGGTGTATTGCGCATGCGGAACGGGGGTGCATAAAAACGATCCGTTAACATACACCTTCAACGGAGGTACATAAAAACACTCGACAGAGACAACGCCTTTCCTGACCAGGTAGTCATTTATGAAGCAGATGAATACGGTAAGAGATTGTAAGATTGTAGGTGAAACTTTACCCAAACCAGAGACCTACAGATTTGTAGCTGAGTGCCATATCACAAAATCAAAACGATGCACAACTTCACCAATCGGTATTTTA
>NC_088368.1:33197885-33262885 GCF_034508935.2 Berghia stephanieae | reverse complement strand
CTTTGGAATTAATTTGCGTGTTGTAAAGCCGCCAATTCCATCCCGTCTATACCATTACCTCGTTTACTGCCAATTTGATAACGCATTGAATTCGCCATGAATTAAATCTATCATTATGTCATACAGCTAGTCTACTCAAGACTGTACAACTTATAACAAAATTTTCTGAAGTTAAAGGACAGGTATCGACATCGTTCAAAATTTTTGGCTAAATTCAAGCTATTATTGATGGCACTCACTGAATTATCAAGATTATAACATTTTTAATAAAACTGCTTCTTAAGAGATACAGAAATTTGGTGGTTTTTTGTTTGTTTTTTGCGCTGCTTATACTATTATGACTAATATAATATTTTGACAAATTAAATACCAGTCATTATTATAGATTGAAAAAAAATGTAAAAAAGGCAAAACACACGTAGACACACAATAGACACACACACACACATACACACACACACACACACACACACAAATCAAACAAAAGCAGGGAAAATACCAACAAAAGAAAACAAATAAAAAAGAACAATAACCCCCCCCCCCCCCAAAAAAAAAAAAACAACAGCAAAAAACAAAAACAAAACAACAACAACCCCCCCCCCCCCCCCCCCACAAAAAATAAAAACCATATCCCAGAAGAAAAAAAACAAACAAAAAAAACCCCCACGAAATTAACACACACACACACACACACACACACACACACACACACACACACATATATATATATAGACACTTAACTGATTATTTGACTCACAAACAGAGGAGGTGGGGTTTGTGAAACATTTAAGACGATACGGATATATCATGTAATTACGTGGATTCGAATCCAGCCCAGTAAAAGCAAAAACGGAATATTGCCCAGCTTTAGTGTGAAGGACGAATAGTGCAAGCAACACTATTTGTCCGTACGTACGGCAACCATGGTTGAAGCTATTCGACCTTAAGGACGAATAGGGCTACAGAACAAGTTTTCAGTAAGGTGCCCTCTTTGCCCTTAAATGAATGTTATTTTAGATATAATTTCATGGGTTCTTACCTCATTGGGGATTTTTTTTCCGTGGCTTATATAGAGACACAAGGTTGGAATCTTAAAATCGTGATAACGCTGATACTTAAATCTATAGTTGTGGGTGGGGTTCCCTACTTCCACAGTGGGCAAGGAGGTACTTACCGTGTCTTCTATCCCCCTATATCTGTTTTCCAACATGCTTTCTGCCTTTGTCTTGGAATGAGATTACTTGGTTTTTTTCCTGGCCCTGGTCGGAGTCCTGGCTGGGAGGGAAACAGTCAAATGCATAGTTATTGTTTTGGGAGATGATATTTTTTTCCTTGTAAATCATCTCTCTGTTATGTATTAGTATATTTGTTATTTTTTAATGTATAATGTAAATATTGGGGTGTGTTCCTCTTTGTTGGATTTTGTTCTTGTGTCCGGATGAGACTTATAGGTGATCTTAAACTAAGTACATTGGTGATATGCTCTTGGAATCTACATCTGATCCCTATTTGTTCCCAGTTCCCCTATGTCTTACTTTCTCTTGGATGCTTCAATTGTAATTCTAGAACTTTTTACTATCCCATTTTCTTCCTTTTTACTGGCGCTGATATAACCTAAATGTGTTGCAAGCGCCGTAAAACCCTTAAAAACAAAAAAACTTAAATCTATAGTTGGGTTTTCTAGAAATCAGCTGGTAAAATCTTAGATGGATGGATAGATAAATTAAATATCACGGATCTTACCTCATGTTTTTGTCTGTGGCTTACACAGGAGCCAAAGAATACACATGAGGTAGTAACTTTGATATTACATTGACTCCGCTACTTTAATATGTAGAAAGAAAGTAAGAAAATAAGAAAGAAAGACATACACACACACACACACACACACACACACACAGAGACATATATATATATATAGTTTTAATATTTACCACAATGTTGGAGTCAGTCTACATCGATGTTTCAGGCCTTTTCAGCCATCGTCAGGACTGTGCGTTACATGAGTTTGGTTTGTTGTGTGTTGTTGCTTGTTGAAGTGGTTCCGTAAGTTTGTAGTTGATTAATAAGTGCTTCCGTCTATGTGGACAGGTATTGTACATCTCATTTTGCGTGCTGAGTGTGGCTTCATCGGGGTGTTTGATTATAGTATATTTCTCTTCCAGGCATAAGCTACATTGTTTTGATGATGGTGTGTATCCTGTTGCTTTAGATATAATTTTCCATGAAATGTTGTGGTCTAGTTGTGTTGTCTTTTAATTTCCAAATATGGTCGCTGAGTTTTGTGGATGTATTTTTTTTTGTTAGTGTTTCTAAATGTTGAGGTGTGGAGGTTGTATCTTGTTTTGAAATTATTTTCCGTTAGTCCTACATATTCTTCTTGCTTGTTTGTTTTAGTTTCGGTGACTGTGGCTTGGTAAATTAAACTTGATTCTAAACATTGTTTGTTAAGCCGGCAATGTTCCTTATTTCTGCAGTTGCATTTTCTGGTGGGTGGGTTTTCCTCTTGTCGGTGGTTGATTAATATTTTATTTGTTGTGGCTTGAAATTATTTGTTCTATGTTGCGCATACACGAGTAGCTTATTTTTATGGTATTCCTGTTGATAATTTTATGAAGCTTGTGGTTTTTTGGAAAGTGTGAATCAATTAACTTCAGGAACTGCTGTCCAATGTTTGTGCTGACGTTTTTGTCGAAAGGTGGGTTGAACCAGGTAATATGTCGTTTTCTTGTTTTCCGTTCTTGTGTGTTGAGGTTTATATGAGAGGGGGCGTCTGTGTATTCAAATGGTGTGTTGTATCCGCTTTTTGTGAGTGCTCCTTTGTAGAGGGTGGCTGCGACGTTGAATATCTCTCAGTTTTCCGAAAGTTTGCTCACCCTCAGTGATATGCTTTTTGGTATGTTTTCAATGACGGAACGGGGGTGATTGCTGTTTTTATTAATGTAGCTAATGGTGTTATTTGGTTTTCTGAACTGGTCGAGCTCTACATCCTGTCACAACTGCAACAAACACACATATACATCAGCCTCTATAGAGATGACGGACTCGCTATAACCAAAAAACGACCAAGAGCGAACGTAAACATAAAAAAACAAATCTGTAAAATATTCCAAAACAACAATTTGAAAATCACGATGAAGCAAACAAAACAGTTGACTTCCTCGACATCACATTTGACATAAAATCCAATTCATTCCAACCGTTCAGAAAACCAAATAACACCATTAGCTACATCAATAAAAACAGCAACCACCCCCGTTCCGTCATTGAAAACATACCAAAAAGCATAGCACTGAGGGTGAGCAACCTTTCGGAAAACAGAGAGATATTCAACGTCGCAGCCACCCCCTACAAAGAAGCACTCACAAATGTTTACAAATCACATGTTAAAAATTAAAAAATAACAATACATCACATAGATGATTTACAAGGGAAAAAATACCACCTCACGAAACTAAAACTATACATTCGACTGTTTTCCTCCCAGCCAAGGACTCCGGCCAGGGTCAGGACAAAATTAAGTAATCTCATTCCAATACAAAAACAGAAAGCAATCGGAAAACATATACAAGGGGATAGAAGACACAGCAAGTACCTCCCTGCCCACTGTGGGAGGTCGAGAACGCCATGCCCACCCAGTTAGTGGTCTTTGATTTGGGATTGCTGTTTGTCTTAGTATTCCTTTAAGTTTACGAAACACTTCATTTTATGCACGCTCCTTCTCTCTTAGTTTTTGATGGGTTTGTTTTTTTTTTTTACTTATTTATTCGTAAAAAAAAATGTTTTAAGGTCAATATCCCTATAACTATGTTTATCGTATGTAAAAGATGGAGATAAATCTAAACTGGCAAAGTGACGACAAACATTCCTGAGGTAAAAAAAAAAAAAAGATAAAGAAAATAAGATAGCGTTCATTTTCGTTATTCGCATTAGTACTGCAAATCATAGATATCATTCATTTCAGTTATTTGCAGTAGTACTGCAAATGCTTTGTTCGGGTTCAGTTATTTGCAGTAATAGCTTACAAGCCTTTAGCTTTATTGTATAGAGAATTGTGCGAAAAATATTTTTAAAAACTTCATTATTTTTTTTATTTATTTATTTTAATTGTTATTATGTTTAAATATTATTATTTATTATTATTATTATTATTATTATTATTATTATTATTATTATTATTATTATTATTATTATTATTATTATTATTATTATTATTATCATTATTATTATTATTATTATTATTATTATTGTTAATAATAATAATAATAATTATAATAATAATAATAATAATAATAATAATAATAATAATATAATAATAATAATAATAATAATAATAATAATAATAATAATAATAAAAATAATAATAATAATAATAATAATAATATTAATAATAACAGTAATATTATTATCATTATTATATATTATTATTATTATTATTATTATTATTATTATTATTATTATTATTATTATTATTATTATAATTATTATTATTATTATTATTATTATTATTATTATTATTATTATTATTATATTATTATTATATTATTATAATTATTATTATTATTATTAACAATAATAATAATAATAATAATAATAATAATAATAATAATAATAATAATAATAATAATAATAATAATAATAATAATCGAGCCTATTACCATTATGCATTATTATTTTGCGTTTCGTTGACGATGACGAGGTGTCTGTTGTGTAGTGATGGTGGTGTTGATGTGGTGGTTGTGATTGTAGTTGTGGTGGTGATGATGTTTTAGTGGTAGTGATGATGACTATGAGGATAAAGATGATGATGATGCAATGGTGGTGGCTGTTGCTGTCGTTTTGATAACGATGTGGTAGCTGTGGTAGTGATAGTAATGATGATGTGATGGCTGTGGTTGTAGTAGCGGCGGTAGTAGCGATGATGACGAGAAGGAGGATGATGATGTAAAGGTGTTTGTTTTGTTTTGTTTTTAAGTGTTTTACGGCGCTTGCAACACATTTAGGTTATATCAGCGCCAGTAAAAAGGAAGAAAATGGGATAGTAAAAAGTTCTAGAATTACAATTAAAGCACCCAAGAGAAAGGAAGACAATGGGGAACTGGGAACAAATAGGGAGCAGATGCAGATTCCAAGAGCAAACCATCAATGTACTTAGTTTGAGATCACCTATAAGTCTCATCCGGACACAAGCACAAAATCCAACAAAGAGGAATACACTCGAATGCTTACATTATACATTAAAAATAACAAACATAATAATACATAACAGAGAGATGATTTACAAGGGAAAAAAATATCATCTCCCAAAAACAATAACTATGCATTTGACTGTTTCCCTCCCAGCTAGGACTCAGGCCAGGGCCAGGACAAAACCAAGTAATCCCTTTCCAAGACAAAGACAGAAAGCAAGTTGGAAAACAGATATAGGGATTAGAAGACACAGCAAGTACCTCCCTGCCCACTATGGGAAGTCAAGAACCCCACCCAGGATGTAAAGGTGGTGGTGGTTGCTATAGTTTTGATAACGATGTGGTGGTTGCTATGGTACTAGAAGTAATGATGATGTGTGTGGTGCTGGCTGTAATAGTAGAGGAAGTTTATTGATGGTAACTTCTATTGTTTGCAGGAGCACTGAGATATGAGTCATGAGCAACGGCGAGAGAGAAAGGGTGTATGTATGTGTGTAAGAGAGAGAGAGAGAGAGAGAGAGAGAGAGAGAGAGAGAGAGAGAGAGAGAGAGAGAGAGAGATATTCCTGGAACTTTATAATATATATTTAAACGGGGAAAGATGTGAACGAATGATCAAGACGGAGAGGTGGGGACGGGGAAATTTTCATGGATTGGATTCGGGTAACAAAACCAAAACAAAACAAGATCTTGTTTCAAGTTTCAGACTTGAAGGAAAAGTTGAAACGTTCAAAATCTCAATTCTTAGTCACACAAAATGTTTCAATCACCCCACCTTCTCGAACTAACAGACTCTCATTCAACTTTCGGGTACGAAGCAAAGACGGCGCCGCTGAGCCACGCTGTCCCTATGACTTAGAAATATCATTTTAAATAGAGTAAAATTCTCTTTATTTATCCCATAGGGGAAATTTGTCTCTAGGGTCTATTCCAAGGGAAGACTGGAATAACCCAGTCGTCAGCCGCAGTGCAGATCCGCAAATTGAGCTAAGGCGAGGCGGTGACTTGCTCCAGGCCACACAGCGGCAGTGGTGGGTGATCGAACTCGATACCTTTCGGGTAGGAAGCAAAGACCGTACCGCTGAGCCACGCTGCCCCCCCATGAACCGATGAAGAACCCATCTTATCCATCGACCTAGGGAAACCGTCAATCCCCCAGCCAAAGAGGGTTTTCACCCAGCACAGAAGACAACAGGGTCAACAGAACAGAAGGACAAATCGCTTTCACGTTTGTTTGTCTTTAAACGTTTTACATCGCTTGCAACCCGTTTCGTTTATATCAGCGTCAGTAAAATGGAAGGAAATGAGATAGTAAAAAAAAAAAAAAAATTGGTAGAAATATGTACAATTAAAGCACCCAAGAAAAAAGTAAGACAAAGGGAGATTGGTCCAAATAGGAAACAGATGTAGATTGTTTGTTTTAGTTTTTAAGGGTTTTACGGCGCTTGCAACACATTTAGGTTATATCAGCGCCAGTAAAAAGGAAGAAAATGGGATAGTAAAAAGTTCTAGAATTACAATTAAAGTAGCACCCAAGAAAAAGTAAGATATAGGGGAACTGAGAACAAATAGGGATCAGATGTAGATTCCAAGAGCTTACAATCAATGCACTTAATTTGAGATCAACATAAAGTCTCAAGACATCAGCACAGGATCCCACTGAAAGGAACACACCCATCACATGTTTACAGAATACATAACTCACAGAGAGATGTATAACAGAGGGATGATTTACAAAGAATCAAATATCATCTCCCAAAACGATAACTATACATTCGTCTGTTTCCCTCCCAGTTAAGGACTCCACCCACGACTAGGACAAAACTAAGTAATCCCATTCAAAGACAATGACAGAAAGCAACTCGGAAAACAGATATAAGGGGATAGAAGACACAGCATGGCCTCCTGCCCACCATGGGAGGTCAAATGACCCCGCCCAGAGATCGCCTCCATGCCCAGACTGAAAAATGCAAAGGAATGAACACTCATTCAAACATTATACCATTCATATGTATCTGTTTTAATATAACATAAAACTCATGTCATTTTTTTCATCTTGTCACTAAGCTAATAATAATAATAATAATAATAATAATAATAATAATAATAATAATAATAATAATAATATAATAATAATAATAATAATAATAATAATAATAATAATAATAATAATAATGCAAAATAAGAAATAAAAATAAAATATTAGTAAACAAATGTCTAGTCTATATAATAATGAACGAAAAAAGTTTTAATCTTTTTAAAATATTGTCCTCAGTTGTTTCACCAGAGGATGGCAGCTCAAGTATAAATAATCTGTCAAATTCATTGCATTGTCATTTCGATTGAAGCACATTCATGGGGTAAGTACCTATAACATTCAACTTTATCGACAATAATTACTAACAAGAATGTAGGTTTATCAACTTTTCAAACATAACATTTTAGTCCTTATAATATTTCAATGGGGCACCTCAAATGTTAAGTCAGTCCTATGGTGAAATAATAATAATAATAATAATAATATAATATAATAATATATAATAATAATAATAATAATAATAATTAAATTATAATTAATAATAATAATAATAATATAATAATAAATAATAATAATAATAATAATAATAATAATAATAATAATAATTATAATAATAATAATAACAATAATATTAACATGCAAGATACCAGTCGATTGAATTTTGCCGTATGAAAAGTTGTCAGGTTATTTTAGTAATGCATTTTATTTTCTTTTTTTCTTTTTTTGGCGGGGGGTGGGGGGGGGTGGGGTTCTTTACTGGTTGTTTGATTTGTTGGTGTTTTTAAACAGTAGTAAAGTTCCAAGTCAGAATTTAAGCATGAAGACACCTTTATTATAATAATATATTTTAAATTGACTTTATGACAACACAAGTCACATGGAAAAATCTGAAAAAGTATGTGTGTGTAACTTCCAGAAAAGCAGGAAAGAAAAATACATGAAAAAGAAATTTTAAAAATCTGCTTGCCCCAGTCGAGGCCGTTTGCTTTAATGAAATTTTGTTGTTGTTGTTGGTATGTTTCCTTCTTGCTTTGTCTGGCAATGCTACATACGGACTTTTTCAGATCTTTATCTTCCACCATATTACACCAGTGCCTGCTCCCTTATTTTTTATTTGTCACTTTGATAGTTTCAAACACGTCACATTGTTGCCAATATTTTGACAGGCTAAAGCTACCATGCGTTGGGAGTTTTGATTATAGTATAGGAATCAATCAACAAATCTATACTATTTTGGTGACCAAGTCACTGTCAGGTGGTATCATCATCGTAAAGAAGCTTTCCAAATTTTAAAATCTATAAAAGACTTTTCTTGTGTTTAAATCTCGGGTTCCTCGTAGAGCTCTTTGTTTGTATTGATTTTGTTCTTTGTTTTTGGTGCTTTTCGTATGTTTGTTTTTTCTGTTTTTTTACTTTTTTGGTTTGTTGGGGGGGGGGGGGGGGGGGGGGAAGGGGTTGTTTGTTTAAAGTCAGCAAAAATCAAGAGAATGTTATCTTCCATAAAAAAAAGTGAGGAAACATTCACAAAGTAAATCTGAATAGCAAATATGCTTGTGACCAGAGTAGGCCGACCACCCAGTCTAAACCTCCCAACAGGAAGACAAATCAGATTATTTCTCATACCGATACACAATTACTCAAATAAATAATTTACAAGACTTTTTTTTTAATCCATGAAATGGCTCAGAAACATGGACCTTGAACAAACAGAGAAAAGAATTGAGGCCTTTGAAATGTGGACTTTCCGTCGCCTTGGAAAAATCAGTTGGAAAGAAAAGAAAACAAATCAAGAAGTCTGTGACATCCTTGATATCAGACCGACGCTAATGAAAGTAATAAAAACAAGAAAACTAAGGTTTTTGGACACCTAAGACGCCATCAAACTGTCAACAAGGACATTCTTGAGGGTAGAGTTGAGGGGAAAAGAGGAAGAGGCAGGCCAGCAAGAACTTGGATAGATGATGTGAAGACATGGACAGGATTGTTGGCAGCCGAATGCAGTCAGCAAGCCATCAACAGGGAAGATTGGCGTGTCATTTCAAGTCGACCTCAACCCATGAGATGACACTGGAAGAAGAAGAAGAAATGGTCGAGTGGATAAGGCATTGCATTTACATAGGACTGGGATTTGAGTCCTGCTGTCAGCATATCCTTATTTTCCCTTGTTTTTGAAACTACCCTTGTTACTGTACTTCTCCGTAGTTGATGCATGGGTTATCTAGGTATTTTCTTAAGAGATATGTGAATATAAATATAAACATTATCCTAAAGAATGAATAAAGGGAATTTATTAACATTCATAAAAACTGTTTGAATAAAAGGAATTTTAGAACGTTTAAAAAATAACAAAACTATTTCAAATTATCATACATTCTTTCCTGAGACTGACTCCGTTACGGAAAAGGACTCCAGTTGAAGTCTAAGCAAATCTAAGTCATTTCGTTATAGGACAAGGGAAGAGAACCAAATAGAGTTCCAAGCAATAACCCTATCAACCTTATTTCACGATACAAAAATAAGAAACAAACATAAAAGCCAATTACATGATACTAGATATTAGAAAGTTAGTATGAAACAGTGCAAAACAAAGCAGAGAGAAAAATGCAAGAAAAAAAATAAATCATCCAAAAACACAAGCCTGCTAGACAGGGAATTGAATCACAGACCTCAGGATTATCTGTCCGATGAGCAACGATTTGTAATTAGTACTATTGGATTTTTATAGATGATTTTGTTTCCTGCTTTGTTTGGCACTGTTTCATACACGCCATTTCATACTTTGATCTTACACTAGTGTCTACTCTCCAATTTGTTATTCTGTTTTTGTTTTAGTCTTTAAGGGTTTTATGAAGCTTGGGATACATTTTGGTCCTATCTCCACCAGTAAAAAAGGAAGATATTGGGATTGTCAAAAAAGGTTTAGGTTTAACTATTGAAAGCACACGAGAAAAGGTAAATCAAAGGAGAATGCCAAATAGGAAACAGATGTAGATTCTAAGACCACACTGTTGGTGTACCTTATTTGACATCACCTAAACGTCTGATCCAAACAAAAGCACAGGTCTTGTTGTTTTTTATTTTAAGGGTTTTACGGCGATTGCAACACAGGTTATATCAGCGCCAGTAAAAAGGAAGAAAATGGGATAGTAAAAAGTTATAGAATTACAATTAGAGCACCCAAGAAAAAGTAAGACATAGGGGAACTGGGAACAAATAGGGATCAGATGTAGATTCCAAGAGCATACCACCAATGCACCTAGTTTGAGATCACATATAAGTCTCATCCGGACACAAGCACAAAATCCAACAAAGAGGAATACACTCAAATGCTTACATTATACATTAAAAATAACATATATAATAACACATAACAGAGAGATGATTTACAAGGAAAAAAATATCATCTCCCAAAACAATAACTATGCATTTGACTGTTTCCCTCCCAGCTAGGACTCCGGCCAGGGCCAGGACAAAACCAAGTAATCTCATGCCAAGACAAAGACAGAAAACATGTTGGAAACAGATATAAGGGGATAGAAGATACAGTATGTACCCCCCTGCCCACTATGGGAGGTCAGGATCCCCACTCAGTAAGCACAGGTCTTCACCAAAGAGGAATACACTCTAATGTTTAAAACCCATTACATATTTGAAACAAAAAATGTAACAGTACATGACAGAGGGATGATTTACAAGTAAAAAAATATCAGCTCCCAAAATTATAGCAATACATTTGATTACTCCTCCTCCAAGGCAAGGACCCTGGCCAGGGTCAGGACAAAACAAAGCAATCCCATTCCAAGACAAAGACAGAAAGCAACTCGGGAAACAGATAAAAGTGGATAGAAGATACAGCAAGTGACATCCTGCCCACCTTGGGGGATCATCAAAAGACCCAACCCAGGATCTTACACTAGTGCCTGCTCTCCAATTTGTCATCTTGATAATTGAATGATTATTGGAAACTAACATTTAAAAAAAAAAACAAAAAAAAAATCAAACAAAAAATGATACCAATAAATTATAAGCATGATATGATAAATAGTGTTATATCAAATGACCAACCATGTTAAAATGGTATTCCATCTGATTGAAGAAAATGCTGAAAATTTTATAAATAACAATACAAAATGAAACGGAAGCTTCCAAATATATTTAAACAAAGACATATTATAATGTGGACGTTTCCCATTTCCTCTTTATCAACAAAACACGATGAATGAAACATTAAGGATGAATTCGTCCTTAGTATATTTCATTCATTGTTTGTTTGTTTCTTTTGTTTTTTGGTGTTGTTTTGTTAAAGTTTAAGATACAAAATTGTTTCTCCTCACTTAAGCTATGAATTCTGTGTTATAAGTAAAGCTAAAAATTCAATTTTAAGCACCAAGTTCACGCCCATATAAATACCATTTTGACATAGTTGGTCACAATTTGAGTTGGACAATCATCTACATTGAGTGGTTTAACGAGGCAGGGTAGAAAATCTCTTGATAAATTACACTGTTACATTTGTCTTCTAGTTTGTTTGTTTGTTTTCCCAGGTCAAGAAAACATTTGACATAACAACATCTAACAAAACAAACATTAATATTGGGATAATAGACAGTCATGAAGTTTGATTGTTATGTCTCATTGATTTTTATACAAAGTTACAAATAATCATTACATTATATACAGGTTGCACGAGAGGATCAGGTATTCTATTCAATCAAGAATAATTGTGTTTTAATAAAAATAAAAAAGTAAGAAGAAGAATAAGAAGTAATAATAATAATAATAATAATAATAATAATAATAATAATAATAATAATAATAAAATAATAATAATAATAATAATAATAATTTAATAATAATAATAATAATAATAATAATAATAATAATAATAATAATAATAATAATAATAATAAAAAATAATTAAACAAAAAAAAAGTGATAAAGAATATTGAAATTTCAATCAACAATAAATGAATTATGGTATTGCACTGCACCGTCGAAACTGAATTATCACTATAATATAGTATTTGATTCACAGTGAATAAGTGAAAGAAAAATAATAATGAAAAATAAAAGAAAGAAAGAAAGAGAAAAAAAAACAACAAAAAACATTAAATGCGATGGAAACATCATCATATTCACAATATAAATCTTATTCACAATCCATTGTCAATGTTAGGTATTCTCCAGAAGATAAAGGAAAAAAGGTAATTCTATTGTTGTGAGACATTCATCATAATAAGAATAATAGTAAAAACTGGTAAAAATAAATCAATCTTTATTAGTAAATAGAGCATGATTTTATCTGTGTTAAAAAGTGCAAACAAAAACTTTGTTTTGTTGTTTGTTTTTAAGGGTTTTACGGCGCTTGCAACACAATATGGCCATATCAGCACCAGTAAAAAGGAAGAAAATGGGATAGTAAAAAGTTCGAGAATTACAATTAAAGTACCTAAGAACAAGGAAGACAAAGGGGAATTATCTCAAATAGAGAATAGATGTAGATTCAAAGAGCACGCTATCAATGTACTTAGTTTGAGATCACCTAAACGTCTCATCCAGACTCAAGCACAGGTCCCTGCTAAGAGCTACACACTCAAATGTTTACAAATTATAACAAAAATAATACAATGCATTACAGAGAGATGATTTACATGGAAAAAAAAAATATCATCTTCCAAAACTATAACTATACATTCCCTCCCAGCTAAGAACTCCCGACCAGGGTCAGGACAAAACCAAGTAATCTAATTCCAAGACAAAGACAGAAAGCAAATTGAAAAACAGATACAGGGGGATAGAAGACACAACAAGTACCTCCCTGCCCACTATGTGAGGTCGGGAACCCCACCCAGAAACAAAAACTTAACCAAACAAATGAAAGTACAACAAAAAGAGGGAGAAGAAAAAAAGGATTCTCTGCCTGTTATTCTTGATACTAAAAATCTCTTTTTAAAAAAAAATTAATTCCTCCGATACCCTTTTTATATGCATTCTGTACCAATTGTAACCAACAACAACAAAAAAAAAGCAATGAGTAAATCAATATACATATGTATAGTAATGTTTGGTTAATCCGCCTAGCCGTGCCCATCATTGGTGTGCTAAATGTCGTAATCTTGTTTCTAAAATTGTAATCTTGTTTGTTTGTTTTGTTTTTTAAGGGTTTAAATATGCTTGCAACAGACTTAGAGGTCATTTCAGCACCAGTAAAAAAGGAAGAAAATGGGATATACGAAAAATTATAGATTTGCAACTGAAAGCACCCGAAAAAATATAAGACAACTGGGACTGTTTAACAGATGAAAATTCCAAGAACATACCATCAGTGCACTTAGTTTGAGATCACCTGAAAGTATCAACCGCACACAAACACAGAATCCCACCAAGAGGAATACACTCAAAAGTTTACAAACCATTATAAAAAAACAAAAACAAATTAAAAATACTAATGCTTAGAAGAGAGATGATTTACAAGGGAAAAAAAATCACCTCCCAAAACTAACACTATACATTTGACTGTTTCCCTCTCAGCCAAGAATTACAGCCTGGGCTAGGACAAAACCAAGTAATCTCATTTCAGGATAAAGACAGAAAGCAACTCAGTAAACAGATATAGGGTTATAGAAGACACAGTAAGTGATCTCCCTGCCCGCTATGGGAGGTCAGGAAACCCACCCATAGTGTGCTGATTGTCGTAATTTTAAATGGTGAATCTTGAATGCATTTGAAAAGCTTCTTAATCTGCATCACACAATTTTGCCTAGCTACCGTTTTCAATATGTTGTAGGTCAACAGAGTTACCAAAAACAAAAGAATATTTTTCATAAACAGTAGGTGTCATCCAAATTTACAACGTTCACCACTCCAATGATGTTTAAGGCTGGGCAGGTTTATATTCATATTTAAGGAAAAGGGAGATTTTTTTTTCCCTTTGCAGCAGATATACATTAATCTACAAAATGTTTTGAGAAAATAAATATACATAGACAAAAGAAAGATATGTCCGTAGTTTCAAAAATTTATATTATGTGTAAAAATATAATTTATCAAAGTGAATAATAAAACAGAAGAAAACAAAAAATGGGAAGGATAATATAGAAAGATAAAATAAAATATACAATTAAGAAAGAGTGACATTTTATTATTCTTCCCTTTTCTTCTTCACATTCCTCTCCTTCACGAACATTGACTGAATAACTTGAGTATTACTGTGGATGTGCATTTAAAAATGACTACACTAATCCTCACACATTACACACACATATGGATACACATACGTAGACACACACATACACACACACAC
Organism: Berghia stephanieae; assembly: GCF_034508935.2. Taxonomy (NCBI): domain Eukaryota; kingdom Metazoa; phylum Mollusca; class Gastropoda; order Nudibranchia; family Aeolidiidae; genus Berghia; species Berghia stephanieae. The sequence continues at coordinate 33,248,356 of NC_088368.1, read as the reverse complement.
ACACACACGAAGATGCTAAACCTTACAGAAGAAAAAAGAAAATACATTGAGGAACATTTTATAACAAAAAATAAAACAATCGACCAGTCAACTCTAAACTCTTAAATTAGCTTTGAAAAGCACGATAGCAATGAATAATACAGTAAACTTCTGTTAAATATAGTAGAGCTACATTGATGGACTTTGAACACAGTGGTAGGATATAATTGCTGTAGTTTTTTTCTAGGATCTACAGTGATTGCTAAACTTTAAGACAGAGATGCCAAACAATATCATCAGTTGAAGAGAATTAGACAATTAAAAACCAAGATTTTCACTCAAAAATTAGTGGGGGGGGGGGGGGGGGGGGGGGGGGGGGGGGGGTTCTTCACATAACAGAAAAGTACAAAAATATATAATATAAATAAGCAACACTTTGATCATTTATAATCTAAAAATTCAATCTGATCTTCATTACAGCATTCAACAAAATACGAATATTCCCAATAAATATTGTTCAATTCTCAATGTTAATCATCAAAATAACGAGACATTAGGACTTGAAAGTTTTTGTAGTAAAATTCAATAGAAATTTGCCATAAACATCCTCAAAAATAGCCATCTACATGTGTAAACATTAATAAATTATTACGGAGGTAAAGGGATTTTTAAAATCTACTTATTTTTAGAATCACAAAAAACAAAAACAAAAACAAAAAAAAAAACAGGAAGATCCTGTCAAAAAAACACCCAAGGAGTTGGCAGCTATGCTTTTAGGTCATTTTAACGCCAGAAAAAAAAAAAAAATTACTTATCAAATGATTTTTGATAAACCATTAAATCAACAACCACTCAAAAGTCGAAAGTAAAGGGATTAGTTCAAGTAGAGAACAAAGAAAGGTCCAACAACAATCTGGTTTTGCTTTTTGTTTTTTGGAGAGTCAGTAAAAAGGATGATAATAAAAAATGCTAAAAGATTTAAAGATTAACAAGCACCTAAGAAAAAAAAAAAAAAAGAAAACAATTGGGAAAGGTTCAATAAAGGTCATAAATAGATCCACGAGTAGTATGATTTTGTAGTGTTACCCAGAAACCATATAAATAAAGGCCGATATTGACACTACTTCGTGATTCCCTAAGCAATCTATCAATGTGCTATTTTGACATCTAGGCACATGCAATACTTTACAATAAACCAGTGTTCTATCCAAGCAAACCAAGCCGGGGTACACTCCAGCTCTATGGGCCTCACAGTTCTGAAGGACTATTGTAGTTAACATTGGAATAACTTATATATGATGGAGAGATGATTTACGAGTACAATGAAATCATATCATCTCTCACAAAAAGGTAAATCCATCCGTTTCCCTCTCAGTAAAAGAAGGCAATTGATAGACCAGGCAAAAAACAAATTGTCACATTCCAGATCAAGGATACCAAGCCACAGCCTGGGCAAAATTAAATGGTTCCACAATAAGAAAAGGACAAAGAGTCCCATATATGGGAACGAATGATAAAAGGGGACTAGAAAGGACTAGAGCTATATTTCTTCAGAACCTCCTCAGCTCATAATGGAAGAAGTAACCTACTGAATAACCTAACACAGACACAAAACTAATTACTGTTAAAAGGCAGTATAAACAAGGGGGAACAATTCAATTCAATAGAAGTTCTGCAGCTTGTTCTGAATGAACATAGAGTTTTGGTCTCGTCAAATAAGGAACACAAATTGGTCAAATTTAGAACCAAATCAATAGCATCAGTGTTATAATTATGGCAGCATTTCAATCAACTTCATACAAATAATCATTCATTCTGATGGAAAGTAGTATCAAATTTCTGCGGCAGAAAAAATAAAATAAAATAATAATAATAATAATAATATAATAATAATAATAATAATAATAATAATAATATAATAATAATAATAATAATAATAATATAATAATATAATAATAATAATAATAATATATAATAATAATATAATAATAATATAACAATAATAATAATAATAATAATAATGATAATAATAATAATATATAATAATAATAATAATATAATAATAATAATAATATAACAATAATAATAATAATAATAATAATAATAATAATAATAATAATAATAATATAACAATAATAATAATAACAATAATAATAATATAATAATTTATGCACCATTATGTCAAATCACAACACAAGAGTTATTTTTTTTTTGTATTGGACAGAGAAAGAGAGAGAAAGAGAGAGAGAGAGAGAGGAGAGAGAGAGAGAGAGAGAGAGAGAGGAGAGAGAGAGAGAGAGAGAGAGAGAGAGAGAGAGAGAGAGAGAGAGAGAGAGAGAGAGATACATAAAAAAAGACAATTAATCGCATTTTCCAACATTAGCCCATCCACACAAATATGCGTATATGTACAGTCATCTTATCAAACTTGACAAAGTTTCCTGGTTTCAGTTTTGTTCATCTTCAAGACTGTTGTATACATTCCCCATTCAAACTCTTAGAGCCGACAGCTACAGGCAACCTAGTATTGACTTGTCTATTCACATAACAATACAGTATCTCAAAAAATCAATTATTATTATACAAGGATATCAAACAATCGTGAAAACCAAGTTAAAATAAAAAACCCAACCAAATGATTAATATTCACAAAACAGATTATCATTAAAAAGCTGATTTGAATTTCAAAATATGATGATGAAAAAAACGATTGTCGTAATTTACTAAAAAAACAAAACAAACAAACCCAAAAACATACAAAACTCACAAACACCGAGTTGACTACTAATAAATAGTATGAAATGATGAAAAGAATAAAATGAAATAAAAAGTATATTATGAATTGATGAGCATTTTTTAACAGTAGTAGCTGGCACAATTCATTAGTCATTGTTGAATAAATTATGTTTGAAGCTGGGCAATAATCAATCAACACCATGACAAGTAACAACCAATGCCCATATAGCGATGATAATTCGTTTTCCATTCACGCAACAAAAACGCTTTCAAGCCAGCCATCATCCCATCCCTTCTTGCACTTTCAAGGGAGAGCTATTATCATTAATGATGAATTTTTTAATTTTTTTTTTTACCAATTGTAAAGTATTTTGATAATACAAAGTCTTTGGAAAGAATTCCAATTTCTCAACAAAGATTTAAATTTGTAACTTTCTTTTTCACGCAACGAAAATGCTTTCAAGCCGGCCATCATCCCTTCTTGTACTTACAAGGGAGAGCTATTATCATCAATGATGAATTTTTTATTTTTTTAAAAAATATTTCCACGACATGGTTTACCAATTGTAAAGTATTTTGATAATACAATGTCTCTGGATAGAATTCCAATTTCTCAACAAAGATTTAAATTTATAACTTTCTGATCTAAACGCTAGCAAATCACCATCTTCTAGAGCAACAAAATAAAAGAGGAAGAAAAAGACAGGCTGGAATGCACTTTTGTCAAAAACTTGTTTCGTTTTCATACATTAACTCCTTTTGATTCTAATCTGTACAAAACTATCTATGGAGATGAAAATGATATGAAACACAATAAATAACATAGCAACACAGTCAAGCTTTCTACCATATATGAACATATACCAGATGGTTGGTGATTTTTCTTTTTCAGAGCTTTGAAAAATGAAATCCTTGAACTTGGACAGTTTTTGTGTTTTCTAAGATCGATTTGATATCATGTTAGGGTCAAAACAAATGCCAATAATTGAATTTAAATTCAAAGAATCATTTTTTAAAAATTAATTGGAGGGTTCCTTTTCCTTTTTTTATTTTCATTCTAATCAATAAAATAGTGTAATTTGACTCAAAATTTGTAAATTTAGTATTGTAATTCAATTTTCAGTTCCTGATCCATTCTGACACAGTAATAAATTGAGACAGTGACTCACAATTCAATATTGAAGACTTGCAGGATGGAGAGAAAAAAACATCCGTATCACATTTGCATCTAATTTGGTTTAATTTGAAAATAACTAGTTGACACCACAATCCCCAATGGTCAGAACTGATGAACTCTCAAATCTATTATTTTCTTAGGGTGCCTCTCAGCTCAAATTCAAATTTGATGTAGACATATGAATAACTGTTTTGCAACATATATCTTTCTAACTTTCTTATTTTACATTCTTACTTTTTTGTCACTAACAAACAGTTCATCCGTTTTCACAACTCCAAGGATTTTTGCACAAAGCTTGCTGAAGAGTTTTTTTTTAATTTGAAGACAACAACATAAATAGCACTCGCTCTTTGTACAGTGCAGAGTAACTGATGTCATACCGATGGCTTCTTCAACCGCCGTCTCCGACCTTTCTGTTTGTCTTTAGAATTTTTGTACTCCTCCCTAGTCTTGAGTACAAATTTAAGTTCCACAGAATTATTGATGGCATAGAATACATTAGCGTTGTTAGGTATTAGCAATTCTGAAAAGAAGAAGAATGAAAGAAACGAAAATTTGGTAACATTTCAAACCACTGTATGTAAACATTTATTAAAACCCGACATAACATGTGAAGCAAATAATGCTATAAAACCAACCAAATTTTCCTTCTAAATTGAAAGTCATTTAGATGAAAACCACTTACAATGCTGCAAATTCCATACAAAGAGCTGCCACATTTAGAGAATAAAAACATAAATTTGAAACCATCTAAGGATGTCAAACATTTCACAACAATGACAAAAAAAAGCCAATTTTGAAGAGACTTCACAATAATATTGGTGAAAACAGCCAAGTCAAGGCAATTAAAAGATGACAAAACACATAATATGTGACATCTCGTGACAAAATGATATTATGTTGGAGTAAACAAGATGCCACAAATTGATTTCAAAGTCAAAGTGGCCAGAAATTTGAAATTTTAATTTTTGTTACTTAAAGAAATGATATTCAGTCTCCTCAATAAAACACAGAAACTTACCAAAAATTTAACTATAAATTAAACTCTTTGGGTCGAAATAACCCCAGCATAATATCCTTTTAAGGTTTGAGTGACATATTGTAAGATGATTGCGCTGTATTCAAAATGCAAGCGAGAGATTTTTAAAAATCAATATTTTTTCCCAAAATCTGGAGTCCCCAAGCGCTCATATTATAAAGACACTCTCTTGATTACATTCCATGAATTCATGATCATTCTGTGTGTGTGTGTGTGTGTGTGTGTGTGTGTCTGTATGTGTGTGTGTGTTTGAGGAAGAGGAGAGAGGGAGGGAGAGAGAGAGAGAGAGAGAGAGAGAGAGAGAGAGAGAGAGAGAGAGAGAGAAGGAGAAGAGAGAGAGAGGAGAGAGAGAGAGGAGAGAGAGAGAGAGAAGAGAGAGAGAGAGAAAGGAGAGAGAGAGAGAGAGATAGATAGCGAGAGAGAGAGAGAGAATGAGAGAGAGAGAGAGAGAACGAGAGAGATAGAGAGAGATAGATAGCGAGAGAGAGAGAGAGTCTTAAAATTCATTGGAAAAAGACATGATTGATGAAGACGTTACTGATTTCAAATCAGTATATGAATAATGAAATGGTTTTTACTGAAATAACTTTTATGACTACAGAATTGCACTTGAGAGCAACCTGGTCTCTAAGGATTAATTGATCCACTTTCTATTTGTTTTTATATTTTTAAGGGTTTTAGGGCGCTTGCAACAACACATTTAGGTAACATCAGCACCAGTAAAAAAAAAAAAATGGGATAGTAAAAAAGTTCTAGAAATACAATTAAAGCACCAAAGAAAAAGACAGGGTAACTGATTCACATAGAGAAAAGGTGTAGATTCAAAGAGCACACTATCAGTGTACTCAGTTTGAGATCACCTAAATGTCTCCTCCTGACAAAAGCATAGTTCCCCACTAAGAGGAACACACTCAAATGTTTACAAATCATGTGTTCAATAAATACAGTACATAACAGAGATATGATTTACAAGGAAAAAGAATATCATTTCCCAAAACTATAACTATACATTCGACTGTTCCCCTCCAAGCCAAGACTCTGGCCAGGGTCAGGACAAAACTAAGTAATCTCATTCCGAGACAAGGACAGAAAACAATTGGAAAACAGATGTAGGGGAATAGAAGACACAGTAACTACCTCCCTGCTCACTATGCAAGGCCAGAAACCCCACCCAGTTCCCCACAATAAATTGATATATAACATGATGAAAAGTCATCTATAAGTCATACCTCCATCTGGCAGTAACTGTATGAGACAAAAGTGGTCTGGATTGATTCCTTCATGGCCATATTTCTCTAAGATTTTCTCTATGACAGTGTGAGTATGATCGCTGTTCATTAGCTGGAGAAAAAAAAGACCGATATCAAGTTTAAAATATTATTTTATCGATTCTGAGTGCAGTCTAGATTTTTTTTTTCCTCAGATCCCTTTCTAAAATTTCTAAAATTGAGCTTTTATATAGCGCAATATCCACTAAACGTGCTCAAAGTACTTTATTAGGGGTACCTGGCCAACAGCAACACTTAACATCTAGGATGGGACATGATGCCTGTTAGGCGATATTACAATTTTTTCCGGACAGAGACAACGCTGTTTTAGGTCAGGTACTCATTTTACACCTGAGTATGGTGAGAGAATGTGAGTAAAGAGCCTTTTCCAAGGACTCAACTATGCGACAAGCAAGGCTCGAACCCAGGACCATTCAATCCCAAAGCGAGTGTCATACCACAAGACCACATAGATGCACTTACCCCTTCCTTCTGCCTGCAATCTGTTCGATCTGACAGAGAGTGCTTAGTGAAGGATTAGCATCCTATCCAAATTTTATAGTTCTACAAAGTGTGAAGTGCTAAAACAATCATTTTTTTTAGACAGAAGCATTACTATTTTACACCTGAGTGCTGTGAGAGAATGTGAATAAATGGTCTCAAAAAATGTGCTGCCCAAAGTAAGCAAGACTCGAACCAGGAACCTACAGGCCACAAAGAAAATACAATGTTATATTCTTGACAGAAAGTTTAAGCACTTTAGTTGGGTTGCACTGGTCCAGCCAAAAATATCTGAAAACTTGTAGATGAGTGCAAAACATGTTCTATGAGCTTAGAGAGACAAACCATTACATTTTAAAAAAAAGGGGGGGGTGTGAAAAAGGGAAGGGAGAGAAGTTAGGGAGGGAGTGCGAGAGAGAGAGAGAGAGAGAGAGAGAGAGAGAGAGAGAGAGAGAGAGAGAGAGAGAATGAGAGAGAGAGAGAATGAGAGAGAGAGAGAATGAGAGAGAGAGAGAGAGAGAGAGAGAGAGAGAGAGAGAGAGAGAGAGAGAGAGAGAGAGAGAGAGGAGGGGGAAGGATAAATCAAAAGAGCTACTCAGCACTGTACAAATATCATACATACCATAATAGATTTGTAAACATGAGCAATATCATTCTGACTAGAAGACATGGAGACTTTGATAACATAAGAGTCACATGACTTGAAGGGGGTGTGGCCAGAGGGAGGGCCTGTGTCGCTGTCCGAAGATATCACAGATGAAGTGGAAGACGAGTGAGACAGCTAGGGATTTTACAAATTGGAAAAAAATAATAATTGGTATCATGATAGCAATCACAATTGGGGCCTGGCAGATCAAGACAACAAGAAGAGCAGCAAGAATAGCTACTACTATATCAATAACTAAACAAAAACTATAACGATGATGATGATGTAATAATAATAATAATAATAATAATAATAATAATAATAATAATAATAATAATAATAATAATAATAATAATAATAATAACAATAATAATAATCATAATAACAACAACAACAATAACAACAACAACAACAACAACAACAACAACAATAATAATAATAATAATAATAATAATAATAATAATAATAATAATAATAATAATAATAATAATAATAACAATTACAATAATGAGAATGATGACGACGACGACGATGATGATGATGATGAAATTGCAACACAGAGACATTTCCATTCTAATCCCATCAATGGCTGAAATTCACTCATAAATAAAAGCCAATATGCCAGACTTTACAAATGTCTTGCTTTCCTGTAGTTTCATTAATGCTCAGAATTGTTTTTAAGTAAGTCAGCAAGATTATTGGTTTAAGCCTTGTTTTTCATAATTTTGTATTAGTATTAAAAATAATGTTATCCCGATCAGGGAAATTTTTCTCTGAATGATGAGAATTACTCTGGGTCGCTGTAATCCCACAGTGTTCTCAGTCAAGCTCAAGTCAGACAGAACAAACCCAGCAGCACGCGATTATAATGGCACAGATCACAACACTATTCCATTTGCAATAATATTGCAGATCATCTCATCACTCCCCTCCCCCTCCCCCTTTTACCAATTCAATGTAAGTCTGGATAAATGCCAACAATATTCAAAATAAAAGTTCTAACCTCATTCTTCATGGATGCATGATGGGATGACTTGAACACCTGGGCATTATGAAAAAAATAAAAAGAATATCAAGCCTTTACTAAAAAGACACTATAATGATCTTAATCCTAACCCCCCAAAAAAAAATATTTAAAAAAAATTATATATCACCAAACACTAAACATTGTCCCCTTAACCCTCTCCTTACCAACCATAGGAAAATCGTCACATTCGGTATAATGCAACCAATGATTTCATCATTGCTTTCTTTTGTACATCACAAAATTTAAAGAAAAATCTGTTGTTATAACTGAAAAAGTTAAATCAAGATTACAAGAATTGTACAACTTACCAAGGGCCCTATGGAGGCAGCAATGGTGTCAGGTATGGAAGCAATACTGTTACTGGCACCGTCCTCGAGACCACAAGATAACAAACCCATCCTTGTAGCCACATCTTTGGACGACTTTGTGCCAAGACTGAGAACATGAAATATGGATAATTCACTACGATGTTTAGGTAAGAGAAAAGATAAATTATTTCTTTGAACTCCATTAGTAAGACAGAGAAAACATTTCCAATCTAAGCTTATATTCAAGTTGCTAATAGTGGCAAGAAGTGTAAAAGGAGGAAAACGATTGCCTTAAAGCCCCATTTTTACTGCACTAAGCCCTACTTTAAGAGTAATTGAGATTATAAACTGTGATTGACACTCTAGCTAACTTCTGGAAAATGGGAAACTGCACCAGTTTGTTCACCACATATCACGTCTCTCACTGACCATACATTTGATGGTGGTAATGCAAAATCGCGTATTTCCGCAGATTCCAGGAAAACCATCAGCACTGTTTAAAACAATTTGTTCCTTGAATACAATTAAAAACAAAACAAATACAGGGTGTGGGGAGGGAGGGTAGAAAAAGTTGAGGAATATCCCACATAATAGCAATTAAATATCATTTGCCCATGTGCTTCTCTCTTATTCCAGTACTATTGAAAATAATTGACCAGGAAAAGAAATAGATTTTTTATTTTATGTCACGTGAATACATTCAATACCGATGATGTAGACACTACCTAGTGGCACTTTGCTTAGCTAATTAATGGATAACAGGAACACTAAAGTATCTGGATAGTTTAAAAATACGAGTGGGATCGAAATTTCAATTCAAAGAGTAACCTACACCCAAGCAAAGGGGAAGATTTTGATACCTCTTTTGAATCTATTTTTTCTTACCCTTCTGTCTATAAGAGTATCTGGGCATTCTTTTCAGGTCTAGCAGAAATGTTCTTTTTTTAAACATTTTATTTGCGATTGACACACAATTAACATATTCTATCTACAGAGTTGTAAGCAATTATTACTATTGACTCAACACTACAAAACTGGGAAAAAGATAGCTTTGGATCCATGGATCTTATAGCTCTAAAAGACTCCTTTTTAAAGAAATATTGATTAAATTATTAGTCATTAAAATAGTGATTCAAAATTCAAAAAGATATGAATAAAGTTAGTCAAATTGTCATTCTTGGATCACAATGTTTCATTTGATATAGAACAGTTCCTATTTCTTGCTAGCTGAAGAAGGCTAAAAATCTGAAGCTTTAATAATAATAATAATAATAATAATAATAATAATAATAATAATAATAAATAATAATAATAAAAGATAATGATAATGATAATATAATAATAATAATAATAATAATAATAATAATAATAATAATAATAATAATAATAATAATGATAATAATAATAATAACAATAATAATAATAAGAAGAAGAAGAAGAAGAATAACAATAATAATAATAATAATAATAATATTAACAATAATAATAATAATAATAATAATAATAATAATAATGATAATAATAATAATAATAATAATAATAATAATAATAATAATAATAATAACAATAATAATAATAGAGCATAAGTATGACCAGGTCAGGCTCTAAGCTCTTCATTCATTCTATTATTCTACATTCTCCAAAAAATACTTTACAAAATTGTAACAGATAATCATGCAAAGCAAGAGGCTGTGTAATACGTCATTTCATGCAAACATTTGATCTGAAACAGAAAGTGTGACCCACCACCTTATAACAGTCATGACGCTAGAAATGATTCAACTTAACAACGCCACCACTATCACATTATCTCATTCTTCTGTAGTGTTTCATTAATAAAGGGGAAACCCGAAACATCGACAGTATCTGTCTTCATCTAATAAATTGAAGATTACAACTCAATACTTATCGTTATTTTTTTCCTTCGAGCTTCAAGCAGCAACATTTTCATTGTGTTTTATTGAAGACACCAGATATTGTTGCTAAACTCTCTCCTTACAGACTGTTTTCAGGGTTTTTGACAACATGTCTTACTTACCCACCACAAAAATTGAGCTTTAAAATCTCAAATTCAAAGGCAATAAGTACATACCATACATAATATATTCAGCGAGACAAGCTTTACAAAAGAGTATTCAAAATTTTATAGCTATAACAAAGATTCTTCTTTAAATAAACAAATCTTAAAGAAAAGTGAATTGTAACAACAAATGTGATGACCCACCACAAAATTGAGCTTTAAAATCTCAAATTCAAAGGCAATAAGTACATACCATACATAATATATTCAGCGAGACAAGCTTTACAAAAGAGTTTTCCAAATTTTATAGCTATAACAAAGATTCTTCTTTAAATAAACAAATCTTAAAGAAAAGTGAATTGTAACAACAAATGTGATGACCCACCACAAAAATTGAGCTTTAAAATCTCAAATTCAAAGGCAATAAGTACATACCATACATAATATATTCAGCGAGACAAGCTTTACAAAAGAGTATTCAAAATTTTATAGCTATAACAAAGATCCTTCTTTAAATAAACAAATCTTAAAGAAAAGTGAATTGTAACAACAAATGTGATGATCTTCCTAGAGTTGGTAAGGAGAGGGTTAAAAATACGATAACGGATGTCCGACATTTCTGTGCATTTCAATTTTCAAGGCACATTTTTAGGCATATGGGTCACCCCCAACAAAACACAAATTTGACACAGTAGGACACAAATAGTATATTATTAAATTTTAATTAATATTTTTGTTTAATTGTTTTGTTTTGTTTGGGTTTGTTTTTGTTTTGTTTTTTTTTGTTTGTTTTTGTTTTTGTTTTTTTTTTGGGGGGGGGGGGGGGGGGGTGAAGGGAGGTGGGAGTCCACTATGACTATGTAGTATTGGCTATTGTTGTATACAAAACCATCCTTCAACCCATAAATGATAAGGATTGATAAAAGAACAATTCTGTCTACTACTAACAAAAATAATGACAAAATAATCCTCTTTTTATCATAATCCATTCTGTACTATTTTGTGTCAAGCTATATCAGTCAGCGTTTGAGACTGCTTTCTAGCTCAGTTTACAAAAATGCTTACAAATAAATTTTTGTGCAAAAATTACATGGCATGAATTTTACAAAATTTGAAAAACAAAAAAAAAAAACAATTAAATAACAAAATAAAAATAAATAAACATTGACCAATGGATCAAATACTGAAGCCAAAAAAAAATAAAATAAAATAAAATAACGACTGCATTATACTACTTCATAGAGTACAAATGAATGCTCATGACATGAACATAAAATTAAAATTAGCATTTAAAAAAGCAAAGTACAGGAAGAATGTTACCTCTAATTGAATTTTAAACTTAATTCTTTATATTTTTTTTATCTTTTTCAACATATTTTGGGCTACATTGATTGTTTTCAATTTCAAGAAATCAACATGCTGTTGTGGGAAATGTGTTGTGTTAAAATATATGGAACATACGAGTAGCTTGATTTTCGCCCAGTTTAAGAGTTGCCTTGTTGTTTTATTTAATTCATGCCTATTTATTGTTGGTTACGAAAATACACTACAATGGTAATTGGTGAGTCGAAATGAAACATTTAAACAAATTATGCACAAACAAATGCCGATTAAAAATCAACAAGAAGCAAAAGCAAAAGCAAAAGCAAAAAAAAAATAAAAATATATAAAATAAAAACATTATAGCACAAAACAAGAAACAAGAAAATATTAGTATTATCATCTTTATTAATATTATTATTATTATTATTATCATTATCCTTACTATTATTACGATCACTATTACCATTATCTGTTTTAAACATTTTATAAACATTGCAAATAAAGGATGAAAGTTTCTATGCAGCAATTCCCAAAAGCAAAATATTTGAGGAATGCTCCATGCTCAGTCTTCATGGATAAAGGAACAAACTTCTAAAATTTGGAACACATCCTTCTGGGCACTAAGAAATAAATATTGTTTTGTTTTTCTCTAATTATACGTCCCTGTTTCCGTTTCCTCAAAAAAATGTTGAATTTGAATGTTCTAATTTGAACTGGAACACATAAATGTAACCACAAACATATTAAACATGTGAAATGATCTTAAAGATTCCATGTCCGCACTGGACTACTATTTATCATCGAGTACAAATCACTTTCATAACACATGTATTAATCCTGAGTGAAGTTGAGAGTTGTTCTCGGACTCCTCTGTCCATTCTGCAATGATGTGGCACAGTCTTATTATATAGGTGGAAAATTCTTTGCAATAAACGAGTAACTTATCCAAAGGGTGGCAAACAATTGCTATTGTCTGTTTAACACTATAGAAACTGAGATGAGCTCCAGGTTCATCCGCCATATGGTTTTTAGGGACTACTTTTTAAATTGAAGTTTGCACTTTCTTTTTATAATCTCAATAAAGCTTTAAAATGTTACCATTTCATGTGAACTTTCAGATGGAATTTTGAGAAAATGGGCGTTGAAAATTCTACCAAACTTGACCAAACATATCCATATATTACAAGAGAACAAAATCCTTTTAAATATAGAGGGCAAATTATTATTTTTAATAACATATCTAAAACAAGTGAGGTAAATAAAGCATTTAACAGAAATTTATTTTTTGATTTTACTTAATCAGCCAAATGACACCATCTCCACAAGGCTGATTTTATAAATCTCATCAGAATGTCAGCATAAAATATCAATAGGAAATTCCTCCTATAGAGAGCAGGTACCATGCAAAATGTGTATAATTCTCACAATAATTTTAAAGCATTTTTTTTTCCAAAATAATGACAGGTGTTAAAGTAAAAAGGAAGTTGAAAATGTAAACAAGACGAAAAAAATAAGGCATAAAAAATAAAGTGAGGGAGAAAATCATGCAAGAGTAATTTAAAAAACTGAAAACAACAAATGAAACCAAAGCTACAGCAGAATTAACCAGGAATGGTAGGAAAAACTGAGTGAAATCAAAGCAGAATTAGCTAAAGTAAGCTAAAAACAGAAATGGAATGAAACAAGGACTGAAATCAAAGCAGCTGTAGCTAAAAATAAAATATAACAGAATGAACAAAACAAGTGGAAAAGGACATCTTGCTCTCTTTTGCTGCCTGTCCCAGTGTCACTCACCCTCCAGTATTATTATCTACACAACCTCTGGGTCGTCGACTCAGGTCAGAGTTGGACAATATGGGCTCTGAGAACCTGGAGCTACAAGCAAAGCACGCATACAACGTGGCAGCTGATAATCTTCGTCTTAACGGAGTCCCGTTGATGCTGCACACACACACAGGGTACACACGGGGCATATCCGAGTTATAGCAGTAAGGATTTGAAGGAAGGAAGGAAGGCATGCAATTTTAATTTGTTTATGACATAAACAATCAGAACATAATGTGTGCATGTATATGCATAGATATTATAAAGATGTATGTAAATATTGCCCCTGTATATATCATTTTCTGATCTTTTGTGAAGAACTCGTCATGTATTTGAAAAAAACAACAACAACAACAACAACAAAACAAATAAAACATGTTTTTAAACCCACTTGCACACATACAGACAGAGGAGAGGAAAAAGTTAATTCTTTTTGTCATTATTAAAACAAAAAAAACAAAAAAAAAACACCCAAAATAAAATCCAACAATGTTTTTGTTTTTAAGAGTTCTACGATGTTTGCAACACATTTAGGTCATTTCAGTGCCAGTAAAAAGGAAGAAAATGGGATAGTGGATTCTAGAATTAAAAGTAAAGGTACCCAAGGAAAAGTCAGAAAAAGGGGAATTGGTTCAAATAGGGAGCAGCTGTAAATTCCAAGAGCACACTGTCAGTGTACTTAGTTTGAAATCACCGAAAAGTCTCATCCAGACATCAGCACAGGATCCCACTAAAAAGAACACACTCAAATGCTTACGACATATAATAAAAACAACAATATAACAACCAGTATATAACAAAGAGATGATTTACAAGGAAAAAAATATCACCTCCCAAAACTAACGCTATACATTTGACTGTTTCCCTCTCAGCCAATGACCCCCCAAAGGGCCAGGACAAAACCAGATAATTCCATTCCAAGACAAAGACAGAAAACAACCCAGAAAACATATAGATAGTACTTGCTTGGCTAAGAAGCTCACAACATTGCCATCCGGAAGTATAACAGACCAACACACAAAACTATGTGTAACCTTAAACGTTTAAAGTCTGGATAATACAGTTTAGTGAGAATTACTCATAAATGCGTATGACAAAAAGCAATAACAAAGACCTGAGTGACCTCAACTTCGTTCTATCCATAGGGGGAAAGAAAAGATAATAAGGGACCTCTCTGCCCACTATGGGAGGTCAGGAATCCCACCCATACACCTCATCAACAAAAAAAAAAAAAAAGAACAGAAAAATCATGTATATAAGATATATAATTTCTGCAATTAAAATAATTATATTCCTCACTCAATTAATTGTAACGCTCTTCAAAATTCTAACCAAAGACAATAAAAAAAAATATTAACCAGATAAGTTTGTTAAATTCTATTTAACTTCTGGTGAAAATTGTTGTTTCTATTTTTTTTCCCCCACCCAACCCTAATCAAATGTCACATTAAATTAACTGTCCATCCATGATAAGAAAAAGGGAAATTTGTAAACTTTGAACAATTGATTCCACTTCTCTTTTCACAGAAGAAAAAAAAAAATTAGAAAAAAAAAATCAAAGCATTAATCAATCAATTTTCACTCATTATTAAATCTTTAAACAAATTGTTGGGGATTTTTTGGTTTGTTTGTTTGCGTTTTTTTTAAATCAAAGCCATACCATACTGTGGCCATAAGTTATAAAGACAAAACCCTATCAGCCATACCAAATAGTATATCAAATCCTATCAAGTGATTCAAACTTCGCATTCAACTTAAAACTTAAGGATCAATTCATGAGTTTAAATCAGAAAAGATCATGAAATTCATTGAAAATAAATAAGGTGTACTAAAACTGATTTTAAAGAATGAAAGTCTCAATATTTTTTAAGAAAAGAAGAAGATTAAATCAATATCAGAAATATATGTACAGAGTGTCACACAGAATACAATTCATTCACCCAATCAAAACATTGACAGAAGATTCATAAATTTAAAAATAAATACAAGATGCAGCGTAAAATAAATAAAAAAATAACTTTCAAAAAAAAAATAAATAAATAAACATTAAACAAATCAATTCCAACTTTCATGCCAAATATCAAAAAGCACCAAATAAAAATGACAAACAATAACAGTCAAGCATTCAAACATTGTGAGCACATAAAAAAAATCTACCTATGATCAGTGCCTAACAACCCTAATTGACTGCAAATATCGTGGACCATTTCTTATTTTTATCCCTTCAAAAATTACTTCCCATTTTGATACTAGGCTGCTAGAAGCTAGGGAATCTATCTGGAATTTAGTAATTTATTTATGTCTTTATTGGGTTTTTTTTTTGTTTTTTTTTTTGTTAGCTGAAGAAGGGTTTTGAGCAGGAAACGTTCTGTGTTTGATATTTTGTTCTTTTGTGAAGGTGTTATATTGATTTGTGTTTATTTTCCATTTTTAACCAACACACTTTGTGCATTCATTTTCAACCAATACAGCTATGTTCATAAAACTGATCATTGTACCAAAAGTCTTGGTCTTATTCTGGACAGCAAGAAGAGACAGGGAAAGGGCTTCATTCAATATCAATACAAATAATCAATCAAACAGAGGGACAAATGGAAAGATTCCTGATTTATTTTTTTTTTCTGTTTTGCGCTCAAATTGGGATAGCTTTAAGGTTTAAAGGACAGGGTACAAGGGGAATCAAACGGGTAAAAGACAATTGAATATAGAAGAAAAATGTTTTTTTGTCTTTGTTTAATATTACGATTCCAACCCTGTCATGTTATATTTAGTAACCGATTATCCATATAATTACTTTAAAGCAATGACAAATATGTACAATGAATTATAAATCATCTCACAGATTCGTCCACCTTCATATTGGTAGTGATTTGATTTGATTAAAAATTTCAATACTAACTAACTTGTTTAGTATACCATTCCCATCAAGTTAGCACATGATGCCATCAATATTCAAAATTCCTGTTAATGATTTGAGCTTGATTGAAGTCCAATCTCAAAATAGGCTATTAGTAAGGACCCAACCCCTGTATTAATATACGTAAATAACATTTAAACCTTGTGTTACCTGGCAGATTTTTTCTTGATTTTGGCAGCAGTTTCAGACACTGGTTCTATGCTACAGGACAACTCATGGCTGAAAAACAAATACATCAATCTCAACCATTAAAGGAGATTTCCCTGGTTACTATAGACATAAAGCCTATTTCATCACAGCTCTATTAAAAATTTATAACAGAAATAAATAGGACAAAGCTTTCAAGTCCGTGAGATTGAAAAAAAAAAAAGAAAAACCCAACTGACCCTTGAACTATGAACAATTAATCAGCATATAACAGATGTGTCTATCATTTCTACTCGCCCATGAACATTAGGAGAACACCTGCGAGAACACCTGCGCAGTAATTATTATTATTATTATTAGTATTATCACTATTATTATTATTATTATTATTATTATTATTATTATTATTATTACTATTATTATTATTATTATATTATTATTATTATTATTATTATTATTATTATTATTATTATTATTATTATTATTATTATTATTATTATTTATTATCATTACGAGTAGCCGGAAATAGCGAGTTCGACGGGTCCACTCATGTTATAGTATTGTTGGTTATTTCCCTCCAGCGTGTAATTCGAGTAAAAGCCGTCGCCCCTATTTCAATTTCTTAACAGAAGTGGCAGAATGCTTGGATTTTTGTTGTTTTTTTTTTGTTTTTTTTAAATTTTATTTCAAGTAAAATCATGACTAGAAAAAACAAGAACAGAAGTATATGTGTGTGCGCGCGCGCGAGTGTTGGTATGCACTAGGCATGTTTGATGAGGTAAGCAAGCACATCACTCAATCACTGACCCACTGAAATAATGGTTCCACGCTCCCCTCTCTCGCTGATCGTGTTGTTCGTTAACGAATGCGACTCGCTGACTGATGCTGCTAATTGAGGCATGTTGGCTGCCAGTGCTTACCTCACACGTCGCGTGGCATCACATTGGGTGAATAATTGACCCCCACCCCCAATACACACACACACACAAACACACACACCCAACCCCCGCCCAAATTTGTTTCGCATCCTATGTACTACTACAGACTAGGCTACTATGTAATATGACTCGTAATGAAAGAAAAGAAAAGAAGCTAGGCTAAAAATAGTTAAATCGCCAATATGACTCGTAATGAAAGAAAAGAAAAGAAGCTAGGCTAAAAATAGTTAAATCGCCCTTGTCTGTTGTTTTGCTTTACTTCGTTCGAAGTCCTAGGCTGGGGAAGGAAATGCTCGTTATTTCCGAGTTGACCTCTTTTTCATACTCGCTACTTTCATGCTAATTTTATTGACTCAAATAAGGGGGAAAAAACGGGGATTTAGATTTTACTCGCTATTTCCGAGTACGTTACTTTCATGTTCTACTGTATTATCATTATTGTTGTTATTATTGTTGTTATTATTATTATTATCATTATTATTATTATTATTATTATTATTATTATTATTATTATTATTATTATTATTATTATTATTATTATTATTATTATTATTATTATTATTATTATTATTATTATTATTATTATTATTATTAAACAGCTCTAACATCGGTTAGAGGGTTTCAAAATTTATGAATTATTGAAAAGAAAAAAACAAAGATCATTATTAACAGAACAATTAAGATAAAAAAAAAAAAAAACTGATTATACAGTATATAGATCAATTCCATTTCATTGTGCTTAATGAGCTTCACCATGCTTCGTATCCTAGAAGGACGAAATGGAACCAAATTTCCCTTTCATATAAGTCGTCTGTTAGACACCCTTTATATTCTGGCTCTCAAAGAAAAATCCATTATTACACACAGCCAAGTACTCTTTCACACTAGAGTTAAATATGATAGTGTGTGTAAGGTGCCTTACCCAAATATTCAATGTCAAAGGTAGACTATCCAGACCATTGTAACCAAACCAGTTAAGGACTACCCTCAGCAATTCATTACTCTGTAACAGGACAAAACTCTACACAACTATAGCACTGAAACAGTATCATATCCTCCATTCTAGAAAGACAACACTATTCCACATACCTCTCAAGATCAGAATAGACCCTGATGGAATTAAACCACCTCCAAAAACAGTCGTCCTGTGTAATGGTGTAAATCGAGGCGGCAGACTGGAGCAGTTTTAGTTGTGCCAGCACCTCAAACTCTTTCCGCCGCTTTTCAAAATTGATGAGGCCTTCATCTGTCGTGTCTGGCATGGCAGTGTCAATCATAGTAAGGTCTGTCAGAAATGTGCCTAGGTAAGGTACTGTTCCCTGGACTATGCCCTGGAAAGTGGAAATGTTTAATACATTAGCTTGCTACCTTTAGGATACAATACTTGTTTACTAGAAAATACTTTCAGCTAGAGTGGCTCAGCGGTACAGTCTTTGCTTCGTACCCGAAAGGTACCGAATTCGATCGCCCGCCGCTGCGTTGTGCGGCCTTGAGCAAGTCACCTAGCCCTAGCTCAATTTGTGGCGCTACACTGGCAGCTGATGCCTGGGTTATTCCAGTCTTCCCTTGGAAAAGACCCTAGAGACAAATTTCACCTATGGGATGAATAAAGGGAATTCTAATTCATCTAACTGACAAAGCCAACCAATTACTGCTAGTTTGACAGAGAGATCTAAACAAAAAAATTTTAAAATTATACTATCAGATTTAAAAACCAGTTCTTTTTTTTATTTGAGTTGAGGGCTATTAAAAATGATCTATAAGAACCCCCAAGAATTTGATGGATAAAAGAAAGTCTTTTGAAGCCTTGAAAACCAAAAATCACCGTTTTCTTCTGTGTATTGTCATAATATTGATTCTGGATTTATCTCTTAAAACACCACTTTTGGATCATACTGCTAAAGAAGAACATGTGAAAAAAAATAATATCAATAAATAAGTCAAACATCAACTGAAACTCACATTATCAATCCAAGACCGTCTTTTATGCAGGTTTTTCCTTTTCAAACTTTTGCTCTGGAAGTCGAGGTCTGGAAACTTGGCTGTCGCTTCCTGCAATAAAAATATTGATGACAGTTATGAGAGTTTTGGAATATAGTAAAATCATGAACACTAACAGTGATGAGGAGAGCAATTATCATTAACAATTAAAATATTAATAATTACAACAATGAACACAATATTGATAATGATAATAATAATGATGATGATGACGATAATAATAATAATAATAATAATAATAATAATAATAATAATAATAATAATAATGATGATGATGATGATGAAGATAATAATAATAATAAGAAGAAGAAGAAGAAGAATAGTAATGATGATGATGATGATGATGATGATAATGATGATGATGATGATGATAAAAAAAATAGTAATAAAGGCATTTTAGTTTGAGTGTCAAAAAAATCTGTGATGCTTTCCAAATGCAAAATAATCTAATCATAAACGTTTCAGACTTAACATCTCAATCTGGTATTACGTCAGTATGACCCAACCCTTGAACATTGAATCTTAAAGCATGAATCATGAGAAAGAGCTAAATGAAGGAATTGTAATACATTTTCTTCAAAAGCAACAAGATCTGAATTTGTGATTTTGATCATTTTACTCAAGCATAATATCAGAGCTTGAACTGTTACAGCATAGTGTCTCATCTTACAACAAAATCACGTTGAATACAGTCAGTGACTGTTCCACAGCACTGCATTGTGCCTTTGAAGGGAACACTTTTTGACATTACCCCAATCATTTCAGGTGAATGAGTACATGGTTATGTTTGTTTGTTTTGGTCATTCAACGCCAGTAAAGAGGAAGAAAATGGGATAGTTAAAAAATTATAGAATTACCAGTAAAGGTTCCAAATAAAAAGTAGAACAAAGGGGAATGTTTCAAATAGGGAACAGGTGTAGATTCCAAGAGCACACTATCAGTATAATTATCAGTTTGATACCACCTAAAAGTCGCATTCAGAAACCAGTACAGGATCCCACTGAGATGATACACTCAAATGTTTATAGAATATATCCAAAACAGAAAACATGACTAACATTACATAAGAGAGAGATAATTTACAAGGAAATAAAATATCATCCCCCAAAACTATAACTATACATTTGACTGTTTCCCTCCAAGCCAAGGACTCCAGCTAGGACGAGGTCAAAAATCAGTAATCCCATTCCAAGACAAAGACAGAAAGCAACTCAGAAAACAGATAGAAGCGGATAGAACTCACAACAAGTGACCTCATACCCACCATGAGAGGTCAAAGACCTAACCCAGGAACGAATACCTGGTTATTTTAATAGCAAGAAATGAAGTGAGTGGGAAAGTGCCAAAAGACAACAGAGAATAAAAACTTTTTATGGGGTCGTGGATAGCTCATACGGTAGAGTCACAAACTCCCCAGACAGGAGAGTTGTCATACCAGTAAGGTCGCGAGTTGTTCGGCACTTTCCTACTCACTTGATTTCTTGTTATTATCAACATAAGTGCCTGCTCCACTCACTTTTCTGGATATTTTATGACAGATAATATAACTTCTAGAAGAAAAAGGATACTTATCAAATTGTGTTGACTGAATAGAAGTAAATTTGGTTCTATATGACTATATATGAGCCATTGCAGGGAATTAAGAAATCATTGTGAAGCACATTGTTGAATCAGTAAAAAACTGTTTATCAATTGATGCTAAGAATTTGGGTAAAATATTCATCTATTCTGTCCACCAGATGAATCGCACCAATACATAAAACTGTGAGTAACCTTTAACATCTAAGTCTTTTTAAAAGAGACTTTAGTGAGAAGTAATCACTCAACCGAATGTCTAAAACAATAACAAAGAGCCGAGAGATGTCAAACTTCATCAACATTCAATATAAACGGCAATGAGTCACATTTTCCTCCAAAGAATTACCTTCATCAGTAGTTCTCTCGAATTGATCTGGTTATTTTCCACAGAGAATATTTCACTCAGCTCTTCAAATAACACCACTGAATCTCTGAAAATGAATAAAAACAGAACATAATATTAGACCTTGTTGGTAATGAAAATAGAGTTCAAAATGTAAAAAAAATAAATTGATGCATACATAATGGACTTTAAATTTAACTTGAGCAATATGTAGTGCAATATCCACTTAAATTTATTTTTTTTTAAATTGAGCTTTATATAGCGCATTATCCACTAAATGTGCTCAAAGCGCTTTACAAGGGGTCCCTGGTCAACAGCAACATTTAACGTGTAGGACGGGACATAACGCCTGTTAGGCGATATTACAATTTTTCGGACAAAGACAACACCGTTTACGGCCAGTTACTCATTTTACACCTGAGTACGGTGATGGAATGTGAATAAAGAGCCTTTTCCAAGGACTCAACTATGCGCCGAGCGTGAGGCTCGAACCCAGGACCTTCCGATTCGAAAGAGAGTGTCATACCACTAGACCACATAGCCGCACTCAACATGATCAAAAAGCTTTACAAAAGGTCGGTCACCAGCCAACAGGAATATTTAACATATTGGATAAGACATGATGCCTCAAAGGTGTTAACGGCCAGCTACTCAATTTACACATGAGTATGATGAGAGGGTAAAGAACCGTTTCCAGGGATGTAACCATGTGCTGCCCAGAGCAGGATTCAAACCCTGGACCTTCAAGTCCGAAGACAAAGGTCATACAACAAGACCACATAGTCGCATAATACATTTTTAGAGGTATACGGAGGTGATATTCATTCTGCCATAGATGAAAATTATTTTTTTTAAAGGTGAGCTTTTATATAGCGCAATAGCCACTAAACATGTTCCAAGAACTTAGAGAAAATAGATTTCATGATTAGCAATAGCAACATTTTTACCTTATCATATTTTGCTGGAAGTGTTTTTGGTTTGTTTTTTTTTCCATTTTGTGATCACTAACGGGTGAAGATAAGGAGAGGTTAAAGAAGATAAATGCAAGTTGACAAATTTTAAGAATGTTAATAATATTTTAAATATCATATATCCATATTTTAGTATTTGTGTCATTTAGACAAGTATTCGTTTTCTTGGCTGAACATTAATAGCTGCAGCAAGATGGGATAAATAATAAGAGAATTTGTATTTAGTATTTACTAATGTCAAGCTCAGTAACAAACAAAAAGTTTTATTTCTTTTAATATTCTATTTAACTTCTCGCCTTTATTTCTGTTCCCTGTGATAACCATTTTTTCTAGTAGCCTGAATCCAAAAAACAACTATACCATACTAGCTAAGAGATTTTTAAAAACTTACTTGGATACAGCAGACCAAGTCTTTCTCAACCTATAGACAGCATGTGATTGAAGACCAGTAATGATAGCTTTCAAGGAAGAAAAGTTCTTTAGTTCTCGCAAATCCTGGAAAAATAAATCAAGACTTTTTGAAAGCAACATCATCTAAGCTAAATAATAAGTAAAATTAATATCAATAGGAAATTGAATCAATTAAATTTTAATTACATTCATTTACCTCATGAACCTATATATTTGTTTGATCTTACAGAATTAAGAAGTCTTGAAAGAAATTGAATGAAAATTTCTCATCTACAAATCTAGAGAGGAAAATTATGAATTTGGCCAAATTGACTAAACATTAGTCCTTTTTCAACTTCATGTTCCAATTTGGGATCCCTAGCTCTATTGGCAGAATAGAAGTCACAAATGAGGGGAATTGCTCTTTGAGTTGATTTTTTTTCGAACTCATCTGTCCATCCAGCAATGATTGGATAGCTGGGTCTGGTATACATGGAGCAAAGTACTTTGCAATTCACTGGTGTCGTTACTGTCAATTTAATGCTAAAGAAACTACGGGAATATCTTGTTAAAATCCATTTATGAGTCTTACCATACCAATCTAATATTATTTCGGAATGAACATGAGTTTACCCAGTCGACTGTCGTACTCTGGAAAAACGCATATTTAAAATTTGACCAGAAAAATAAAAATAAAATTCCCATAGGAAAAATTTTTCTTTTGGGTCTATTCAAAGGGAAGACTGGAATAACCCAAGCATTAGCAGCAGTGCAGCGCCGCAAGATGAGCTAGGCGAGGGCAAGTGACTTGCTCAAGGCCGCACAATGCAGCGGGTATTCGAACTTAGTACTTTGAGGGTAGGAAGCAAAGACCGTACCGCTGAGCCATGCTGCCCCAAGAAAACAAATATCAATCAATTTCAATGACCCTCATCTTTGCAGACTTTCAAACCTGGGGACTTTGCAAAGTCCCTGGTTCGAGAGTTTTTTTACCAAGATGGGGGTAATTGAAATCGATGGAAATGTAAAGGACGGGTTTTCTGGTCAAATTTTTTAATATGGATTTTTCAAGAGTACGACAGTAAAATGGATAAAGACAAAACGATCAGAAATTTTAAAATGTAAGTTCTTTTTTTAAAGTTCAAGAAATAAAACTCAATTTACTTAATGAGGGCATACATTTTAACTCAAATTGTATAAGTGAAGCTTACAATTCAATCTTACGCACCAAATACATAATTGAGAAGACTGGTCATATACTAGTAAGTACCTGGGCTATCATGATCCACTTCTGCAAGACCTTGGCACGATGTGATGTCTTGAGCTCCTGTGTCCTGAGTATTGTGGCAATAACCCTCAGAGAGATTCGGTTGAATTGCTGGATGGTGGCTTGGATGCTGGGAGCCTCTGGGGCACCCTCTTTATCGCGACGAGACCATACAGCACCCAAGCAGTGATGAGGGACCACTTTACGGAATAGGTCCTAAAATAGAAAAAAGTTAAAGAGACTTTTTTGGACTGGAAATACCAAAATATATAGCTGCTTTATTTCACATTATATAACTCGAATAATGTGTTCCTTTGATAATCAAAATACTTTTTGGAAATGACGAGACCATATGGCACCCAAGCAGTGATGAGAGACCACTTTATGGAACAAGTCCCGAAAAATGAAAGAAGTTTGAGAAATTATTTTTACTATAAATACCAAAATATATAGCTGCTTTAATTATCCTTACATAACTCAAATATTGAGTTTATTTGATAAATGAAATATGTTTTTTGGAAATGATACAAGAGGGAGACACGAAGCCAAAACTTGAATCAAGTATATTAATTATGTAAAAGCCATCACCATCGACTATCCCCATACAAGGACCAGATATAAATTTACATTTATTTAGCATAAATGAGGCTATGACAAAAAGGTCGTCTTTGTAATATTCATCACAAAAATACTCCAATACATCATTTTGAAAAACTAATAACTGAATTTGCTTTTATCAGTTTCTTTGAGTTGAATAAATGAAAATAAACCCAAAAAAACAACAACCAAGCACAAATAGAATAGTAGAATTAGCTTCTAAAAATTCAAAACAAAGTGTGGAGAGATTATTAACATTGTCCTCAATTTTTCTACACATTAAAAAGCTATTATTACTATAATTTAGGTACAAACACACATATACACAAACAATAATTATGTTGTAAATGGCACTTGCAGAGATAGAATTGTATGTTGACGAGTGTCAGACTCCCATTATGGAAGAATTAATTAAGTAAATTTATAGCTGCCCCTTCCACATTTAAAGTCCGACATGAATCATATGTATCATACTCTCTTATTCTAGTATAAGGCAGGGGTGAATATGAGACACCAAAAATTGAATTCATGGCAAAAAAAAAACTGTCTGAATCATGAAGCTTTCATTTTTTTTCTGTTTAAGTTTGAGAAAAAACATTGATAGCCATTTTTTTAAAAAAAGCATTTCAACTTCACACAACTTGCTCAATCATTGCTCAAAATTTGTTTTTCACATAGATATAGAAACATATTTAGACATGTTCAGAATAAAATTTCCTTTTGCTAATCAGACATGATGTTTTGTTCTAAATTTGATTACTATCTAATTACATTCAAGTATAATCTCAAGACTGATTCGAAATCTTGTAAAAAAAAATGTTTTAATTAAATCATAAAAATACTAACATAAAGGTGAAAATGGAAAGGCTTCGGATAAAAACAAAACAAGCAATGGTTAAATTGTTTTCATCTGAAACCTTTCCATTTTCACCTTTGGCAGAAAACACAAGAAGGCCCAAAATGGGGGTCTCCTTTTGAAATAAACTTATTTCTATGAAAAAATCCAAATTCACTTACTTTTTTGTGTGTTTTGTGTTGATTTATGGTTAAGGAACCTGTGTGAGCAGTTTGAATAAAAATATTTTGTTGTTATTAAGATATTGTTTGTTGAAGTGTTTTTTTATGGGTTTTGGCGACAACAAACGTTTTCATTTCAGCCACGGTAGTTTCGGAAAACTGAGTTAAAGAAACATGAAATCAACTCAGAAATTCTTTGAATGGCCATATTTTGTGAAATAAAACATTAAAAAATCGGAGAATGAGTTTAATTTTTAAAAATAATTATGATTTCATGCTTAAAATAAAGAAAAACGGCCGTTTTCGAAAACACAAAGTTTTGGGGACTTCGTAATTCTTCCATAGTGAGGCTCTTACTTCCTGTAAAATACGAGTCAAAACATCCGGCGTCTACATCGTTTTTCCATAGCTGCAGTTTTTGTTTACGGCCCTAAAACGTTATCCGATAACATGGACGAGTAAAAATTGGTAAGTTGACTATTTTCATTATAATTTTAAGTATTTTAGTTAATCATTGTGAAATTCAAAGGATTTGTGTTAGTTTTAATGCCCGTTTTTCTGTGTGTCGCTCTTCCATAGCCGTTTTTCCATAGCAGAATCAAGTCGGCTTCGATTGTTTTGATTCTGATAATTCCATTTCTAACCCCTGAAAGTCGATAATCGACTTATTTTATTGTAAATATATGATGAATGACAAGATAGAAACCCACAACTACGCAGGATGATGTTATTTTGGCTTGAAATGCCTTGATTTAATGTTTGGGTTAAAACTGCTATGCCACAGAATAGCGAAACCAATATGGCAGCTGATTCACGATAATGGCATGGCTGGCGACCCATAAGAAATCAACTAAATTTAGATTAAATTTATGAAAATGATAAATAGACATTATTTTTATCAAATCTTGTTCCCTTCCATTTAATTTGATTCCCACCATTTTTCTTTCTTGTATGATTCAGATAACATCAGTAAAATTTCTCTAATTAGTTGTACATTTATTTCAGCTACTTTTCTTCATATAAATATTTCGATGATTATATGTTATTTGACTCATTATTAATATTATTTGCTAATTTGTATATTTTTCTTTGGGCAGGTTCTTTTATTATTTCATATTGCATTACACTTCTTAACATATGAGATATAAACACAACTTTCTATTTGACTTTAATGTAATATTACCAGAACCATATTTACTTATCTTTCCCAGATCAGACTGTCCAGTGGTGAAGGTGGGGGAGTACCTCAAAATAACATGCGAGATAAACAAGCTCACACAAAGACTTTTTTTTTGCTGTTGTAAGAAGTTTTTCATACCTTTAATGCAATATTTTGTAATATTTATAACTCATTTTCATGTTTTCTGAAGTTGCAGGTGGTCACAGCGTACACAACGACAACAGTTTAGTTGAGACGGGATCCCGTTCCTGACACCTGCTGACCCGGTCACGGTGAGCGGTCAATCACCGAGAGGAATTTACCTAACGGGGATTGCCGTTTCACTCAATTTAACAATGTTTTGTTTTATTGTCTGTTAGACACCCATATTGAATAAGTTGAAATATCACTACTTGGTATAAAAGTTTATATTTTCTACTTTTACTGTGTGTTTTTTATTTTTTCATAGTATTACTAGATTTCTCAATATAAGTTATCAATGAACGGTAACAAATTACACAAAAAATATAGCGGGTGCAACATTTCAAAAATTAGAGAAAAAAAAACGTTGCTATGGATTTGTCTGAATTTTATGTATTATAAAGAGAAGATGTAAATACTTCTCCTCACAAAAAACGTATTTTTCCTCAACACAAATATATCCGCTACGAGCATTCAAACTCGTCAGTGTAGTTTGGGGCTGGTCTTTAACTGAATTGCGTTGATGACAAATCGCATTTTATTCATATCATTGATAATGCCGGATGCTCTTTTTTTTCCCAATTTTGCTGTTGTTTAGTGACATGTCTCTGTGCCTTGTTCTCCAAGAAGTCTAAGTCCAAACTTATATTGAGTGATGTGTGGTATGCACTGGTACTCAAGGAGGTGTTGTTTTGGGATTATTTTGTTTGGAAAATATTTTCTGTATGTATCCGTGTAATGTTTTATTGCACTTTGAATATATTGGATCGTGTCTGCTTTGATCGATTTTGTGTGTGAAATAAAGTTGTGCACATGACTATAGGCCTTGTTTATATTGTCGAAAATTAATCCAATACTGCAAGCGTCGTCAATGATGAGTGGGTCGTGGGTGCAGTTCTTTGTTTGTTGGATAATTGTAAGTGTAGACTTTTTCTTGTTAGTATTTGTGGCAGTGGTTGCCAATGAATGATCTGCTGTGGTAAGCCTGTTGTGTAATGCGGTATTCTGTCCAATTCAGAGGCAATAAGACCATCCCTGAGGGTGAGTGGCTCGTGCATGAGATTTGAAAGTCTCTCCTGCGTTTTGGAGTTTGTTGTTATATTCTACTATGTCGATATCAAACATGCAAGTGCAACCCGTTTCAAGGTTGATTTATTTATTATTAGCGTCTTGGCAATGAGAAAATACAAAGAAGCTAATGAGTCGTGTGTTCAATGTGCTTTATAATGTGTACTTTTTACACATAAATTATGAGTGTGCTCCTTGCTTGTCCAATGCCGTGTCAGTCCCATAGACTAAAAGAATGTTATTAGAATAATTTGAACATTTAAATGGTTTCTTGCGGGCACGTTTCTATTTCTGTGTTAAACAAAGCATACCACGACATGTCCTACATAATGAATTCACTGCTTGGTTATGACTTGCAATTGTGTGGTCCATGCTGTAAGAGAAAATTCAAAATTGACTGAGCGATGTAAGCAATGATATAGTGAATTAATGAATAAAATGAGTTTTAAAACACTCTGTATTACTTCTCATATCCATGCATACATAACAGCGTACATAAAATTTGGAAAAAGAAAAACCAAATACTTCACCCAATTTGGTGAAAGAAAGGGGGGGGGGGGGGGGGGCAGGAAAATTCTAACAAGCAGTTGAGCTAAGTTGAGGCCCAACACACAATGTCATTTAAAATTAAACATTAGCAAGATAATTCAAATTATGCAATTTAAAAATCAAATTAACTCATCATTGAAAAAAATAAAAAATAAAAATACAATTAACAATAAAACCGCAGCGAAATATTACGTTTCAATAACAAGGCTAAAGAGGTAATATCATTATTACCTGACCTACCGTGGAAAAATAATCATTACAAAATAATGAAAACTGAAGAGTAAATGAAACTTACCTCATTTCGTAGTAAAACTTGTGCCTTGTGAATCACACAAAAAAAAATTTGAAGTTTATAGCAACGTTTTTTTAGAATCCTGAGGTAATTACAAGTAATTTTATTTAAATGTTATAGAAAAATATGTGAATTTGAATCACGGCTTGTGGAATA
Source organism: Berghia stephanieae (assembly GCF_034508935.2). Classification (NCBI taxonomy): domain Eukaryota; kingdom Metazoa; phylum Mollusca; class Gastropoda; order Nudibranchia; family Aeolidiidae; genus Berghia; species Berghia stephanieae. Next base: position 33,218,917 of record NC_088368.1, on the reverse strand, counting down.
AGTACTGGAGATATTGAAATAAAAATTGGACCGATGGAAAGAGGAGGTCTGCGAGAATTCTTTGCATTTGGGTGGAATTGCATCGTCACGAAGATCGTGAGGTTAATTGGTACGGAAATCATCCATTGGTATCACCCAATGCACGTCAAATCTACTTTCTGGGAATTGATATCGGCTGACCGCTGTTGACCCCGGTTACCTGTCGGGTGAGGTTACGTCGGCGCTCGGAACAGCGGGAAACTAAACGGTCAGATTTATAGTGCAGATTAGACGCCGTGTGGTAAGTAAGCTGTTGTTTGACTTTGAAATTTGAATTTTTTTTTTTTTATGATAAGAATATACCTATCATCTTGTTTCTTGTAATTTTTCCACAGGTTTCAACCCCACCAGAGCCTTCTTCTGATGCTCCATTCGTGCGATTCATGCGGAAGGGCCCTGGCAAGAGTTATGTGTTTGGTGATGTTCCAGATGAAAGCTTCATCAGTCAGGGCCCTCCGGACAACTACCGCTGGACGAAAGTGCCCTCGGAGCAAGTTACGATTGATAACAAGGGGCACTATTTTTTAAAATTATAATTGATTGTATATATTAACCTTTATTAGTATTTGCTGTATATATTAGATTTATTGATTATTTATGACATTTCAAAGAATTTTATACTTTAAAATAAAAAAAAACATGAAAACTTCAAATTTTTCCGACTCGTGTCCTTTTGTATTTTTTTTTTTACATTAAAAAAAAAAAATATGGCATGAATCCTGCTATTATTTTGAGAAAAATGCATGGGCTGCTGAGTTATGCTGTTTTAAGATGATTTCAAATGCCTGGGGGCAGGTTTGCATTGAAATTTTGGTGATCCTGAGAATTACCAGAAAATTTCAAAAAAACGGAAGAGTTGTCTTTCCTTGACAATTTCTCGTCATGTAAGAGGCCTGCTGCTCTCAAAAGCTATTTTTTCTGAATCTGCAATGATTAACCTTTCATTTGATACCAAATATGATGTGTTTGGAGTATTTTGAAAATTGGTCAAAATGGGCCCCAAAATGAAAACCCTTTGAGACCCTTTGTGTTTTCCGCCCTTTTCAACAACAAAAAAAACTCACTGCATCTTTGCATGTCAATTGCTCTGCAATCTTCCGACAAGATATTTCTAGAAGGGCTAGAGATTTGCTGCTGTCTGTATCCACGGGGTGACTTCCTCCTTCTCGAAGTGAAAAGCTAAACTCACTTTTACTGGCTGAAAAACAAAAGTAATAATAACGATTTGAAGAATCAATAAAATTTATTTTTTTTCTCTGCTAAAGTTCTAAGACAAATCTCTAATGGTTTTCTAGGTTACTTCTTACCTATTTACCTAAAGATTTGTTTCATACTTAAACGTTTGAATCTAAAAGATGGGTATCGCATACTGACTGACAAAGATATAAAAATACAATAGACAAGAAAAAATTGGTATAGAATACACCATGAGAAAGGGAAATGTTTTGAAATGATTTCTTTCTTACACCATGTACTGAACTGTTCACAATGTATGTGCTGGTTCCAGTTTTCTGAATGGGGAATAGTAGTTTGTTTCTTTGAAAGGATTTTATATTTTGGAGAAAACAACAAAAAAAATATATTAAAAAAAAAAAGAAATGATAAATACACACTGAAGTTCAATATATTCTGATTAAAATATTCACAACAATTTACCCTCCAACTCTGCATCCTCTTGTTTGAAGGACTGGAGTTTTTCTTGGACCTTACGACCAAGTCCACTCCCCGGTATGTGGTCCTTAGCAAATCTGTCTAGCTCACGGAGACAGGTGTAGTCTGGACTGTCACGGAAATCTTCAACGTATGATTCCAGCCACATGAATAAAACAGAATTAAGGGCCCTGAAAAAGCACAAAGTTCAAATTGATTATAGTATGTAGGGTACAGAGTTGAAAAAGGGATCTGCAGAGGTCAAGGGTCAGCAATAAGGGCCCTAAAAAAGTGCAAAGTTCAAATTGAATATAAAGAAAGAAATAAAAATAAACAAATGAACTGAAACCACCTTTCAGGGGAATTAATAGTACAAACATTGAACTACAATGCTGGGGATGGAAGAATATAATAAAATAAATCTATGAATGAGAATATAAGGCACAGTGTTGAAAAAGAGTTTTGCAAGGATTAAAGATTAATAACACATTATCTTTTTATTTTAAATCCCACAGCATTAAAATTCTTGATACTTTCCTCACTTCTTCATCGTTCTGTCTCATGTATGTCAAGTACCGATCTTGATTTGGTACATAAAATCTATTGATTTCCTCAGCTCCAAAGTGGATCTATAGAGTTTATTAGAATTGAGTTATGGTGAGACGAGGCGCTACTTCTTTGCCGACCATACAACAATGGACATCTTCGACATCACGATTACACAGTGGGCATTGGAAATTGTTATGTGTAGTTTTTGAGGCGTTTTGTAATGTCCTAACCCTTAACTGTCGAGATGACCCGGTCAAAATAATAATAATAACAACAACAACAACAATCATAATAATAATAACAATAAGTAGAAGAAGAAAAAGAAGAAGAAGAAGAAAAAGAAGAAGAAGAAGAAGAAGAAGAAAAAGAAGAAGAAGAAGAAGAAGAAGAAAAAGAAGAAGAAGAAGAAGAAGAAAAAGAAGAAGAAGAAGAAGAAGAAGATGAAGGAGGAGGATGAGAAAGAGGAGGATGAGAAAGAGGAAGAGATGAAAAAGAGGACAACTGCCACATTCCCAGAGGTGTGTCGTTAAGCAGAGTAAACTGCAATATCTAATTACCCAATTTGCAATTCTCTCAGCTCGGTTTTATCCTCCTTAGTTTGATCCAAAAGAGATCTATATCTGTGACACAGAAAGAGGTAAAATATATGAGAGGATAATAGTATTTCCATCATGTTTAAGACATTATAATAACAGAAAGAAGAGCTGGACTGTCTGTATATTTTTAAAAACTGTTTCAAAAACTTGCACTTTTACTAAATTAAATGATTTTTAAAAATTTTAAACTTGCTTTCAAAATTGGATATTTAACTTTGGTAAATCTGGTCGCCAATGAAGATGATTTATTACTTTAAAAAATATGGGGATGGCTGGCTTTTCAGCTACTGGTCCCAATAGCTCTGTGATAGACACTAGAATCAAAAACAAAGAAACCAACAATATCAATCACTTGCTCAGTAAAGATGTTTTTCCACACCCCTGTCCACCCAAAAGTGATTGAATAAGTGATTTATTACATCTGGCAGAAAGTTCTGAGCAAGAGAGATGAGCATTCTATCCAAAGGGTAACAAGCAGTTGCTACTGTCTATAGATAAACTCTGGTTCCATGGACTTTGTGGCTTTGAAGGACTACGTTTAAGTCAAGCTGCCTTAAATCCTAAGCCAAATCTATTTATTCATTTGATAACGCCAAATTGCACGAGTCATTATCAGAGAACAACATGTGCCAGATCGTAACAACGCCAACCCACTCTGCTGGTCATATTTTAGATTGGGTAATTGTAGAAAATTCAGAGTTCCAAAAAACCAACGCCACCGTCGATTATCTCCCCTTTTCGGACCACTCCCTCATTTCTTTCAATCTTGACGTTTCAAAACCATGCCAAGAAACCACCACCACATCAACCAGAAACATTAAAGGCATTAATTTGGACAATTTCAGAGGCGATTTAGAAACAAAACTTACTAAAAATTCAATTATTTCTCCAGACCAGTGGAATAGTTGTCTCATTGAAACGCTTGACAAACATGCGCCATTCCAAACAAGGACCGTCACCAACCGCAAGTATGCTCCGTGGTATACGTCGGACGTTAAAGAAGCTAAAACGAAGTGTCGGAGAGCAGAAAGACTGCTGAAAACATCAGGCCTCATGATTCATCGTGAAATATTCAAGAGCGCATTTCGTGCCTGGAAGACAACAATAAAAAAGGCAAAGACCACGTATTTTCTTTCAAAATTTGAAACTTCTAAATCTTGTAAACAATTATTTAACATCTGCAACGATCTACTTGGACGTGAAAGCTGCACTTCATTACCATCTACAACCAATCAAAGAGACTTGCCAGACACATTTGTCAACTTTTTTAAAGACAAAATCCATAACATTCGTTCAGAACTAGATCGGCATGAACCATTTATAGATACAAATACATTCTGTGGTACCCCTTTAGACAAGTTCCAACCAGTTTCACCTAGTTTCATAAACGAGTTGATAAAAAAAGCCCCCATTAAATCCTGCGACCTTGATCCCCTACCAGCACAGCTTTTGGCCAGCTCCGTCGATACATTATTACCATCCATTACATCAATCATAAATACATCCATACTGACTGGCGAAGTTCCATCGTGCTTTAAAAGTGCCCTCGTCAAACCACTTCTGAAGAAACCATCACTGGACCACAATATATTAAACAATTATCGTCCTGTATCAAATTTACCTTTTTGTCAAAACTTTTGGAGAAGGTAGTTCTTACACAATTAACATCTCATCTTAAGAACAACCCTTTCAGTCAGCCTACAAACATCAACACAGTACTGAAACGGCGCTTCTTAAAATCTTTAATGACTTGTTATGTAATGCTGATGCTAACAATATCAATGTATTATGCCTTTTAGATCTTTCAGCTGCCTTTGACACCATTGACCATGACATTTTGTTAAGAAGACTAGAAAATACGTTCGGCATAAAAGGAATTGCCCTTAAATGGTTTACATCATATTTACAGGATCGATGGCAGACTGTCGTGGTGAATGGTGTTCAGTCAGAACAAGTTTTACTAAATTTTGGAGTGCCACAAGGCTCTGTTCTTGGCCCTGTCCTTTTTACTGTATATATGCAGCCCCTTTCTAGTGTGATATCCAGATTCAATCTGAGTTATCATTTTTATGCAGATGATACGCAAATATATGATTCAGCACCCCTTAGTAATTTACAGTTCTTAATACAACGAATTACGAGCTGTTTTAATGAGATTAAATCTTGGATGTACCACAATAAGTTAAAATTAAATGATAGTAAAACTGAGATTTTAATGTGTGGAAGACCGAGTATCCTTAAACAGGCAAATAAACCACTAATTACTCTCGGAAATAGCACAATAGAATTTTCAAATAAAGCAAAAAACCTTGGCGTCATCATTGATAAAGATCTTTCCATGACAAGCCACGTGAATAACACCATACAATCTATGTACATAGAAATGAAAAAAATAAGTAAAATTCGTAATTTAATACCGAAGCATATAACAGAACTTTTAATTAATTCCTTGGTTTTATCTAAATTGGACTATTGTAACTCCCTTTGGGCGAATTTAACTAAAGACAAAATTAGCAAACTTCAGGTTGCTCAAAATAACGCAGCCAGGATCATTGTACGCAATAACAAAAAATACCCGTCAGCAACTCTTCTTCTCCGTGAGTTACATTGGCTTCCTGTTGAAAAAAGAGTTGCCTATAAGATTTGTACTGTTGTCTACAAATCCCTGAGCACGAACAGTCCCTCCTATATTAAAGACCTTCTAAACATATATGTCCCCAATAGAAACTTGAGGTCAAGCAATGACCAATCAATCCTTGTCAAACCTAAGCCATTGCGTAAAATAGGTGAACAGTCTTTTCAATTTTCGGCCCCCCATTTTTGGAACTCTCTCCCGTCACACGTGAGATGCTCGGATTCGTTGACAACGTTCAAATCTCGCTTAAAGTTTTATCTTTTTACGTCATAATGTTGCAATATTATTTTCATATTTGTTGTTGTTAAATTGAATTCGTATCACGTTTCCTTCACACTTGTCTCACTGTAATATGTTTTGTTTTATATCACTGTAAAGCGCTTAGAGCCTGTGACAACGGGGTAAAGCGCTATATAAATGCCATTTATTATTATTATATTGTATTGATCTCATTGTCATATTTGACCCAACATAAAAAAATCGCCAAAAAATCAGTTGTAGAACAATGACGAATAAGACCATAATTTGTGTATCCACTGATAAATACTTATTTAATAAGCTAATCTCACAATTCAATCACTCATATTTTCAAAAATGATTTAATGCTTTTTCTATAACAGCCATTGGTGGTCTTTGAAGTCTAACATGATTTAGTGTAAGATAAAAGGATAAGACAATAGCACTATCAAAAGCTACTTTCCTGCAGTCAAATGAACACAGTTACCCAACCACTGCTGGATGTTTAGGGCTCATCCGCGTGTCAAATGCTTTACCAACTGAGCTATCAGAACCAGCATTGCAAGTTATAAAAAGATATAAGGGAAAACTGAGTATCCTTTCAAGAGCCTTTAAGACCATTGGCTTTTGTTTTTTTTTTATTTGGTGAATGTTGATTTCTCTTTGCCTTACCTCAAACCACACTATAAAAACTATACTTTTCAATCCATCATAAATAAAACGATCCGATCCATACGTATAATATAATACAAACCTTAGTATGATGGTGTTCAATACTTGACGTGGCGTGGCAAAAGTTCTATAAGTGGCAAGAAAGACGTTGACATAGCTGGAATCCATCTCTCCTCGAGTGTTGGTGAGACTTTCGACCAGCTTCTCAAGGGTGCCAGCACGAATGACTCGTACTTTGTGGGTCTCCCACATGAGATGGGAAAACTCTCGCTTGGCCTCATCCTCAAGCTAAAAATGCAAATTTTAAAAATAGGTTTTAAAAGTATTCCTCCCTGTCCCTCCTTTTTTTTAGAACCGAGCTAGGCTGATATTTTTCGGGGGATTATTTGACAGCAGTAGTCTGCGTATTCTTAATTGTCCAGTATTGGCCATAAGCTTAGTGTTAAAAGACAAATTATTTTATGAGTGGAATCTCTACAGTTTGTTATCCTGACTCCATAACTTTGGAGGTCCTTATATCTCAATGAATAGAGTACTTGACTCACATATAAACTAATTCGTCTCTAATCTGGATATTGTAAATGACTCTTCTATCCACACAGCATAAATACTCAGCAATAACCTAGCTTCCAAACAGAAGGATAGCAGGCAATTGTTGATGTCATTCCAATACCCTAAAAACAGGGTGAGTACTCTGTAGGACAATCATGTATATTCAATGGCCAGTCCACAGTTCAATTAAACCATTCTATCATTTGTATCCAACAATTTTTAATTGAAATAAATATAATTGAACAGTGAGCGATGCGGCTAAGAACATGATTTAGATGTTCACATTGCAGACTTGCCAACCATTTGAAAAGATTTATCACATTTTTCCATAAATTTATGCTCATTTTCTCATATTTTGTCACCAAAAATCATATTTTCAACATGTGCAACCATCCAAAATTTCAAATTTAACATTCGTTGAATCTATGGAGACTATTCAAGCTAGGAGAGAATAGGAAAATACTGTAATTTCAATGACAACCATCTGTCTTGTTACTCAGATTTTCATGTAGAAGGAGACGATATTAAATGACTTCAACTATTCCACTTTTATCATTTTCCCCCCTTTTTGTTAGAAACCGTTGACTTTTTGCATTTATCATATTTTAATTAACATTCCCATATTCTCATATTTTGGACCTCAAAGCGTATTAAAATATGAGAAATCATACTGGTTGGCAAGCCTGACATTGAATTGAAAGTTTAAGATAAAGATAATTAGATATTTTGTAAATCACAAAAAAAAAACTTGAGCATTTATTTTATACAGCGCAATATCCACTAGACATGCTCAAAGCGCTTTGCAAGGGTCCCTAACCAACAATTCACATATAGGACGAGACATGATGCCTGATAGGTATTATGACAATTTTTTCAGAAAAGGACAATGCTTTTAACCGCCAGGTTAAACCTGAGTGCAGTGAGAGAATATGAGTAAAGAGTCTTTTCTAAGGACTCAATTATGCTCCGCTCAAAGCAGGGCTCAAACCCTGGACCTTCCAATCTGAAGACATGTCATAACACAAGCTGATGGCCAGGAGATACTGCTATGCAACATTCGTATAAAAGCATATTTAGAATCTGTTAAAACATCATATTTACCATACATGAACAAAGGAGTTGAAAGCAACTCTCTCTCTCTCTCTCTCTCTCTCTCTCTCTCTCTCTCTCTCTCTCTCTCTCTCTCTCTCTCTCTCTCTCTCCCTCCCATCCCCATCAAAACACACGAGACAAATGCAGTTACTGAATTTTGACCAGTCTTCCACTTTTCTTAAGACTTAAAATTTGTCAGACGTCACTCTAAACTAATCATCCTATCACTGTGATCAAAAGCTTTGATTTCATTAATCATCACTGTTAATCCAAATTGGAAACAAAGACAACAATTCATTATTTACAGGTTAGCCTAAGCACTTACCCTGGCTTGAGAGAGATACGTGACTTTCTTCAAATATGCATTATAAACGGCTCCCTCTTCTCTTTCTTCCCGCCAGAATCGTGACACTTCATCCTATCAAAATAATTGTAAATGATAAAGACTAACACCACATGAATAGGATCATCATGCAATAAAGATTTTCCACAAAAATTCTAATATCTTGCTGTAGTATCCATTTTCACAGAAGCTCCTTGTTCACATTGTAAGGTCTTGCCAGTGTGCTGGAAAATTGATGAACAGTCTACGCTAAAGACTTCATTTAATGCTCATTTTTTTTTTTATAGAGTACACAATTTTTAAAATGCTTTCGTCACTTGCACAGAATAGTCAAGAGCACTGATTACACCAAAGATATGTGATGATGCATGTAATCACAATAAACTATTGCATGTTTTGACAACATAATTATCAATTTATATATCTTTTTAAATAGGTTTTTAAAAAATAGTTTGACATTTCTATAAAAGCAAAAAATACATTTGGTAAAGAGGTCTAGTTGTTCAAATCAAGTATGAGCCTGACCTGGTACTGACAACAACTCATTACATTTTTTAATATTGGACACCGACTCATTACTACATCTTACAAAATAATCTTTATCTCAGCATAAAAGGCATCCATTTCAATTCAAAACCTTTGAAAAAAAAAAGCAAACAATAATTTTAGGGATTAAAATTAGGAATATAGGAAGGCCTTCCGTATAGCATTCGAGGTAAAGAAACGGCCTCAAAAATGCTACTAACCCCTACAGAAAAAATCCCCAGCAAACTCTGGATAAAACTAATCTCAAAACGCTGCTAACCGTGGGGTAAAAGAAAAAAGGAAAGCTTTTAAGGGGGTTTTCTTTTCAGGTTAGTAGCACTTCGAGATAGTTTCTTTACCTCAAGGACCACAAGACAGAATGCCTCCCCATGAATTAAGTAATCAATAGTCACAATACGTAACATTATTTACTTAGGTTCAAGAACCATTTCATGAGTATTATGCTCCTCTCTAAGTTTGTCCATTGCACAAAAAGTTGGAAAACATAAATTATTTTTTTAAAAAACACAAAAAACAAAAAACAAAGCAACATCATACTTGATAAACTTGATACAATCTGCTCTGCATGACAGGTTGGACAGTAAATCAAGCTGGTGAAGTATTCAAATCATAAGCTTTACCATATGTGTCAGAGTTAGAATGAATGTATTTTTTTTTGTACAAAAAAAATGACCTATAATAATTATTATTATTATCAATCCATCTTCTTATATAAATACTTATTGACACTGACGGTATGATGAGTATGATGAATTGCCTCAAAAAAAAAGGAGAAAATTAGCTCGGATTGTTTTATTTTATTTTGAGAAACGACCGCTATTCATCTCGATTTCTAACAACCAAAATAAAAGAAGTCGTATTTTGTCCGTTGATTGAAAATTACAAAACTTAGTCTGTACGGTACGTTTGCCTCAGTGTCTCAGCCTCACGGATGAAAGATGAATGAATGGTTAGAGTTTTGAGTTAGAATAAATTAAACCGGTTTTCCCAGATTGTCTAACGTAAATAATTATAGTTATATAATAGAGGATGAGAGGCTTAAGGCTAGAAATCTCTTTGTCAGAGTGCAGCAGACGATTTGAGGCGTGTGTAAGAGATGGATGTGAACATTAGAATTAGAAGATTAGACAAGATCAGGTATTATTATTATCTTAGCCTATCTTCTTATTCTTATTATCTATCTTGATTTACCTGTTGGTCTGGGCGGGCTGTTTCCATTCCTTATTGAATACACTTGTGCCATAATTGGTGGGATAAAAACGTAAACATTTTAGCCTAAACTTGACCCCCAAAAAAAGTCTATAAACAATGCAGATTCCTATCAGACCATCATTATTTTTCTCTCTTTTCTATCCTCTCGTCTACTACTCTCTAGATCATCACCCTACTTCCGGTATCGATCAGTTTGTTTTGGGTAGTAAGATTGGCGAGCAAATGAAGCTGAAATGAGGGACCAAAATGGGAAGTGAGAGGTTTGCCAGCTTGGCACAATTCTCTTCTTTTTTCTTTTTTTTTCTTTTTGGTGGGGGGAAAGGGGGGGGGGGGGTAATCAAAGCACAACATGTTTGATTATATAAATATCTATTTGATATTTATTTTTATTTCTAATAAATTGAATTCTGTAAACGTATTGTAAATTAATTGTCTACACTAATCAACGTGTTCTGTAAAATCTTAAAACTAAAAACGTACCCGGAAAGTAATATGATAGATAATATGGCTCCTCCGGGATTTGAACCAAGAACCCCTCGCATCCAAACCGAAAATCGTACCCTTGGACCAATGAGCCGTTCATGCTTCATCTCTATTTTATAACATTACAAACCTATTATATATAAACAAAGTATTGTCTCTAACCAACCTTTATCTGTAAACCGTAATCACGGTTTTTTAATACTATAATAACATTGCTGTATTTTTATTATGTATGTATAGCTGTTTGTGCTGTCTTATTTCGTGTGTGCCCTAAAGACGAGACACCGTTCTTGTTCCAGAGTTCATCATAATTTTCCATTGTCAGAGAGAGAGAGAGAGAGAGAGAGAGAGAGAGAGAGAGAGAGAGAGAGAGAGACGGTAACCAAAGAGAAAAAAAAGACGAGCGAGGTCATCTTTATTTATTTTAGTCTGACAGAAAACATTAGTGAGAACTAATCACCAAACCGGCTGTCAAAAACAACGAACAAAGAGCCGTGTGGTGTCAAATCCATTCATTCTATACTTGAGAATATTGAAAAGTTACTGTATATATTGAAATTTTCTCCTTTTCTGAAAAGAAAATGGTCGTTGCCATGTTTTTTATGGGTTGGGTCTGTCTCTTCATCTTTTGCCATCGGCCGTCCAGGGTCAATGCCTTTTTTCTCCCTACTCACTCACACTTGACTTGGGTAAGGGAACAACGTCGGTATCATAATTTTACACTGACCACGTTGACCATTGCTTGACTTGTGTGGAAAGACGAGAGATCGTACCGCTGACTCACCGGAATACACAACTTAGGATGAAAATTTATTTTAAAAGATCTCACAATATTATTTCCGTCATGAAAGGCATGGGAAGTTATAGTGTAATAACTGTATATTAATCGGTTGTTTCCCATGTTATGTAAAGAAATCCATCTCACGGCAAATGATTTAATATGAGACAGTCATTCAAACTAATCAGACCATTAAATTTTGAGTTTACCCAACGTGCACTTACTGGAAGGTCTGATAACCCAATTCATAATGGACTCAATGTTGTGATGGAAATCTCAAAAGATGACGCAGAATATTGTAGAAAATATCAAATAGAGAAATTAGGGAGCAGGCACTGTTGTAAGATAAAGATCTAAATAAGAGTGTATGAAACGGTGCCAGACAAAGCAAGAAAGAAAAATACAAGAAAAAAAACATCCCAAAAAATCGGTCTGCCTTGACTGGGGATTGAATTTCAGACCTCCCGATTACCGGTCAGACGTGCTACCATTATACCAAAGAGGTTCTCCATAGTCGAGACAATTATAATTTTAATTCCTTTATTGTCCATTACAACGATGTTAAACTAGGCTAATAATTAATTGCATATATGTAAAATCTAGTTAGCCCTATTTCTATAGATTTATACAATTTCAGGCTATCCTTGAATGACATTTGTCGAATAAAATGCTCTTGCCGGGAGTTTCAGTTGATCCAGGTCTCACGTTACTGTTGGGATTGCCTTGTTTTGAATTATTTTTCTAATTTCATGATTATATTTTAAGTTGAGAAGAGCTCTTCAATCATTATCATCATCACCATCATTATTATTATTATTATTATATTATTATTATTATTATTATTATTATTATTATTATTATTATTATTATTATTATTATTATTATTATTATCATTATTATTATTATTATTATTATTATTATTATTATTATTTCTTAAATTCAATAAACGAGTCTCTCTTTTATTTTTCTCCTTTTTAACAATATAATTTATTTTGGACATCTCTATAGATAGCATGCGCTTGGCTAAGAAGCTCATAACATTGCCATCCGGAAGTATAACGGACCAACATACAAAACTGTGTGTATCCATGAACGTTTATAGCCGGGTTAATCCAGTTCAGTGAGCATTACTCATAAACGCCGATGGCAAAAAAAAAACAATAACAAAGACATGTGTGACGTCATCTTCGAACTATCTATAATGTCTTGTACGGCCTTTGACTCGTATTCAAAAGATACCGTGGCTGAGTATTGAGTACCACTCACTCACCGCGCAGTGGAGTGTGGCTTTGAGCAAGTCACTCCGCTTTCGCTCGCGATTTTCCACCCAAAATAATTTTCTTCCTAGGGATGAAATCGGTAAAAATTTTAAAAATATCTGAGATTTCTACAAAGATTTCACCCTTCGCGGCAAAATTGACAAACAGCAATGATTGTAATATATAATCTGACGGATCTTTGATGATATTATTAAAGACAACATTTATATAATTCGGCATTTTATGAGATGCATTCGTCATCCTACGATTAAATGTTATTTATTGATGCTATGAGTTTGGGTCAAATACTCACAACTTACGCCAGTCGGGGTATAATGTACCAACACTCAAAAATCTGTGAACATTGAACGTTTATAGTCCGATTGATATAATTTAATGAGAACTAATGGCTGTCGAAAAAACATTAACAGAGAGCTGAGTGACGTCAATTCCATTCCTTCTATAAAGGTGAAAATCCCCTGACACGCCTAATCATTAATTATCAAGACTTGCTATGTCCACCTTACATGACTAGCGAGTGATCTACAAACTGTCAACTGAGTTATCAGGTGCCCCCCCCCCCCCCCCCTGTGTCACCGTGTGTTGTGATGTCATTTCATAGGGAGAGGCAGGCTTTACGTTAAACGGAAGCTGTGGCCCAATTCCATTCTACGTAATTTATAGCCTGACATTCCTCCAAATATTATTAAGGAAATCACCTTGATCACTACAGAACGCATAATAATAATAATAATAATAATAATAATAATAATAATAATAATAATAATAATAATAATAATAATAATAATAATAATAATAACAATAATAATAATAATAATAATAATAATAATAATAATAATAATAATAATAACAATAATAATAATAATAATAATAATAATAATAATAATAATAATAATAATAATAATAATAATAATAATAATAATAATAATAATAATAATAATAATATAATAATAATAATAATAATAATAATAATAATGATAATAATAATAATAAATAATAATAATAATAATAATAATAATAATAACAACAATAATAATAATAATAATAATAATAATAATAATAATAATAATAATAATAATAATAATAATGATGATGATGATAATAATAATAATAATAATAATAATAATAATAATAATAATAATAATAATAATAATAATAATAATAATAATAATAATAATAATAATAATAATATAATAATAATAATAATTGTCTTTCTTTTCTTTTTTTTATTTTTTTTTTTTTTTGGTTTTGTTTCCTTTCTTTTTTGTTGTTCTTTCTTTATGTTTGTTTTACTTTTGTATTTTGTTGGGGCGTTGTGTGTGTGTGCGCGCGCGCGCGTGTGTGTGTGTGTGTGTGTGTGTGTGTGTGTGTGTGTGTGTGTGGGTGTTTTCGTCCTCAAAATATTAATTTTAAACAAAAAAGAATTTGTGAATTAAGTGGGGAAAAAAATTAGATTTTTAAATCATGAGGCCATAGATATCCAGTAGTATGATTCGCAGGCTAATAGTAACAGGCCAACGCTGAGCTTATTATACAGGGCGAGACTTGTAGCCTACTGATTATTACAAAAGGAAGTAATATAATACTAGGCTCCTACAGTTTATATCTATCAATGCAATCCCTGCCCACAAAGAAGATACGGACGTTACCATTTATTTCGCACGTTCAAGTGCTTTGTGGTAAATAGGATCTCGAAGAGGCGGTCGTGTCCTGGATGAAAAATCTTGTTTTTATTTAAATCGCACGTGATATCTATGTATACAGATAGTATGCGCCCGGCTAAGATGCTCACAACATTGCCATCCGGAAGTATAACGGACTAACACACAAAACTCTGAGTAACCATGAACTTTTATAGTATTAAGAGTTAAGTGAGAATTACTCATAAACATGGCAAAACGCAATAACAAAGACCTGAGTGACGCCAACTTCATTCTATATATAAATATTTCGAAGAAGAAACATGTGTTTCTGTGAATATTGGCAATGCGCTCTCTTAAGCATTCAAGTGGAAGGTTGAGTGCTTGCGAGGTTGAAAAACAAACGGTAAAAATATTTTTTAATTAAAATAAAAATAAGTGAGAGAGAGAGAGGGAGAAAGAAAAAACAAAAGAAAGAGCGAGAGAGAGAGAGAGAGAGAGAGAGAGAGAGAGAGAGAGAGAGAGAAAGAGAGAGGGGAGGGTTTGTTTTTGTTTTGTTTTTAAGGATTTTACGGCGCTTGCAACACATTTAGGTTATATCAGCACCAGTAAATAGGAAGAAAATGGGATAGTAAAAAGTTATAGAATTACAATTAAAGCACTCAAGAAAAAGTAAGGCATAGGGGAACTGGGAACAAATAGGGATCAGATGTAGATTCCAAGAGCATACCACCAATGTACTTAGTTTGAGATCACCTATAAGTCTCATCCGGACACAAGCACAAAATCCAACAAAGAGGAATACACTCAAATGCTTACATTATACATTGAAAATAACAAATATAATAATACATAACAGAGAGATGATTTACAAGGGAAAAAAATAATCTCCCAAAACAATAACTATGCATTTGACTGTTTCCCTCTCAGCCAGGACTCCGACGAGGGCCAGGAAAAAAAACAAGTAATCTCATCCCAAGACAAAGACAGAAAGCATGTTGGAAAACAGATTTTAGGGGAGAGAAGCCACAGTATGTACCCCCCTGCCCACTATGGGAGGTCAGGAACCCCACCCAGAAGAAGAAGAAGAAGAAGAAGAAGAAGAAGAAGAAGAAGAAGAAGAAGAAGAAGAAGAAGACTGATCTGCTGCTGGGTAAACAGATCGGTGGAATCAGTCCCGTCCTTCGGGTTTGGAAGAAAGTGCACTAACCATACTGTCAGTTATACCATATCCACCATGTAAGCATTAGCATTTGATTTTTCTCATGAAGTGTAAAGGAATAAAACAAAGAAAACAAGTGAAGAAAATAAAAAATACAACATTCGTCTGTCTCATTGCTATCAAACCAAATAAATATAATTATAATTATCTTACATTGTCATCATCAAAGCAAATTGAACAAATTCATTCAATGGACGATGGGAAGAAAAGTATGATGTAAAAAAACAAACAACTGGTTCCTATCTCATTAGAAGTGTAAACCCACTCTCCCGGATAACTGGATACATACGATACCTCGTGTAAATGACCTTATGTTTTCAGAGATGCCTTCTTATTTTCTAGTCCAAATAATATATGCTTTTTTTTTGTTTCCTAGCAAGCAATTGTTATTGCACTATAAGATTGCTTGCTAGGAAACAAACAAACAAAAAAGTGAGCCTTCATTTGGCGTTAAATCTGTTAACAAAGCTCAAGCTGTTTAACAAAAACGAAAAAAAACAAACAAACAAACAAAAACAAGCAAACAGTACTAACATGGATGGCATTTGAGGCATATATTATATGAGATGAGATCCTTTTTGAGGGCAAAATTGTGCTGCCAAAACCCGAGTGTCACATCACTAAACCACAAAGCCACATGCAGACACATATAAACGAGGTTAAATTCGTCATAGATATATAATAATTTTTCACTCAGCAATTGGATTGCTATGTTTGATTGGAGATCTGACGGTTTGCACCTTGCAATAGATTAACGCCCTGTCCATATGGCAGCATGCAATAATTAGTTGTTTTTTTTTAAAAGCCAAGGTTTTTGTTTGTTTGTTTGTTGCTTTAGGTCTCTTCCAACACAATTGAGGTTATATGAGAGACCGCTGAAACAAAAAAACAAACAATCTAACACTAACAAAAATAGTACAAATGTAAATCAAAATCATAACCTAAAGATATCATAAGCTAAATTATAAATAACCAAGAACAAACAGGCAGAAGATTTACAGAAAAAAAAATATCCCCTGTCAAAAATACAATCACAAACCAAAGAAGCAAGATAGGCGAGTAAAGAGAAGAAGAAACGACATCACTATCGGATCGTACACCCATGCGAACCTCATAGGTATACGATTCAAGGGTGATGCTCCCATCCAACCACCCGCAAAGCCAAGGTTCAACTCTATTTTACACCAGGAGAAAACTAGAAACTTTATGCCGGTCTCTGACAGGATAGAGCAAATATGTATGCATGGTTCCTAGACAAAGGGCAAACATATTGTGTTTTTAAGTTAGTTTTTAAGGTTTGTTGCAACACTTTTAGATCATTTCAGAGCTAGTGTGAAGGAAGAAGATGGGATATTTTTTTAAAATCTGGATTTACAATTAAAAGCACCCGCGATACAGTAAGGCAAAGGGGACGAGTTCAAATTGGAAACAGAAGTGGATTCCAAGAGCAATCCATCAATATGCTTAGTTTGAGATCACCTAAAAGTCCTATCCACACACAAGTACAGGATCCCACTGAGAGGGACACACTCAAATGCTTTCATACAACATGTTACATCCATAATAACAATGCTTTAACAGTCCATAACAGAGAGATGATATACAAGGAAAAACAATCTCTCTCTACACATTTGATGGACTATGGCAACAGCCAGGATTAAATTTTTAAAAAAGTAATCTCAATCCAAGACAAAGGTAAAAACAAATTGGAAAAGGAAAATAGATATAAGGGGATAAAAGACAGTAAGAGTTACCGCCCTGCCCATTATGGAGGACAAAGAGGGGCTAACAAAGGGAGCTTAACTAAATTAAATAATCGTGTGACTCTTCCCCTCAAACCAGTTTTATAAGCTTTGAGATTTCTTGAACTTTTATAAAGCGCAATATCCACTAAACATGCTAAAAGCGCTTAACAAGGTGTCCCTGTCCAACAGCAACATTTTACATGTAGGATGAAACATGACGCCTGTTAGACGATTTTACATTTCTTCTGACAGAGAAAACGTTGTTAACGTCCAGGTACTCATTTTATACCTAAGTACAGTGAGAGAATGTGAATAAAAACCGTTTTCAAGGACTAAATTCAGAGCAGGACTTGAACACAAGACCTTCCAATCCGATAGCGAGTATCAAATCACTAGACCACATAGCCACACAGCTGGATGATCTAGGTGCTGAATTTGTGAATCTATAGTCAAAAGATATCCAACTATTGTCAATCTACACGATTGCTTAGGCAAAATTATTATAACCGCTTAAATAGCCAAAAATTAAAATTTCATATTTATTTGATCATTTAAAGTTATAATAAACTCTTTTTGGCATCTGTTTCATCTCCACATGATACCGACTTGTTTGTTTTTAAGCGTTTTACGGGATTGCAACACATTTAGGTCATATCAGTACCAGTAAAAAGGAAGTAAATGGGATAGTCAAAAGTTCTCGAGTTACAATTAAAACACCGAAGAAAAAGTAAGACAAAGAACAATTAGTTCAAATAGGGAACAGATGTAGATTCCAAGAGCACACTATCAATGTACTTAGTTTGAGATCACCTAAATGTCTCATCCAGACACAAGGCAGATCCCCACTAATCTTAGTCTTAGTGGGGGAATACACTTAAATGTTTGCAAATCATATAAATGTAAAATCAAAACAATACAGTTCATAACAGAGAGATGATTTACAAGACAAACAAAAAAATCATCTCCCAAAACTCTAACTATACATTTGACTGTTCCCCCCCCCCCCCCCCCCCCCCCCCCTGCCAGGATATCCGACCAGCACAAGGACAAAACCAGTTATCTCGTTTCAAGATAAAGTTAAAGACAGAAAGCATATTTGAAAACAGATATAGGGGGATAGAAGACACATTAAGTCAGGAGCCCCACCCGGTGATACTGACTTCAAGCAGAGGGTGACAGACGTGAATATTAATATTAAATCTGAAAAATTGGGTATGACACAGTGCCAGACAAAGCAGAATTAAAAACCTGTCCCTCCAGGAAGATGCGGCCGCATCCTGTGGCCTTCCGCATCTGTCAGATAACCTCAAGGGTCGCATTTTCATGTATTACATATAACAATTTCATTGATTCTTTGTTGTAAATGGTAATTTTTCTTACTTTATAATTTATTTTTAGCAGTTCACACATTTTTGAAAGGTGATTTTCAAAGACATTCATGTGATTTTCAAAGATGATTATTGAGGTTCTACTCACAAGAATTAGCAGTTCTTGTCATAATTTCAAATAAATGCAGTCTCAGTATTGCCAGTAATAAATAAAATATTGTTGTTGAAATTTCGTTTCTTTCTATTTATCATTGTCATTCATGTATATCTTGTTTGTTTTTTTTCCTAATCATTTGACCATGTAACCGCAAGCTATTTTAGGTGACATTTTTTTAAAATTAACACATTCTTAACATGCCACAGAGGCTGGTGTAGCATGCTAAGGGTTAAAATCAATGTAGCTTTTAAACCTATCAGTATTCATATTTATTGTGAAAATTAGGTTTTGTGGGTTATAAAAGTAAGCAAGAACATGCAAAAATGTCGGATATTTGGAATAATTTATGGCATAATGTCGAATTTATGGCATAATTTGCTTTTTTTTTTGGGCATAATATTGGCATAATTTTGCCAACAAATGGCATAATTCCGCGGGGACAGAAAAATACAAGAAAACGTCATCCCCCCAAAAAATAAAATAATCTCTAAAAAAAAAGGAACTATACATTTGACTGCTTCCCCCTCAGGTAAGGGTATTGTCTTGTCTTGTCATTAACTTTCTCCTTATCGATCCTTTTCTGTATTTTCCCAAAAATGGCATCAAAAATTTGCTTTTTTAAACTCAAGCAATCTCTCAAGAAAACAACGTTATGTTCTTATTAATTAAACAAAGATCATTGTGATGTACAAAATAATTTGAATAAGACCAAATGTATATTGTGTCGTAACAAATGTGACAATTTTAATTTTGCTGTAGGTAGTAAGGAGAGGGTTAAGTCGCAACTCAGTGCATCGAAGATAATCGCAACTGTGAGTATGGTGAAAACAAATGGACATGTCTAGGCTTTTATTTTGATTTTATTGATTTCTCTGTCAAATTTAATTTTTAAAATATTTTCGGGCCGAGTATTCCATGTTCGAATGGTGCTTGGAAAAAAACGAGTTAAGATGAGCATTAACTCATGATTGTGGAACCTGGTATGAATGCTGTTTTCTTTTGTCTTGGATAAAGCGATCAATTGGGATCATTGTCAGTCCAAGACAGGCCTTAAAAAGGACTTTGTTTTTTTTTTTGTATGGTGCATCTTTCATGAAATGGCGACCAGTTTAGGTTCTTGCACATCTCACTGATGCTTTCAGTCCTCCAGTAGCTGTTACAAAACAAACCTACATGCTGTTTTGAATTTTCTCGAGCTGTTCCATCTGCTTTTCACCCTTTGTTTTTATTTTTAATGTAGGACCTAAGTTGTTTACTTCTTCCCGTGTCTTCATCAATAATTTTGTTGACTCTATACATGCTGTTCGACACTGGTTTCTCACAGATCGTTTAATATCTCGATATTTCTTAAGGACGGTCTCAGATGGAGACAGTTTTGCTCTTTTGAAGCATTTTTTCTTCTTCCTCAAGATGCGTTGGTCTCTGTATTTATCCAATGTTTGTTATTTGAGGTAGTTGTTAATTTTGTTGGTACATTTTCTTCTTGTATTAAAGGGAGGTTGTTCTCTACACAATTCCAAAAGGAGTTATTGTTTTTTGTTTTTGTAATGCTTTTGAAGAAAAAAACTACCAAAATTTTTTATTTCATTTTTCATAGACACAATGTCAGCCTTTTTCCACAAATATATTTTACGTTTTGTTGGCTTTCTTCTGGGAGGGTTACGCAGGAATTCTACTTGAGGGATGTCATGGTCACTCAACTCTGGTATCAATTTCATGTTGCCTACTAGGTTAGGGCAGTTTGTGAAAAGAATGTCTAATGCAGCATTTTTTCAGGTCTTAAGGCAAATCATTTGCTGTTGATTAAGGTCCATACTTGTCTCCAGGAAAAGTTCATTAGTTTCTTTATTATAGTTATAGTGTCGGTTTGTTTTTTGTTGATGTTGATTAATTATTAGAAGTCTAAATTTATGTTTTTGTTTTTAAGGGTTTTACGGCGCTGGCAACACATTAAGGTCATATCAGCGCCAGTAAAAAAGGGAAAAAATGGGATAGTAAAAAGTTCTAGAATGACAATTAAAGCACCCAAGCAAAAGTAAGACAGGGGAACTGGGAACAAATAGGGATCAGATGTAGATTCCAAGAGCATACCACCAATGCACTTAGTTTGAGATCACCTATAAGTCTCATCCAGACACAAGCACAAAATCCAACAAAGAGGAACACACTCAAATGCTTGAATTATACATTAAAAATAACAAATATAATAACACATAACAAAGAGATGATTTACAAGGAAAAAAATATCATCTCCCAAAACAATAACTATGCATTTG
>NC_088368.1:33175385-33195385 GCF_034508935.2 Berghia stephanieae | reverse complement strand
ACTTGTTTACAGTTTTTAAAGTTCATTATTGGTTGAACCATGAAATTGTGGAAACAGCCATGCTTTCTCTGAGATAGATAAAGACACGCCCTTTGCTGTGATATCTTACATCTTATTGGTGGAGAAAAAGACTCGGTATTACTAAGCTTTGGAAAGGGTGGCTCTCTGAGAGAAAGTCAACTCTCGTTTTGAATGTGTCACTGATAGTTGCATTTTTAAACTTGAAATTTATATAACTTATCGTCATTGTTTATGTTGAATTATTATGTTTTCATGTAGAAAAATGATTGTAGTTTCTGAAACAACCAAAAACTGAAATTTGATCATTTTGACCATTTCCACTTTAAAACCGGTTTTCTTCGTTTTCCAAATCCCGACTTAATACCGCTTCGAGGCGGAGGGTCACAAATAATCCATAGATATCAATTTAAGATTTAAAAATCCATTGAATCCACAAATTAAAAACATTTCTCAGCATAAACGTTGACAAGATTAATAAAACTATATAAATCATATTCTTGGGAAATATCACCAAAAAAATAGAAATAAGCAAAGCGACCAAAACACGTCCTCTCTGTCCCACCACTACACACCTTCAACCCCACTAATCACCTTCAACCCTGTCATGGCCTGGACAAAGCCCAGTAATCTCAATCTAAAACAAAGACCGAGAGCAACATGGAAAGGAAAAACAGATATGGGGGGGGGGGATAAAGGACACAGCCAAAGTGACCTCTCCACTCACCATGCCTAAAATTAAAATACCTGACTTTTTCGACAAGTCACAATGGGTCACTGATGTCAATGTGGGTTGAATGAGTTACTACTACACCAAAGTATGCACCCTGATGATCATAAAAACAATATATGGGCAGCCTGGCTCAGTGGTACGGTCTTTGCTTCTTACCCGAAAGGTACCGAGTTCAATCACCCACCGCTGCGCTGTGTGGCCTTGAGCAAGTCACCTCGCCCTAGCTCACTTTGCAGCTGACACCTAGGTTATTCCAGTCTTCCCTTGGAATAGACCCTAAAGACAAATTTCCCCTTGGGGATGAATAAAGGGAATTTTATTTTTTATATTTTATTATATAGTGAAAGACCAATATCATTACAATTCATAAGATTGTATTTTAACATATATATTTCAAAATCCATTCAGAGTAGTAGCTTTTAAAACCAATATAGAAAATTCTGTTTCCACAAATGTCAGGTTAAACAGCTAAGTAGCATTTTCTGTACAGACAAGGCAAAGAAAATATTAAAAAAAACAAAGATCTATAAGTTAGAATTGATAAAAGAGCCAATTATATATAACAAGGTAAAGAATGTTAACTTGGAACTAAAAAAGAACATATTGTCAATAGGCGTGCTAAAACATTTGCATTGATTTTGTATAGCAAAATTGTGGAGTGTGCACTGATATCAATAATGATGACACCAGTGTCATAAGTTTGAGATTACTTAAAAATCTCACCCAAACATAAGCACAGGACTCCACTAAGAGAATATACTCAAATATACACAAAATATATATATTCAAAACAAAAAATATAACAGCTCACAAAGGAAAGATGATTTACAATTTTAAAAAAAATATCATGTCCCAAAACTAATACCACACTTTTGACTGTTTCCCTCTCAGCCAAGGACTTCGACTATATATATAATGGTTATTCCAGTCATCCCTTGGATTAGACTCTAAAGACAAAATTCCCCTTGAGAATAAATAAAGGGAATTTTATTTTTATCTATTTATTTGTCACAATTTCCATTTCAAGTTTTTAAAAACAGTGTTCACAAAAGCAATACAACATATACAATAGTGTGATCGTGATAACAATACAATTTTAACAATTCCTTGCAACTTATTCAATAATTTGTTAATCAAATGTCTGTCAAAAATGAAAGTACAAATAATTGTAGAAAATGGCAATATTTAAGTGTATTAAGTAAAACAAGAGAGCGGGTCATCACTGTATTTAACTACTATAAATGAGAACTAAATTATGGGTGTATATCCTCATTTACCTTCTATAAAAAAGCCAATAAATTTCTCTAAAAATATTTTTAAAAGTTACTTTCATAAATTTTGTTTTCAGAAATAAAAGTAAAAACTGAGTAGTTGGCAGTTTAAAATAACAATTCAATCCAAAACAAACACAAATAATATGAATAAATACAATAAAATGAAAATATCGTCATACAATATCTTTCTTGACATGTCAAAAATTTACAAGTTGAGTTTAAATTCTTTATACATATTCATAATAGGCTTTGAGCTAGATCACTCTTTATAAAACTATTTAAATTTTTTTTTTTTTTTAATGAAAAAAATAAATGATAAAAATACTTCTGTAATGCACGTGTTTAGAAAAGGGCCTCATTAAATCTCACTTGATCTAAATCATTAGAGCAACTCACATACAGTATAAAATCTCCACTTACAATGTCATTTTGTCACCAAACTGCTAACTTTGATGACAACTTAAAATCTAAAAGATTTAACATGAAACAAACGTGCATCACTACTGTTAGATCACAGTCTGAAAACTCAACAAACAATATCATTTTCACCAAAATGCTAACTTTAACGATAACTTAAAATCTAAAAGAGTTAATATGAAACAAACGTGCGTCACTACTGTTAGATCACAGTCTGAAAACAACTACAATATCATTTTGTCACCAAATTGCTAACTTTAATGACACCTTAAAATCTAAAAGAGTTAACATAAAACAAACTACTGTTAGATCATTATCTGGAAACTCAACAAACAATATCATTTTGTCACCAAAATGCTAACTTTAACGATAACTTAAAATCTAAAAGATTTAACATGAAACAAACGTGCATCACTACTGTTAGATCACAGTCTGAAAACAACTACAATATCATTTTGTCACCAAATTGCTAACTTTAATGACACCTTAAAATCTAAAAGAGTTAACATAAAACAAACTACTATTAGATCATCATCTGAAAACTCAACTAGCAATATCATTTTGTCACCAAAATGCTAACTTTAATGACACCTTAAAATCTAAAAGAGTTAACATAAAACAAACTACTGTTAGATCATCATCTGAAAACTCAACTAACCATATCATTTTGTCACCAAAATGCTAACTTTAATGACACCTTAAAATCTAAAAGAGTTAACATAAAACAAACTACTGTTAGATCATCATCTGAAAACTCAACTAACCATATCATTTTGTCACCAAAATGCTAACTTTAATGACACCTTAAAATCTAAAAGAGTTAACATAAAACAAACTACTGTTAGATCATCATCTGCAAACTCAACAAACAATATCATTTTGTCACCAAAATGCTAACTTTAACGATAACTTAAAATCTAAAAGAGATAACATGAAACAAACGTGCGTCACTACTGTTAGATCACAGTCTGAAAACAATTACAATATCATTTTGTCACCAAAATGCTAACTTTAACGATAACTTAAAATGTCAAAAAGTAACATGAAACAAAACCAATCACAGTCTGAGAGCTCCACTAACAATGTCATTATAGGCAGATTGTTGTAGAGGAATGTAAGACCTGGACTGTGAGTCTAGATAGAAAATAGGATCTTTAATGGCACTTGGATCAAAACCTTCATCTCTTAACTTATTTTTCTTGAGCTTGAACGTTCCTGATGAAGGAGGGGAGGATAAAAAAAAAGATTAAAATTCTTTTTGAATAAAATATAAAAAACTTCATTTCCGAAGATCTTAATCTAACTCACCCCACAGCAGCTCAACCGATATTCATATAGTAACTTCCTGGGATGAGCTGCAGTGGTGAAAGCCACTCATCTAACTATATGCGTTATGGGCATAAAAGTGTGATGTCAAAAATACTGTTTCCAATCTCATTAGAAGTATAAAACCACTCTTCCGAAGGACTGGATGCATCCCTTGTGTAATTGATTTTCTGATTTCAGAGTGATGGTATCTTATTTTCTAGTCTAAATATATGCTGGTCGTCAATAAAGATCATTCATCCTCACTCTTTTACGTCCCGTAATCCTTAGAATCTGCCTATACATCCTGCTACTAAAATAGTTATGCCACCTTATGATTCAATCTAAACTCACTCACTCACTCAAACCTCTCCGAGCCTGCTGGCACTTGAGGCAATGCAAGGGATCTCCACCTGGTACTGTCAGCAGCTATTCTTGGGGCCATCTTGAGGGACAGACCTCTCTGTTTTAGGTTCCTCTCTACAGTATGTCTCCAAGTCTCCTTATGGTGGCCTCGCTTCCTCTTTCCTTGGTGTGTCCATCGCAGAGCCTTTCTTATCAGTGTTTCATCAGGTCTACGACAGGCATGTCCCAACCGTTGCCATCTTCTCCTTTTAATAAGACTCTCCAGAAACTCCACTTCAGCCCTCACTCTCAGGTCCTCATTTGAGATTGTGTTTGGCCAAAATATCTTGAAGATTCGTCGCTCTTTTATTTCCCATAATCCTTAGAATCTGCCTATACATCCTGCTACTAAAATATTTATGCCTCCTTATGATTCAATCAATAACATATTCATTATTAGTTCTCCAAAGGACTGGATACATACACACCTCCAAGGATTTTGGGAACCAGACAAGTGGAAGGTATGACATCACAACTTTTCTTCCCTATCCATTCTGTTCCACTCAAGCAGGCCTTACTATCTTTACATAAGTAGCGTAGCTCAGCAGTACGGTCTTTGCTTCGTACTCGAAAAGTACCGAGTTCGATCACCCACTGCTGCGCTGTGTGGCCTTGAGCAAGTCACCTCACCTTAGCTCAATTTGCAGCGCTGCACTGCAGCTGATGCCTGGGTTATTCCAGTCTTCCCTTGGAATAGACCCTAGAGATAAATCTCCCCTATGGGATGAATAAAAGGAATTTTATTTTATTTTATTTTATTTTTAAAGTGTTTTTGGTCATAAGATACAGCAGACTCCTGATAAAGCCAACGTCGCTGGACCAGAGAGATTGGTTGACTTTAAGCATGACTGACTTTAATCCACTATAAACGGAACACACTTAGATAAAGAACAGAATCAAGCCAGTGCCATCTTCTTCTTTATATTTGGGTTTCAATGTCAGTGCAGTCAGCTTTCTTCAAATGATCCACTGTTTTTATTAATGTACACCAAAATATGTTGAAAATTCTTTTTAGACACTTGTTTTTGGTAGGTTTCTAGCTTTTGAATTCTGAAGGATGTTATTTTCCAGCTTTCACTTCCATAAAACAGTATGATTAATTCTTCCAGCGCTGAGGCTATATTCGCATTTCCATCATTTGATCGAGGTAGCATGAGAATGACAAACTGAAGACAAAGCGACATTCAAATTTGGTGCAAAATTTCAATTAAAATACCCTCCTAGGGCCAATTGAAAGTTCTGATGAAAGAAATGATACCATTGGTTCAATTTATAGTACTTTTGTAGAAAGTAGGATTGGATTACATTATTGTTTTTGCCTTTCAAGACTGGCTGCATTGCGCGACCATTTGCCAGTAGAACAGATTTCTCTAGCCACACAGTGTGGTCAATGGCGCTGAAAGAGTTAAGTCAACTATAGTGACTACAATTCTAACCGAATTTTTAGATTTTGAAATTGGGAAGTCTGGTATAATTGACAGTGTCTGGTCATAATACACATTATAAACAAACCATAGAAAAACAATACCTGTTGTGTCAGCTTCAGTGACAATGCGTACAAAGATGGGCCTTGCATAGGATGGGAGTGCCTGGCACCACGATTTGCCCATTGATGCCACATCCACAACGCTTGAGTCAGGGGCTACTAATGCCACCATGCCAGCACGACCTTCACAGCCTGTTTGGTGATGAATTACAAATAAGAGAACTAGAATTGAAATTTAGTGTACTTTTATATTGTGTATCAATCCCTAACAAAGTTAAATGAATTACTGATGTTGAATAAATCAATATGACAAATAAGTAATAACTTCTGAGGTGTGATTTTGTTCAGCAACTTCTTGATCTGATTTTTAGAAAGTAGTATGATGCAAATGTTGTTAAATGTTGGAACACTCGAAGTAAATATTGAAGACTCTATTCTATCTTTTCATTGCTATTTGCTTTGAAGAGAGTGATGAGATCAAACCCCCCCCCCCCCCCCCCCCTCTTCTCCCCACCAATCGTGCTGTTTTTCTAGATGCCCAAAGATAAACATTAAAGGGTTGTGGGATGACTAAAAAATATTCTCTTCAAATCTATCTTTTAGCAGATTTTTTATTAAAATGTAATTATTTGGCGCCAGGTACAATCTCTCTTGGTGTCCAAACCATTGCACACAGTGGCATTTGTATGAAAACTAAACAATGGTGTTGCTTGAATCACGAAGATGTAAATATTGAAGCCCCTATCCACTGTTATTTACTTTTTAAAGAATGAGCAGATTCATGTCCATCCCAAACATGCTGTCTTTCTAGATGCCCAAAATAAAAATTGAAGGGTTGTGAGATGACAGATAATTATTCTGTTCAACTCGATCCTCTTAGAAGTTTTGCAATTTAAATGTATTTTTTTGACGCCAGGTAAACAATTTCTCTTGGTGTCCAAACCACGGCATAATGGTAAGTATTTCTATGAACACAATTTACTATTTGTGTGCATCTCATGTCATAAGCTTTGACTCCCTTCTTTTCAAAAATTAAATAAAGCAAATATTTCAATGTGTTTGGATGTTAAGGTAAAA
This sequence comes from Berghia stephanieae, assembly GCF_034508935.2. Lineage (NCBI taxonomy): Eukaryota > Metazoa > Mollusca > Gastropoda > Nudibranchia > Aeolidiidae > Berghia > Berghia stephanieae. The sequence goes on along the minus strand of NC_088368.1, from coordinate 33,188,670 downwards.
TATGCTTGATTTGGCTACCTTAACGAATGTTTAAATAAACAATAAAAATAATAAAAATCTGAATATTCTTATCAGACCACAATATCTCCTAATGCCCCCCAACACCACTTTTAAAGGACTCCCTACAGTAACAACATGCAGGTTAAAACATTACATCCATCAGGAGCTATAATAACTGATTTTTAAAAAAAAATTGCTGGAGAAAAAATTATTACCAACCAGGTACTAATTTTACTCCTCCCACAGAAAAGCTCAACAGACGTGTGTCATAACAATAGGCTACAAGACATATATTTAGAAGTGCATAAATACAAGTATCAGTGATGATACTCACAAAAAGTCAAAAAGGAGGAAAAGTCTCGGGAAAATGGAAAACTCACCTAGAACATTCTTGCACCACAGGAAAGTAGGAAGGATGACTTCTTTTGAGTACTTGAAGAGTACTAGTGTGTTTTGGGCCTCTTTCTAGGTGGGGGCCCAAAAGGAGGTATTTTTTAAAGATTTATTATATAAAAAAAAAAGTAAAAGGAGGAAATGAAGGAAATATCCGCGGATCGAGGATCTGAGGAGGAAAACCGAGGAAAGGAAAGAAAACCGCGGTTTTCCGCGGAAAAGTATCATCACTGAAGTATAATATAACACATTTCCATGCACTTACCTGGCACCTCCACACCATAGACGACAGCATCACTGTATTTGATGTGGTTACTAATGATTGCCTCCACTTCATTCGTACTCACATTCTCCCCTCTCCATCTGAACGTGTCACCCGTGCGATCACGGAAAAACAGATAGCCCAGCTCATCCATCACCAAAATGTCCCCTTGGAAAGAAACAAATAATTAAATAAGTAAGCAGATCTATAAACATACAAGAAAAAACTATGCTCCAACTGAAAAAAACACATGTCATTATCATAAATAGAAAACACTGGCAAACAAATATCACATATAAAGCTACAACAGCACACAAAAACGATATATGGACGGTAGTAATGAAAAGTAAGGGTCAAGAGTGCTCATTTGGTAGAGCACTCACTTCATTTGCAAAGGGACGGAGATTGATCCCGGGGGATTGGGAAGTCTAGATTTTTGCTCGACTCCCTTGTCCACCAAGCAGTGATTGGGTAGGTGGAGTCTGTTAGATCAGGTTGAAAGTACTTTGTGATACATTTGTGTCCTATCCAAAGGGTAGTAAGCAACTGCTATTGTCCATTTCATGCTATAGAAACCAGGATAAACTCCGGATCCATGGGCCTAATGGCTCTGAAGGACTTCTCTTATTAATGACCAGTATGCTATCCCATAATTTTCAAAACTCATATATATGTGAGACCAGCGCTAGAATACGGGATATCTGCATGGGGAAACTGCTCCAAAACTCAAATGGAAAAACTGGACAAAGTGCAAAACAGCAACATGAGGATAATAAGTGGAGGAATGAAATCGACACCGATTCATGCAATGGAAACCATACATCTCTATCAGAAAGAAGGGAATCAAAAATTTTGAAACAATACACAGACGTGAAAACAATGACAGATCAGCCTCTTCATGCTAGAGCGCAACAAAAGAAAACTAGACGGCTGAAAAGATCACACTTTATTGAAAGAGCCAAGCAAATTGAAAAAGATCACGAACTTGACGAAATAATGACCCAAAAACGCAAAGCAAATATCAGAGTACCAATTTGGAAACGGCAAAATCACTTGAAAATCAAGACTTCCGTTGGTGACATTTCAACAAAACAAAAACACGGCGAAGAAATCAAGAAGTCTGTACAGAAGTGCATAGATCAAAACTACCCTGAAAAAAAATGGACAAGAATCTATACAGATGGTTCATGCAATAAAGAACACACGTGCGGGGGCCTGGGAGTGCACATCGAGTACACAAATGGTCAACAAAAGGAGATCAGCAAACCGACTGGTACTCGCACTTCAATCTACAAGTCAGAGGCAGATGCAATCCATGAAGCTGTTAAGCAAATCCTCTCAGAAAATGAAAAGCCAAGACACATAGTGATTTTAACAGATGCTAAGAAAATTCTGGAGGATATAATGATGTCCTTTGCGGATGATATAGACGCCTTGGTGGAAGACCTCATGAAGCTAAGCAAGTTTACCAACATTGTACTGCAGTGGATTCCAGGACACTGTGGGATACTTGAAAATCAGATCGCTGACCAACTGGCAAAGGCGGCAGTCGCATGCAGCAACCCTCCCCAATGTACTCAACAGGAGAAATTAACAAAATGGCCAAATTTATCCAGTCTCAGAGATGGAGAAAGAAGCACCCAGAATACAACATGAATGACCCAATCAAGGTGCTCAACAGAAAGGAACAGGTCATCATCTGCAGACTGAGAACTGGACACAACCAGTTAAAGGAACATATGTGGAGGATGTCCAGAGCAGGTGCCTCTGGACAATGTGACTGCGGACTTGAAAATGAAAATGGACATCATGTCCTAATGGAATGTCCAAGGTACAACCAGTTGAGAAGGAACTTCTGGCCTGATCCAACCCCATACTCAAAGAAGCTGTACGGCAGTGAGGACGACCTCAGGACCACTGTGGGCTTCATTCACCAGACCGGACTGACCATGTGACGTGACGGGAACGAAGAAGAAGAAGAAGACAAAACTCATATCTTTACTTTCTCTAACTATTTTTTTTCTTTAAAGTCTGTGCCAAGCTTAGCAGTACACAAATACCAGAGTTTCATGTTAAACTTGATGATAGTTTTAAAAAATGAATAATCTCTAAATAAAAGAGGTCTATCATTATTATACTTAAAAATGGTATCTAAATATATTTTTTTAAAAATAAAAAATTAAACCAAAATAAAATAGCCTTGAGATATGACACACAAAAAAATCTGCTTCAAAGATAGAGGAAGAGAGAAGAAAAAAAAATAGAAAGAAAGAGAGAGAGAGAGAGAGAGAGAGAGAGAGAGAGAGAGAGAGAGAGAGAGAGAGAGAGAGAGAGAGAGAGAAAGAGAGAGAGAGAGAGAAAGACAGAGAGAATGTTTCGCTTACAGAGAACTGTTGTCGGGTATATATAGAAAGAGAAAGATAGTGAGAGAGATAGCACTAGAGTTACCTGATGAGAAAGCCATGTCTCCTTTTCTGAAAACGTCTCGAATGATTTTCTTGGAAGTTGCCGATTCGTTGACATAACCGTCAAATTGCCTCAAAGGATTATTTTTGACGATTTTACCCACAATTTCCCCTGGCTCTCCTGTTGACAAAAATAATAGATAATGAACAATCACTGAAATTATATTAAATGACCGAAATCATATATTAAGACCATCAGTAATTGTATCAGGAGGGGGGTAGTCGCTTAAAACGAAGACAGACAGACTCCATAGATCTTTCCTGCCTTTCAGCATTAGGTTCATTAATAACAAACAATGATCATGTTATATAATTAGTTTCGCTTGTTACTATATACCTTATAATGCACGTTTCAATGTATTAATGGGGTTTTTTTCTTACCTTTTCAATGACAACTTTAATATTTACTGTGATGGCTGATGAATTCATCCATATATTTAGTATAATTATGGCTGTGGAACTGCGACTTAGTTATATACATAATATATTATGATATATTTTTATCATCTATTTCAATATCTAAATTACGACACACATCTGTACAAAAAAATTCCTTTTTGGGATACAATAAAGTATTACTATTATCATCATCATCAACATTATTATTATAATGATCATTATTAACATTATTATTATTATTATCATTATTATTAATAATATTATTATCATTGTTATTAATAATATCATTATCATTGTTATTAATAATATTATTATCATTGTTAATATTAATATATTTAATTATTAATAGTATTATCATTATTATTATTATTATTATTATTATTATTATTATTATTATTATTATTATTATTATTATTATTATTATTATTATTATTATTATTATTATTATTATTATTATTATTATTATTATATTATTATTATTATTATTATTATTATTACTATTATTATTATTATTATTATTATTATTATTATTATTATTTATTATTATTATTATTATTATTATTATTATTATTATTATTATTATTATTATTATTATTACCAGATATTAGCATTTTTTTAAATTTGAATGTTGCTGTTGTCATAATAATATGTCCTCCCTCATAGGATCTCCACAACCATAAAGCCCAGAGTCAGAAACCATCTGGGTTTCTGTTCGGTTAAACATTACAAATATTTGGCTCGGTGGCTCAGCCAAAAAGTAAAATTCAATTTTAAGTAGTATCCTCAACCGGAAATAATTATTAATAGCAGCTTGTGACGACTGGTTACAAACCACGATAAAGGCTTACCTGGCTTGCATTTGACACAAATTCCAAGGCTATCCCTAATGTATTCATTAGTTTCCGGGTCAACCTTGACGAGAGTGATGGGATAAAGGGCTGGGGCGATACGGGTAGTAAAACCAATAGCCCCCACCACATTCTGGTTGTTGACTGAAGTAAAAAAAAAAAAATTAATAAATAAAAAAATAAACAATGATGATACAAGGAACATTTAAGAGTAAGAGCCTGTGCCAGAACCAGATTTGTCATCATAGTTATGCATATCAGATCGTGTCTGTCTTATAATTAATCCATTTGAACACGTAGACCCCTTGACCAAATGTATTTTGTTTTTATCCGATCAAAAGAATTCAAAGATTAATAATTGTTATGCTTAAAAATTTAAGATATACTAATAGTGTGCATAACTAATGTGACATGTCACTATAAAATGAATTATGATCAGATGGGAACAGAGAGGATACATGTAGCAAACTTGTTTAAATTCTATTTATGTCATGATCTTGTCCATTCTATCACAATAGATAAAAACATCGGTAAGACAATGAACCAGATTTAAAGATAAAGAAGCATTTATTGCATATTTTTATGTCAAAATACTGACAGACTTTTTGAATCCAGCTTCTAACTAAGGCTCTTTAAAAACAATTAGTGTTACAGCCTTTAGAGCCGCCATATCTTATACTGATTTCTGTACAGTTAAAATCAATCAGCATTAGCTGTACATTAAAAAAAAAAAAGAGCTTTTTTATAGCGCAATATCAACTAAATGTGCTACAAGTGCTTTACAAGGGGTCCCTCGCCAACAGAAACATTTAACATTTAGGACAGGACATGACGCCTGTTAGGCGATGTTACAATTATTTCAGACAGAGACAACGCTGTTAACGGCCAGGTACTCATTTTACACCTGAGTATGGTGAGAGAATGTGACTAAAGAGCCTTTTCCAATGACTCAACTATGCACTGAGTGAGGCTCGAACTCAGGACCTTCCAATCCGAAAGTGAGTGTCATACCACAAGACCACATAGCCGCACATTAAAGTAGTCATTCCGAGCCATTAGGCTCATAGAGCCGGAGTTTATACCAGTTTTTGTTTTGTTTTTGTTTTTAAGGGTTTTACGGCGCTTGCAACACATTAAGGTCATATCAGTGCCAGTAAAAAGGAAGAAAATGGGATAGTCAAAAGTTCTAGAATTACAATTAAAGCACCCAAGAAAAGGTAAGACAAAGGGGAATTTGTTCAAATAGGAAACAGATGTAGATTCCAAGAGCACACTATCAAAGTACTTAGTTTGAGATCACCTAAAAGTCTCATCCACACACAAGCCCAGGTCCCAACTAAGAAGAGGGATACACTCAAATATTTAAAAATCATATATAATATTTAAACAAAACAATACAGTGCATAACGGGGAGATGATTTACAAGGAAAAAAATATCATCTCCCAAAACTCTAACTATACATTTGACTGTTTCCCTCCCAACTAGGGTATCGAGCCAGGGCCAGGACAAAACCAAGTAATCTCATTCCAAGACAAAGACAGAAAGCATGTTGGAAAACAGACATAGGGGGATAGAAGACACAGTATGTACCTCCCTGCCCACTATGGGAGGTCAGGAACCCCACCCAGTTATACCAGTTTCTACCCAAGCAATTTCTTGCTACCCTTTTGATAGGACACTAAACTATCACATAGTATTTTCCACTAGATCTCATAGACCCAGCTACCCAATCACTGCTGGGTGGACAGGAGGGTCCGAAATTTTTTTTGACTTCAACTCGGAATCAAGCTCAGTACCTTTGCATGTGAAGTGAATGCTCTATCAACCGAACTATTGGGACCTCCTATCTGTACATATTATGTTCAAATTTAATTTATAAAGACAAATGATATGGATGTTTCAAGTTTCCCTTTTTATCAAAGAGACAAAAAACACACATACCGACACTGTAAGAAGTAATGAACAACAGGTATTTCTCTGCCATCTCTCAAGATTTTAACCCTCCCCTTACCACCTACAGCAAAATCGTCACATTTGTTACAACACAATATACATTTTTCGTATTCAGATTTACTTTGTACATCACAAACTTTGAAGAATGATATTTGTTTAATGAATAAGAACATAAAGTTGTTTTGTAGAGATCTTGTTTGAGTTTAAAACATCAATTTTTCTGCTTGGTTTGCCTGCCATTTTGGGAAAATACTGAAAATGATTGGTATGAAAAGAGTTAAGTGATGTAATCATGTTTTGATCATTTTTTTTTGTTATTGTCTGAAGAAGGGCTTTTGGGCCTGACGTGTTATGTATTTGACATTTTTTTCTTTTTTCGCAGCTGTTCTGTTCTATTCATTTTTGTTCACTACTTTTCACAGTCCACAACTTCTAGCACATACCAACACTGCAGTTTCCTTCAGTGGCTCCATAAAACTCCATGATGTATCCCACACCAAATCTTTCCTGAAACTTTCTCCAAATTTGTGGCTTTAGACCATTACCGTAAATGAATCGCACGGTGTGTTGTTTGTCCTCTGGTTTGGGAGGTTGGGCCAGAAGGTATCGACAGATTTCCCCAATGTACTGTGTACCCTGGAAGAAAAAAAAAGAAGAATAATCTCCCTTTATTTGTGCAGCTGTGTGATCTAGTGGTATGACACTCGCTTTTGGATCGAAAGGTCCTGGATTCGAGCATCGCTCAGCGCATAGTTGAGGCCCATGGAAAAGGCTCTTTACTCACATTCTCTCACAGCAGGTCTGTAAAGTGAGTGTTGTCTCTGTCCAAAAAATTGTAAAAGAATTGTACCTAACAGGCATCATATCCCGTCCTAACATTAAATGTTGCTGTTGGCCAGGGACCTCTTGTAAAGCGCTTTGAGCATGTTTAGTGGATATTGCGCTATATAAAAAAGCTCAATTCTTATTTTTATTCATTCCCTTTAGGGAAATGTATTTTTAGCAGACCTGCCTTTAATTATGAAAAATTCGTAGAATTACGAAATTTTGACTCCAATTTCAGAACTTCATGAGAATCTCAAAGTCATTAAAACTTATTGAAACTGAAGGTTGATGCCAAACAAAATAAATCTTATGGATTTTGAAGTTTTATTTAATCCATGTCTGGGTAAATTTGATCTATAATGGAAACTATCATGAATACTGTATTTAATTTCTAAGAACTACGAATTTTTAAATTTTAAAGTAGGCAAGTCTGGCTTTTAGTTCAGAAAAGTGAGTGGAGCAGGCATTTATGTTGATAATAACAAGAAATGAAGTGAGTAGGAAAATGCTAGAAGACAACAGGGAATAAAAATGTCACCGCGGCGATGGGGGCTCGAACCCGTGACCTTACTGGTACGACAACTCCGCCTGGCCGGTGAGATCGTGACTCTACCATATGAGCTATCCACGACCCCATTTTGGGGTCATTGATAGGTCATACTGCAGAGTCATGATCTCACCGGCCAGGCAAAAATGTCGTACCAGTATTTTTTAAGAGAGGATTGAAATAGCCCAGGCATCAGACTCAGTGTAGAGGCACAAAGTGAAGTAAAGTAGGATGAGACTTGTTTAAGGCCACACAGCAATGGGTGTGAACCATTATCTCCAGGGTAAGAAGGAAAAATCATACCCAATGAGCCATGCTTTAACACACATCAAAGCTTCTCAATACAAATTTGTTTTTCTTTTTGGTGGTGCGGTGCCAATGGTTGAGCAGTGCAATGTCTCAACTTGGAACAAAGTAGTTCATGGTCAGCCAAAATGGTGTTTATGATTTTTTTAAAACTCGGGTATTGTGTATTTGGGCAAAGGACTTTACACTTTTTTTTTCTTTGAATTCAATCAACTGGCTTACCCCAAACTTGCTCAGGTATAGGATCCAATAGTTTCCTAATTTCATATTTTCACAAAAAAAATTCCTTTTTGGGATGCAATAAAGTATTATTATTATTATTATTATTATTATTATTATTATTATTATTATTATTATTATTATTATTATTATTATTATTATTATATTGACAGAGGAAATGCTATACTGTTAAGGCCAGGTAATCATTTGACACAAAAGATTGATGTGAAAATATAACTAAAGAACATTTGCCAATGACTCAACTTTGCGCTATCCAGAGTGGGACTTGAACATTGCACTTTACAGTTCAGTAGCCGGGTGTCATTCAATTAAACCACAAAGTGACACATAACCTTCCTCACAGCCTAAACCACCCTTCATTTAAAATCAATACTTACAGTAGCTTTATACTTTACACAATCATTCCAGAACTGACTGGCAGAGAATTTTTGTCGCATGGCAATAGTGGTTCCATAAAGCAGACACTGTCCGACACCTAAAATAACTGCAGCGGTATGATAAAGAGGGAGTGATGTGTACAATACGTCATCTGGTGTTATACGGGCGAAGAGTTTGATGCCCATAGTAATTGTGAAATATCTGAAAACAAAAATATCATAAGGTTGTTCATTCAACATTGAACTACATATCTGGTTTAAAGCAGTATTCCAATTTCGAGATATTTAAAAAGTAGTCCATCAGAGCCATAAGGCCCATGGAGCCAAAGTTTCTATTGTATGAAACAGACAATAGCAATTGTTTGCTACCCATTGGATAGGATGCTGGTATCCAAAATTTTTTGCAATTGTGTGTGTAGCTGGGTCTCTTACATTTGGAAGGAAGTACTTTGAGTTGGGCAATCATCATATCTAAAGTGTTGCAGCAACAGTAAATGAGCGCTTAGTGCTAAAGGCACCAAGACAAACTTTAGTTCTATGGGCCTTATCGCTCTGAATGGGGTAATAGGTTAAGATAAAACGTGTGTGTGCAACATTAATTATTTCTTTAAATTCATATTTTTGGTGTTATCATAAATCATGCATTTAGGACAACATTGACGATGCATTATTTCTTGTAATATGTAGTATTTTAATTCCATTCTAATTTTAAATTTCAGACTACAAACTGAGTTTCCAGTGTCTGATTCATTCCAAAATAATTAAAGATTGAGGTATGCGGGGGGGGGGGGGGGAAGAAGGGGAAGCACCACATATCATTACAAAAAGAATAAATTGAGCTCTGTAAAAAATGCCATTTACATAAAAAACAAACAATACTTAAATAGAAGTGCTACAATATTAAAAAGCAAAGCAAAAAATTAATAATTTTGAAACTGGTTTTATGCACCCAATGGGGGAATTTGCCAGGTATAAAATAAAACAAACCCGGCATTATAAAATGTTTTTTGTGATCAGTGTACTTCTAACCAGACCTTGCTTATAGATTGAAATCATTCTATTAGGCAGAAATCGATTAGACTGCTTTTCTGTTTTAATTACCTCAGGTGACTGATTTTAGCTGCTTTTGGGAGTCCAGTTGTGCCAGATGTATAGATGTAAAAAAGTGTATCTGTTTTCAGGAAAAAAAAAAGTTGGAATCATTATGTCATTTTCATTACGCCAAAAAAAAAACAATAAGAATAATCTTCTTCATAAAACATTTGTTCAGTGCATTTCTACGGATTTATAAGTTCAATTTAAATCTGCTATAGTTTCTTCTTAATTATAACAATCATCAAAACCATCAGTTCAGTAGCAGTAACCCACCCCCACCCCCTTCCCAATTCTAGACATCTATATATAACATCCATACAAAAATAAAAGAAACAAAAAAAAAAAAGAATTGTAAAATCTTAACATTTAATATGTGAAGCATAGGTCTAGGGCTGTTGGAAAAATTGAGAACTCAAATAATTCCTTAACATGTATGTTCTCTATTAGTATCTTATCAAGACTGCAGAGGGGGGGGGGGGGGGGCTAAAGTTAATTTAAAATGAGAAAGAAAGGGAGGAGAGATATAAATTATAGTATTTATTAAAAGTGATAGGCGCAGGGGAAAATATACTATTGAGGAAAGGACATTTTTACTCTCATTGAGTTACAGAAGAAAATAAACTCCACTGAAATAATTAAATCAATTACGTCAAAACTGAAGAAGAAAACAAAAACTGAACTAGAATGAGCACAGTAAGAATTGTGTTTGCCGAAACCATCCACATTTTCCCATGTCTTGGAAAAGAGAGGGGAGAGGAAGGGGGGAAATGCAGATACCTTTTTTTTACTTCTGTTCAAAGATGACCTTCCAGTCAATTAAGTACTAGAGTAATATCACAATATTTTAAAATTTGATAAAAAAATTGGGATAGCAATAGAACATGCTACTTACCCAAAGCACCCATGTTTTCCCTAGGAGGGGGGAATGTAGATGCCTTTTCTAGTTCCTGGTCAATGCTTAAGGATGTCAATTTCTTGGCAGGTTCACGGCTCAGGCTCATGTAAGTTACAGTCTTGGGAAGGTCAGAACTGACAGCAGCTATGGCTGGACATGCCAATAAAATAAAAATATTAGAAAATTATGAATTATTTAAAACAAATATTTTTTTTTAAATACATACAATCAAATAAATACAAATATATTTCATAATCCCCATCATCGTCATTATTATAATTATTAATATTATTATTATTATTATTATTATTATTATTATTATTATTATTATTATTATTATTATTATTATTATTATTATTATTATTATTATTATCATTATTATTATTTTTATTAATATCATCAATATTATTGTTATTATTATTATTATTATTATTATTATATATTATTATTTATTATTATTATTATTACTTTATTATTATTATCATCATCATCATCATCGTTTTAAGCTCTTACTACAGACAGTCAACTCAAATGTGAATGAGGACTTGACTGCAGGCAGTGGCAGATACCTCTGACTTTCTGTCTCAATCTGATGTTTTATGCCTATGTTGTTGGATGCTGGAAATTTAACTTTTAAGGCATTATTATGAAAGTTGGATTAGATAATTGTGATTTAGTAAAAGATGAGCGATTGAAGTTCATTGCATTTCCACAGGTTCGTCATGCCAAAAACGCTTCACAATGCTTCATTTAAGGATCAATAGACAACAAAAATAACTTGAAAACAAGACATCTCGTTTTTAAACACTTTACTATAATATCTTTAAAAAATAAATTCTTCATTACTTCCTCCAACAAACAAAATGGTCTTTCTTTATTTTATTTTTTTCATTTTTTAAATTACAGCTTCATATATATATATATATATATATATATATATATATATATATATATATATATATATATATATATATATATATATATATATATATATATATATATATATTATTTTATAAATATTATAGATTACCTTCTTCCAAATTTGAACCATAGATAACAGCTTTAGCATCGGAAATCTGAGGGAGTAAAAATCATAAAAATAAAATAAAATTTTGTCAGAAAGATAAATTAAAAGTTGTTTTGTTTTGTTTTGTTTTGTTTTGTTTTTTGTTGTTTTTTTTTTCTCACTTTACTTTCTTTTTTTTCTTCTGCGTCTATAACTTTAAAAAGTTTTTATACCTCAGAGATTCGTTTTCCTAAAAATATCAAAGCATTGTTGCTTTAGTATATGTTTCAATCTGTTTACAATCAATAGATGAATGATCAGAGTGTTTCATTATCTGCTTTATACACATTGTTAATCACAATTTCCATGAATAATTAATCAAAAACTTGAAGAGATTATGATTCTGTTTATGCTGTTAGCTTGAGTCCAAAACATTGCTCGCTATATATCTGTTGAAAATACTGATTCATTCTCATTCAATACCCACTAAATGTGCTCAAAGTACTTTGCAAAGGGTCCCTGACCAACAGCAACACGTAATATAGAACGAGACATAACACCTGTTAGGTGATATTACAATTTTTTTTCCGACAGAGACAAAGCTGTTGACAGCGAGGTACTCATTTTACACCTGAGAACAGTGAGAGAATACATAGGTTTAGCAAATGGAATTAAGAATTAAGACCAAGACCTAAGACCTATCTCTATCATTACCATGCTTATTATAGAAAGGGAATTCCCTAGTGACGAGTGCAAAACAGATGATGTTGTTTGTCACATTTTTGTCGAAATTTTTGTGTCAAACTCTGTACCTTTTGGGTACGAAGCAAAGACCATACCACTGAGCCACACTGCCACCTAAGGTTGTAAAGAAAAGAATAATGAAACAAACCTTTATACAATGGGACAAAGACACATCCCGAAGGTTGAAATTAATCAGAGCAGCTGTTACACCAATCCTGGACATTCCGAGCCACATTGCTACCATCTCAGGACAATTCTCTGAATATATGGCAATGACATCACCTTTGCGATATCCTTGCTCATACAGAAAGTTTGCCACTTTGTTTACATAGGACTGGAATTCGACAAATCTCCATGTTGTGTCTTGAAACAAAAAACATGTCTTGTTGGGATATTTAGCTACAACCTCGTCAAAAATCCGATCAATTGTGATATTTCTCCTCATAAATTTCTTGGTTCCTATAATAGTCCTCACCAAATATGAAAGACCCCTGAAATGTAAAAATCATCTAAATAATTATATACTATCTGACAAAAATAAGTATACACTTTCACTTAGCTATTAGGGAATTTGAGGCATGGAACTTATATTATGTGTTGAAAGTCTGATTATCAGACAGAGAATTTACTGTTCTTTTGATTAATACCAGCATCAGTGTTGTAATCCTATAAGTTTTATAATTAATTTTTTTTTCTACTGCCAATCAGTTTTTTTTAATGGTAAAATGTGCAAATTTCTAATTATACTTTCTTGAATTTTGAATTACCAGTTTTTGGTGATGTCAGTTATCATGATTGGGGGTAAACTGGAAATTTCCAGAACAGTAATAATGTTTGACGAGTCTTAGTGAACAATGTGCAACGTTGAATGTAACCCTTTAAAGACTTAACTCTTTCAGTGTGATTGGCGCACTGAATGGCCAGAGCAG
>NC_088368.1:33162885-33170385 GCF_034508935.2 Berghia stephanieae | reverse complement strand
TAAGCTTAACTGCTGGTCAAAATTACTTCGCGATGGTGGCGAACGAATCGGCGATCTCAAGAAGTGGGTGAGAGAGGGATCTAGAAATGACTTTGGGTTTGAAACGAATATTTTGTGTTCGTGGATAGCTCACACGGTAGAGCCACGCTCTCACCTGCCAGGCGGAGTTGTCGTACCAATAAGGTCGCAGGTTCAAACCTCACCACCGCCGCGAAAAAATTTTTTATTCTCTATTGTCTTCTGGCACTTTTCTACTCACTTCATATCTTGTTGTCGCTGCCACAAGGCTGGTTCTCGACCGGAGTCGATCCACCACCACCCAGCCATGACTCATCTTGCTGGTACATAAGCCTGGCAACTTCTCTCTCTGTTTCGAGTAGTCTATGTCTCCGCCCCCTCGAGGAATTGAATTCGTCCAAACTGACTTCCATCTCGTATGCGCAGCGGAAGCTTTGTACAGGGGTTGCGGGGACTTATTTAGGCTCTAAACGGGGGCACAGAGGTTGCGAGGACTTATTTAGGCTCTAAACGGGGGCACAGAGGTTGCGGGGACTTATTTAGACTCTAAACGGGGGCACAGAGGTTGCGGGGACTTATTTAGGCTCTAAACGGGGGCACGGAGGTTGCGGGGACTTATTTTGGCTCTAAACGGGGGCACAGAAGTTGCGGGGACTTATTTAGGCTCTAAACGGGGGCACAGAGATTGCGGGGACTTATTATATTTAGGCTCTAAACGGGGGCACCATACGTCCTGTATTCTCTATGGTTTACACAATTCAATAGACACCAACCCAAACAGCCGTCACTTGATACTGATGTCATTGGGCATACAAAGGCTTTTGATGTACAATATAAAAACTGCCATGATTTTCAATTCAATTGATTTTTGAAAAATGTAATCTCAATGAGATTGCCGCCTTTTAAAAATCTTTTCTTTATTTGGGGTTGTGGGGGGGGGGGGGATATTTTTTTTCTCGTTCTAAGATTTAAAAAAAATTATTTTTACCATTTAGTTTTCTCGAGCTGGGCAAGGATTGATAATGGAGGCAAATTATATAGATAGTTCAAATTTGACGTCACTCAGGTCTTTGTTATTGTTTTTTACCGTCCGCGGTTATGAATAATTCTCACTAAACTGTATTAACCAGACTATAAAGGGTCATGGTTACACACAGTTTTGTGTGTTGGTCCGTTATACTTCCAAATGGCAATGTTGTGAGCTTCTAAGCCAAGTGCATACTGTCTTCGGACCCTCCATAGACTACACGCGGGGACCACACACCACACAACATCCGATGCAAACGAACCTAACAACAAGAAATTAGAGAAACCCCTCTGCATCGACCACACGACAAATAACACATGCCCTTACAGAGAGAAAGTCATCCTTCCGGTAAAGTGTCTCATGCCGCTTTCAAGATAGCCCATCGCTATTTTAAATTCTCCAGTAACGACATATTGTGCAACAGACGATTACAACACCCTATTTCAACTAACAATATTATTATACATTTCTAAACTATCATTATAAAAACTAGCAATAGGTAGTGTTTTAATATTATATTAAATGTTATTTTCGACACTCGTTGTCTACGACCATACTACGTTGAAAGTACCGGTTGTCGTCCGATCACCGAAGTCAAGCAACGTCAGGCGTGGTTAGTACTTAAATGGGTGACCGCTTGGGAACCCCACGTGTTGTAGACATGTTTTTTTTTTAATTTATCTATTTTACAATTTTATTACATTTTTAACAATTTTATTTGTTTTGTTTTTTCGAAATTTTTCTTTAAATTTGTTTTTTTTTAGTAGTAGTAGTAGTAGTAGTAGTAGTAGTAGTAGTAGTAGTAGTAGTAGTAGTAGTAGTAGTAGTAGTAGTAGTAGTGTTGTTTGTTGTTGTTGTTGTAGTAGTAGTAATAGTATTATTATTATTATTATTATTATTATTATTATTATTATTATTAGTAGTAGTAGTAGTAGTAGTAGTAGTAGTAGTAGTAGTAGTAGTAGTAGTAGTAGTAGTTGTAGTAGTAATAGTATAGTATGTCATTGTTGTAGTAGTAATAATAATAATAATATAAAATATGAATAATAATAATAATAATAATAATAATAATAATAATAATAATAATAATAATAATAATAATAATAATAATAATATAGTAGTAGTAATAGTAGTAGTAGTAGTAGTAGTAGTAGTAGTAGTAGTAGTAGTAGTAGTAGTAGTAGTATAGTAGTAGTAGTAGTAGTAGTAGTAGTAGTAGTAGTAGTAGTAGTAGTAGTAGTAGTAGTAGTAGTAGTAGTAGTAGTAGTAGTAGTAGTAGTAGTAGTAGTAGTAGTAGTAGTAGTAGTAGAAAACGGTAAGGGCTGCCTTAAGCCGATGATCGTAAAATACTAACGAAAGAGTGAAAATGGAAAGGCTTCGTATGGGAACAAAACAGACAATGGACGTTTCGTGTACAAACCCTTCGTCAGCACAACAATACACAAATAAAAGTGGGAAAAAAAATTAAAATATAATGAAAAATAACTTGTATCGTCCGTACTCAATGGTAGTTGCAGTATGAATGAAATGTTAGCGTGGCGTGGGTAGAGGATAGGGTGCCCCAGGGGGGGGGGGGGGGTGATCTAATTGATAGGAAAAGGTCAGCGTCAGGGAACAGAACTTTCCAGACTATAATGGGAGATAAAAGACATATTAGTAGAACTAAAAATGCTGGGTATGGGTTTGTAGTTGAATGCCCGGATAAAACGTGATAAAATCCACAATTCTTGCGAAAGCTCCTGCTCAAACTACGAGGCAGAGGCAGTTGCAATAGAAGCCTCACTGCGACACCTCTCTTCTGTTTTCCAGCTGAACCCTTCAACACTTCAACACACTGTCATCTTTAGACTCCAAATCAGTTCTCCAAGCTCTGGATTTAGATACACTGTCCTCAACCTTCAATACATATATATATATATATATATATATATATATATATATATATATATATATATATATATATATATATATATACCATATCCGTTCATGATTGGGAAATCTTCTCTTTATTATGAATTTTCCCCCCATTAATGATTAATAATAGAAATGTAAATATTTCATTTACATTTTCATTCATTTCATTCATTAAATTACCTTCATATCATCGATTTAAATCATGCTTCATTGCCATCACTATTGTTCATCACAATGATTTGTAATCGTATTGTCATCACGTTGTTCATCACAATGTTTTGTAATCACAATCCTTCATTGTTATTTTCACCCATTCATCATACCGACGTTAACATAAACATTTCCATGTCTAAGTTAATAAACAATTTAATTGTAGCACAAATCGTAACAATGGATTAACGCTATAGTATCATGACAGTAAATTTTAAGAGTATATTTTTATTTTTATTTTCACATTTATTTTATTAAAGTTTTATTTTAGCAAGACCTGAATTCATCGCACTCCAGTTATATTTCGTGAGGCTGAGAAAAACTTTACCTTCTAATATTAGATCATCTTTCCTTTAATAGCCTTCTCTTTGAATTCATTTCATATCACAAGAAACAGCTTGAACAAAATTTTCTTTCAGCATTCAGTTCTTTTACGAAAGCATCGACAAAAAACACCCCCCCCCCCCTTTCTCCTATCCAACGAATACATACACACACACACACACACACACACGCACGCGCGCGCGCGTGTGCCCATTTATTTATTTATTGATAAAGAATAGTTAACTCAATGAACACTTTATCTTTTCACTTGTGTTGAGTAGTGATGACGATGGGGGTAGCAATGTTGATAATAATGATGGAGATGAGGACATAGTAGTATGACAATCATGACGGCAATGGTGATGACGTGATGATGACACCAACAATGACGATGATGATGACTATAAAAATGATGGGGGAAAAATGACGATATAGGTTTTGTTTTGTTTTCTCCTCAACCCCTTTGCTCTATCCGGCCGGCTGCAGCATGCCCCGGTTGAGGCCCTTTACGACCTGGCACGTGTTGGCTCATACGAAACTCTGGAGCCACAGCCCGTCTATACCAAACCTAACCCTGGCCTACAACAGTCTCAGCAAATTCTCAACCAGCAAGCAGCTCTAATGGCCGCCACACAGAGTCTAAATTATTATTTCAATTTGTAATATTTCTGAAGACAAGGCTGTTTTGACATTCTACCAATCTATTTGGGTCACATAAAAATTCGGATATTGCATCACGAATCTTCATTGCCTCATCTGTTGCTCTACGTCCAGTTTTAGCAAGTGGTAGCATTCCATTTATTCTTGTATTGTCTGTGATATCATAGACGATGCTTGAGGCCCTGTCTATCATACTACCGTCTCGACGACGAATGAAGTTATGGAGACCAACAGCTGCTTTAGTAATTATAATGGCCGTATCTGGCTCGACTCTCATCGGTCTTTGGGAGATTTCGAATTTGCTCGCCAATATTCCAAATGTGCATTCAATTGCACGACGAGCCATTGAGTGTCTGTAATTTCTCCTTTTTAAGCGTCCTTGCAGAAAAGGGTTTCATTAATAGGTTTTCAGTGGAAAAGCTTCGTCTCCGGTTATAGTGTAGGGGACCTCAGTGTCCGATCCACTGATGTTGAATGGTTGTTTCGGAATATTTAAATCCTTTGATATACACCAACATCACTGATGCGACCGTATTGCCCGCAATCCACTAAAAGAAAACACGAGTCTGCATCACTTAATGCCATCAGCACAATGCTTGGGAACCCTTTATTATTATAAAACATTGAGCACAAGGTTTCTTAAGCGAAATGTGTTTTCCATCTGGTGAACCAATAGCAAATGGGTATTCCCATAAGTCACCAAACCGTTTATCAATATTTTGCCACTGTTGTTCTGACGGCAACTGCAGTGCCCTTACAGAGAGAACGTCAACATGCGCTTGCGTATCCCGTCCGCTTCCGGTGAAACCACGCGTTTAGTTAAATCGTTTTTCAGCGATCTTTAAGTCTTACAGAACCGTGTGTTTAATTCTAAACATTTTTAAAACTCTCATCCCAATGCTTGAATATAACATTATTTTTAAAGCTTGATACTATTTTTCATTCTTTGCAACACATCATTGTGAACCTTGCTTCAAAATAAGTTGATTGGTTATAATTTTATTTTATAAAAGTATGTATATAATAACATTTTGAAAAGTGATTTCTCAAATATAATCAGTGAAATCTCATTAGCCAAATGAAAGATATCCTCAGTTGAAAAGTTATAAGTTTGTAAATTTTGACTAATGACTAATGAATAATTTTGACAAATGACTAATGAGTCATTTTGACTAATGACTAATAAAGGTAACTAAATCATTAAATTTCTTTTATGGAAATTTGTTTATGTTATGTATACTTCGAATAAAAGCACGCTTCGTCATTAAAGGACGCCTCAGCTTCCTCCAGATGACCTTACTTGAAAGCGGCATGTGACACTTCACCGGAAGCGCGGACGAGAGACGCATGCGCAAAAGCTATGTTCTCTCTGTGAGGGCATGTGTTATGTGTACTACTACCCTAGAAATAGGAGAGCTAGCGTTAGCTCTCCTATTTAGTAAACCGTCTGCAGTGGAGCAGCCAACGAGAAGGACTAGAAATTTCTAAAAGACATGATGTTTCTTCTACCTGTAAAATCATTGCGCAAAACTTCAAGTAACCTTCCAGGATCCAACTTGGACACGACAATCAACTATTTTGATGACAATGAAGGCAGCATCAGTGTCCAATCTCAACCTGAGAATGTTGTTGAGACTCCATCGGAGGAAAATACTCGAATTGAGACAGAAGCAGGAATTCGGAGAGGCGTTGTGAGTAGTGTGCAGGAATTTGCGAAAAAGCGCAAAGCAGAGCAGATCATCGAACATGAGAATACAACTGATACTATAATATTAGTAATAATGAAAAAAGACAGGAAGAAAAATCAAAAGAATCTTCCAGATTGAACTTTTTTCGATCACTGATGCCTTCTGTTGAGAACTTGGACGAAGACCAAAATCTATGAGTTTTCAATTCAAGCGCAGCAAAGACAAAACCGTGCTCGCGTCACCCAGGAGCCTACAAACAACAAGATTCCCCAACTCCAAGCTCTCATCTATTCGAGGGGTCCTGGGATTCATATCAGGGGTATCCTATGTATAGGCCACTTCCAGTTCTAGCAAGGCCACTAGCACGTCATCCAGAGCCAGAGTCAATAATTTATAATAGTAAAGGAACCATTATATGTGAAAAATGTACATATTGAAATAAATATCAACTTTTGAGAGACAATGTGTGTGAGTGTGCGTGCGTGCGCGCACGTGTGTGTGTATTTGTGTGTAAGCATGTAGATTAATTGTGTGTATGTGAGCGTGTAGATCAATTAGTATACATTGATACTAAAGAAATAAATTGTAAGTCATAACTCTCTCTCTCTCTCTCTCTCTCTCTCTCTCTCTCTCTCTCTCTCCCTCTCTCTCTATCTATCTATCTATCTCCCTCTCTCTCTCTCTCTCTCTCTATCTATTATATATATATATATATATATATATATATATATATATATATATATATAATGTAAATTTTCACTCACATTTTTTTGGCCGAGGCTACTCGTTTCTGTGTTTTTTACACTTCTTCAGTCGGCGTAATCCCCGATTACGTAAGGGATTACGCCGACTGAAGAAGTGTAAAAAACACAGAAACGAGTCGTCTCGGCCAAAAAAATGTGAGTGAAAATTTACATTATATATTAGCTCTAACCACCATTATCGAGCACTTTCGTACCTACAAATACCCACCAACACCATATATATATATATATTATATATATATATATATATATATAAATATATATATATATATATATATATATATATATATATATATATAATATATATATATATATATATCATACATATCTTTGCCCAGTATTGCTCATTACTTTGTCCAAAAAATGTTTGACTTCTTATGTTTCACATTCTTACTTATGATCTCCTATAAAGAAACGAAGTTCCATTTGGTTTGAATAAAATTGCATTTGAATTAGAATGTCAAAGAGTCTTTGTTGTTTGTACGATTATCTTTCTGGTTCGTCGTTTCTTGATAGAGGGTATAATTCTTATATTATTGTAGGGGGAGGGAAGTGGATTGATAATGAAAGCATGAAAAACCGGAATTGGGGGGGGGGGGGGCTTTTACTACAGGGCTGAGAATCTTCCGCCTAAAGGCGGATTTCCGTCTAAATGGTGGTTTATCTCCGCCCATCACCATCACTATTCCGCCTTTTAAAAAGACTCACCACAACCACTACATCAACATCCCTATCACCACTACTTTTACAACCACCACCTGTACTACAACAACCGTCACATCGTCATTCCTATCACCATTACTACTACAACCACCACCACCACATCATCATCCCTACCACCACCACTACTACTACCTACAACCACCACCACATCATTATCCCTACCACCACCACC
>NC_088368.1:33137885-33157885 GCF_034508935.2 Berghia stephanieae | reverse complement strand
TCGTAAGTGGAGATGAAAATTGGAAATATGACTCGCGGTCAATGCTGGAGAATGATTCTCTTTTCTAGATAGCAAAACTTATATTTTAAATAGTTGGACACATTGTTGGACCTTGGTTTAAGACTTTTTGACAAGTGAAGGATTCTAAATCTTTTGATGTTCAAGTTGACGTTTACGGACAAAATGAGAGTGGTGGTGGTTTTTTTTTTTTTTTTTTTTTTTTTTTTTTTTTTTTTTTTTTGGGGGGGGGGGGGGGGGGCGGGGGGTTGTAAGTGTACAGCAGAATTTAAAAAAAAAAACAAGACAAATACTTGATTAGTTCCTGTTACGTAAATGTTTATAGAACAGTAAAGTTTGCTGCCCCAAACGTAAACAAAGGTCGAGAAGCACATGGCAAACCACATGTTCCTGTCTTGACAGCTCACGTTCCAATGTAAATAATAGAAAGAAAATAACCTTTAAAATTTGGCTGTTAGGTGGCAAAAGAAACACATATTCATAAATACTCGATCATACATCAAATAATGTCTAGATATGGATATTTTATGGAACAAAAGGTAAAATTTATCAAAAGTTACGTCTATCTATTTTTAGACCAGAGCAAATTATTGCGCTGGTATGAACAAAACGAGAATTATTCGGAGCCTGATTTTCATATTAATTTAGTCTTATATTATTATTTCTGCAACTGTTAGATTTTATGTAAACATATTTTCAATACTGAAAGTGTATTGCCTACAACTCATACTACAAAATTGGGAGACCTATATTGTGCGTAAATTATTCCGGTCCCTAACGGAAATCACTAGCAACTTGTTATTGTTTACGTTTAGGGCAGCAAACTTTACTGTTCTATTGGTGTAACGTCATCAGGGGAGGTAATGCTGATAATGATCATAATGACAATAATATTATTATGGTGATAAGGATAATAACGATACGGATTAGTAGTGGTCACAAATGTGATGATGATGATGATGATGATGATGATGATGATGATGATGATAATAATAATTAATAAAATAATAATAATATAATATAATAATAATAATAATAATAATAATAATAATAATAATAATAATAATAATAATAATAATAATATAATAATATAATAATAATAATAATAATAATAATAATAATAATAATAATAATAATAATAATAATAATAATAATAACAGTAATAATAATAATAATAATAATAATAATAATAAATAATAAATAATAATAATAATAATAATAATAATAATAATAATAATAATAATAATAATAATAATAATAATAATAATAATAATAATAATAATAATAATAAATAATAATAATAATAATAATAATAATAATAATAATAATAATAATAATAATAATAATAATAATAATAATAATAATGACATCAAACATGATTGTAAAGAGGAAACAGCATACGGCCATAACTAAGTTGTACGCCTCATTAATAAAATATAATCAACGAATACGTAATCCATACTGAAGTAAGCAATGACATTAGGGGGAGGTTTTACATACTGAAAAGGAAAACAAAAGAACACATTAACCTTATTCCAATAATTATCTTTAGGTATATTTTACGACCTATCAAGCACTACAAAAAATTCACTGAACTACGAATTTTTGGTCAATTGCAAAACTTCATAGATATTCCTCTTTGATTCAATATATATTTTTGAGAGGAAGGTTGACGCCAGAGCACCAATATTTAAAACTTTGGAGCAATTTTGAATTCTGATGAGAACAAACTGTAAATTTGTAAAACCATCTACAGTGACATTTTCCCTATTTCCACTCCTCAAAACCCGGATAACTACGAATTTTAGAAATTTCTTATTGGCATATTATCAGTATATCATCATAATATTATGGTGTTATTGTGACGTCACTGAAATTCGGTGTCTATGTTTGATTGTCTTACAAAATGGCATATTCAAATATTTAATTTTAAGATGCTTTTAATTGACAGTGTAAGCAAAGAAAAGGTGATCATTGTGATACTGCGTAAAATTATAATCTGAAGAATTATTAATTTTTATTATTCTACATCTTCCCATATTTCGGCCACATCAAAAGGCACGACTCACTACAGAAGACCATTGCACAGGGAAAGATAGAAGGCAAGCGTGGTCGAGGACGAAGAAAGACAGCTGGCTTGGAAATGTCGCAGCGTACGTAGGAAGCCCCATAAATCAATGTGCGAAACTCGCAGATGAGAGAGAGGGCTGGCGAACCATGATCTCTAACGTCGTGTCCGACATGGAACATCGGTAAAGGTACATCTTCCCATAAATGGAAATGCATAACTCTAATCAAGTTCACACAAACAATTTGGGCTATATATCAAACAAGCATTGAATCTAACTGAAGCAAAAAAAAAAATAGTTTTTATATTTTCCATTAGCCATTAAGTATGCTCAAAACTCTTTACATGGGATACCAAGCCAACGGCAATACTTAACATAGTGGAAGAGACACGTGGCGTCTAAAAATCTTAATTTTATTTTTTCTCCAACAGAGACGTCGCTGCTACAGGCCAGGCTGGTACTTGCCGAGGAATCTCTGGTACTTGTTTTAAACCTAAGTACGGTGAGAGAATATGAATGAAGAGCCTTCTCCAAGAGCTCAACTTAGCGCCGGCAAGAGCAGGACTCAAGCCAATGTCGACAAAATAAGGTTTCAGCAAAATTCTGCTTTTTTGACTCTCTAAAATGTCTTTCAATGAGAAATAATAAAATCCAAATCGTTTGAAATGTAGAATAAAAGAAATTCTTGCACTCTTGCAATTTTGGAATTTGAACTTTGTTCTATGAGTTTTTGCGATCCTTATCATTTATCCGGTCCATGTTCGACATCGCTGATGTTGTAACAAGGCAAGACCCCCATTGTGCGGACCAGTTTACTGATGTACTGTAGAAAAACTCGATTTTTAAAATTTGGCCAGAATTCTCATCCTTCAAATAGCGATCGATTTAAATGACCCACATCTTGGCAAAAACTCTCGCGAAGTCCCAGGTTTGAGAGTTTTTGCCAAGACGAGGATCGTTTCTTCTTCTTCTTCTTCGTTCCTCTGATGGACATCTATGGCTGCAGTCCGATATCTGCTATGAAGTCTGTGGTCCGCTTTAGGTCCTCAGCCTCACCATAGAGCTTTGTGTTGAGTGTTGTAGGGGTGACCCAGTGGTTCGGACGTTGCACGTTGTATAATGGGCAATCCATAAGCACATGTAAAGTGGTTTCATGGTCGGTTCCACATGGGCAATAAGGGGTTGTTCCAATACCTAGCTTTGTAAACATATGTCCTCTTAGTCTATTGTGTCCTGTTCGGAGGCGGAATAGAGTGACTTGGCTACTTCGCTGAATGGCATGGATTGGATCCTGCTTGTTGTGTTCCAGGTGTGTGTCATTCCTTTCTTTGTCTATTTTTAGCTTTATTATTTTCTTTTGCTGATGGTAAGATCGTTTAAATTGAATTCTATTTGAAGGACGCGTTTTCTGGCCAAATTTTTCAATAAGAATTTTCCTGATTACGGCAGTTAACAGGTTAAAATTACAGCAGCAGCAAGGACTTTCATAAACCGTATCTGTTATTTTTAATCAAGTCCGTGCGTAGAAATCGAATAGTCAAGATTTTTTCGACTATCATACGGAAGACTTGATCCGAATGAGCTCTTTTGTTTTTCGATTCGTTTCGGGAAATGCTTATATAGATAGAACGAAGTTGATTTCACTCAGGTCTTTGGTATTGTTTCTTGCCATCCATGTTTATGAGTAATTCTCATTAAACTGTATTAACCAGACTATATAACATATAAAGGTTCAAGGTTACACATAGTTTGTGTGTATTGGTCCGTTATACCTCCGGATGACAATGTTGTGAGATTCTTAGCTAAGCGCGAAGCATCTATATTTAACATTCTTTTGTTTCTATACATTCCAGGGCAAGCCTATATATTTAACAATCTTTTGTTTCTATACATTCCAGGGCATGCCTATATATTTAACAATCTTTTGTTTCTATACATTCCAGGGCATGCCTATATATTTAACAATCTTTTGTTTCTATACATTCCGAGGAATTATTATATTTAACAATCTTTTGTTTCTATACATTCCGAGGAATTATTATATTTAACAATCTTTTGTTTCTATACATTCCGAGGAATTATTATATTTAACAATCTTTTGTTTCTATACATTCCGAGGAATTATTATATTTAACAATCTTTTGTTTCTATACATTCCGAGGAATTATTATATTTAACAATCTTTTGTTTCTATACATTCCAAGGAATTATTATATTTAACAATCTTTTGTTCAGGTGCCTGGCTTGTTTTGATTTAGTGATGTCTATTGGTCAGAATCAGCGTGGGTGCGCAACCGGATGCGCGGGTTGACGGAGGTAGGAAACAATAACAAACCCACATGGTTGCCATTACCTCCACCATCATTCTCGCTCACGGTTTGTGGAAAGCACTTCATTACAGGCACGTAATAGTGAATCTAGTTTTTGTTTTGAACATTTCTATTATTATTCTTTGTAAATTGACCCATATTAAAAGAAACATACAAACAAAACAGGCATGACCAGTCACTAACAATGCCGTGTAGTGTGTAGACAGTAACACAGTACGGTGAACATGACTGACACTGGGATCGGAATGTCGGAACCCATGAGTCGTTCGCAACTCTGCCTCACGTATTCATTTAATCATCCAATTTAATTTTTATTAAGCTTGCGTAAAACATACAAACAAAAAAGACATGACCAGTCACTAACAATGCAGTGTAGTGTGTAGACAGTAACACGGTACGGTGAACATGAATGACACTGGGATCGGAATGTCGGAACCCAGTAGTCGTTCGCAACTCAGCCTCGCGTACTCATTTAATCAGTCAATTTAAATTTCATTTAGCTTGCCTATTCTTCAAGTTTATGATATATTCACTTTTTCTATTTAAAAAGGGTAATCCAAACAGACCATAAAAACGATTTTATAATAAGCCGACTTCAACTTCCATCACTTACGACACGAACTTATTTTGGGTGGTTTTTTTTAACAAAACCGTTTGACTCAAACTAAAGCTTCGGCATTGGATAAGGAGCGAGGTCCCTGTTGCCATCTTGCTTAGTTTATACAGAGACTGGGTTGCCAGCTTGGCTGTTCTTGATAAATAGTAGTAATAGCACAACCTTGTGCAATGAGAGATAGAGAGAGAGAGAGAGGAGAGAGAGATTTTGAACAAAAAACGACTATCTCTCTCTCTCTCTTACCCTCTCTCTCTCTCTTCTCTCTCTCTCTCTCTCTCTCTCTCTCTTGCCCTCTCTCTCTCTCTCTCTCTCTCTCTCTCTCTCTCTCTCTCTCCTCCCTCTCTCTCTCTCTTCCTATTTCATCTGTCACACTGTTTGACAATCTTCTTCACCTGGCTCACTTGTACTTGTAATATCGGGTGTAAGGTAAAATTTTGAACAATTATTATTATTTATAAAATGCAGAAACTTTGCAAATAACCGATAGACTAGATATTAATTCGATTCGAAAAGTGGAACACAAAAGGAGAATTTGTGAATACCCGGTCCAGACATAAGCGTCATGGTCTTATTTATAAAGTGCAGAATCTTTGCAAATAAACGGATAAAATAGAGATTAATTCGATTCGAAAAGTGGAACACAAAAGCAGAATTTGCGAATGCCCGGTCCAGACATAAGTGTTATGGTCTTATTTATAAAATCTAGAAACTTTGAAAATAAACGGACAAGATAGAGATTCATTCGATTCGAAAAGTGGAACACAAAAGCAGAATTTGCGAATGCCCGGTCCAGACATAAGCGTTATGGTCTTATTTATAAAGTGCAGAAACTTTGCAAATAAACGGATAAGATAGAGATTCATTCGATTCGAAAAGTGGAACACAAAAGCAGAATTTGCGAATGCCCGGTCCAGACATAAGCGTTATGGTCTTATTTATAAAGTGCAGAAACTTTGCAAATAAACGGATAAGATAGAGATTAATTCGATTCGAAAAGTGGAACACAAAAGCAGAATTTGCGAATGCCCGGTCCAGACATAAGCGTTTGGTCTTATTTATAAATGCAGAAACTTTGCAAATAAACGGATAAGATAGATGATTAATTCGATTCGAAAAGTGGAACACAAAAGCAGAACTTGCGAATGCCCGGTCCAGACATAAGCGTTATGTCCTTATTTATAAAGTGCAGAAACTTTGCAAATAAACGGATAGACTAGATGCTATTTCGATTCGAAAAGTGGAACACAAAAGGAAAATTTGCGAATACCCAGTCCAGACATAAGCGTCATAGTCCTATTTATAAAGTGCAGAAACTTTGCAAATAAACGGAAAAAACAGATTAATTCTAATCGAACAGTGGAACACAAAGGCAGAATTTGCGAACAACCGGTCCAGACATAAGCGTTATGGTCTTATTTATAAAATCTAGAAACTTTGCAAATAAATGAATAAAATAGAGATTAATTCGATTCGAAAAGTGGAACACAAAAGCAGAATTTGCGAATGCCCGGTCCAGACATAAGCGTTATGGTCTTATTAATAAAATGCAGAAACTTTGCAAATAAACGGATAGACTAGATATTAATTCGATTCGAAAAGTGGAACACAAAGCAGAATTTGCGAATGCCCGGTCCAGACATAAGCGCTATGGTCTTATTTATAAAGTGCAGAAACTTTGCAAATAAACGGAAAAAAATATAGATTAATTCTAATCGAACAGTGGAACACAAAGGCAGAATTTGCGAATGCCCGGTCCAGACATAAGCGTTATGGTCTTATTTATAAAGTGCAGAAAATTTGAAAATAAACGGATAAGATAGAGATTAATTCGACTCGAAAAGTGGAACACAAAAGCAGAATTTGTGAATACCCGGTCCAGGCATAAGCGTCATGGTCTTGTTTAAATGAAACAATGCCATTTAAAAAAATATATGGTCAATGAGTAATTAAGCTAAATATGCGGAGTTCAATTAGATAACTTGATCTGTGAATTTTTTTTATAATTATCTGTTTTTATTCTCCATCATTTAGGTTATGTGATTAAGTTTATAATTGAAATACAAACTTTATCTCACTTATCAATGTTTTGCAATAAAGGAGAGTGTGAGTGAACCTGAGCAAAGGAAATTATTTGAGAGAGTGATATTTATCATGCTTTTCAGTTTGTAGTTGAATTCTAGAATGGATTCTTTATAGTTCTCATTGATTGTATGTCGGTGTGTCAGTCTTTAGGACACCGATTACCCTAATGCGGCCACAATTTACAATGTGACGGCCACTAGCCCGTTAAACGCAGAGTGGGGTATTGTTGTTTGCAAGTAATGCTATGGTTTTAATAGGATATCTGTCTCCTATTAAAATACATTCCTGTGTTGGATTTTGGATTAAATTCATGTCTTCTTCGGATTTTGGGATATTTAATTTTCATGGATTGTGATTGTGATTTTCAAGACTATTAATGTAAGTAAATGCCCAAATAGATATTTTTATTCATTTATTCTTTATTTATTTTTTTTAGTTTTGTTTTGTTTTGAAGCATTTATTATAAGAAATATTGTACATATGCACTTATACACCAAAGACTATATCCTTTCAACTGCTTATTTATTATTATTATTATTATTATTATTATTATTATTATTATTATTATTATTATTATTATTATTATTATTATTATTATTATTATTATTATTATTTTATTATTATTATTATTATTATTATTATTATTATTATTATTATTATTATTATTATTATTATTATTATATTATTATTATTATTATTATTATTATTATTATTATTATTATTATTATTATTATTATTATTATTATTATTATTATTATTATTATTATTATATAATAACAATGATAATGATTAATAATAAGTGCATTGAGTGAAATCCCAATCATGGTTGCCCAAATAAAACTGGCGCTAGAATCCCGACTACCTGTCTAAACGAATGTTGTTTGTACGATACATACTAACTACACGTTCAATATCGGGGGCAGAAAATATACGTTTGGTTTTATGAAATTAAAACAGTAGTCCCACATTGTTCTTTGATGTTATTTGTGGTTGCATTTGCTTTGAAACTTACACATTATATTGTGTTACATTGTTTACAAAATATTTCTGGTACTCGTATGCATGTGTAGTCAACGGACCACCGGTCAATCGTGTTCTTTATTATTTTATTATTAATTTTGGCTTGACATCTTACATATGTGAATTTGACAGGTTGTTATGGATGGTAATTATAACATTAAGTGATTTTTAAACATTTTTACGGCGTTTTAAATGTCTTTCTTGCATTCATTGCCGAGCACCTCCACTTTTCTGTTACTATTTTAACGATCAGCTGATTTTCTCTTGCCTCCCCTTTAATTTCGCGGACTTTTTTCAGAACGAGGCGTGGGAGTGGCTAATTGAACAGGAAAAGAAAGTTCAAGGGTCAATACAAGTTCAAACAGGTACGGTAACTCTAGTTCATCGGCAATCTGAGAATCATTAAGATAATAATATTAATATTATCATTTCCTAAGGCGGAAAAGAAATGAGATCCACCGCCTTAGAACAAAATTATGAATCTATTTATAATATAGGAATAGGACCACATTTGTTTTTCAAAAAGTAATAAGAATTGAGTATATTGTATTAGTTATATTTTATTACTATTACCAAATAATACATTCAAAGTGATAAATGCACCATCATAGCAACACAGTGTGACCGATGTACGTTTAGTTGCAGGTCTGATAACCGAATTCTTTATAGGCTCATTGCTGTACTGGAAATCTAAAAAAAAAAAAATGACACCAAAATATTGTCCAATATAACAATGTTAAATTAGGCCCATAAGTGGGTTCGGATGTCAGACTTGCATACATGTACACGTTGTATGTGACCAATCGCCTCAAATCGGTATTATGTCGGGATGAAGATGATGCTTCAAATTGTATTTTAAACTTAACTTATAATATGTAATGTACTGTGACTGACTTGGTAATTTATAACGCCAATACCCATTTGCAATGCTCAATAGCACTTACTTTAAAATAGCAATTTACAAAATAGCGAGTGAGAATAATTGTATGCACCTAGAAGTCCGAGGCATGGAAAAAAATAAGTATAACAAAAAATTATAATAATAACAATTCATATAATGGGGTAGATCTAAATTACTCCGTTTGGAGGGAATTTTTTTAAGCCATCAAAAGTCTGGCAGTTCTTTGTATAGAGTAATTATAACATTTTAATTTAATTTAATTCATTTTGGGAGAGTGGACCTTGTTTTTATAAAAATAAATTTTCATCTTCATTTGGGATATTTTGACATTAAAATTGATTTCCTTGATCTAATCCATTCCGACATGATACTAGATTGAAGCGATAAGTCATAAATTATAACATGAGAGTTAAGGACCCTGTTGGATCCCACGTCCTGGGGGAATAGCACGGCTTCAATCTCAAACACTTCACACACACACACACACAAACATATATATATATATATATATATATATATATATATATATATATATATATATATATATATTATATATGTAATATATTTATATTATATATATATATATATATATATATATATATATATATATATATTGTCTCCCTGTCTCTCTCTCTGTCTCTCTCTCTCTATCTCTCTCTCTCTCTCTCTCTCTCTCTCTCTCTCTCTCTCTTTCAGACATCGCCCTTTTAAACAAAATTCAACAAAAGTAAGTACTCATATATTATCAATGTTTAATGATAATTATGATATGGATAAAGATGATGATGATGATGATGATGATGATGATGATGATGATGATGATGATGATGATGATGATGATAATGAAGATAGTGACGACGATGATTATGATGATAAAATGGAGGAAATATCATAATATCAGCAAGCGACTGGCTTGTTGCAATGCTATTTACACACAATAAAAGTAATTTAATTTATGATACAGAATAAAATAATTTAATTATTTCCTCGTTCAATCAACAATTAGAATGTCGTATACATAATATAAACTGGTTTAGAAAGGATTTCACAATGAGTCATTTTTTCTCTCTGCGTGACTTTCCTGTCACTGTCATTCTCGTTCTTCCCTAACTTCCAATGTTCCGATAAAACAAACAACAAAATCAGTTTTACCCCCCCCCCCTCCCCCTTCTCTCTCTCTCTCTCTCTCTCTC
Organism: Berghia stephanieae; assembly: GCF_034508935.2. Lineage (NCBI taxonomy): Eukaryota > Metazoa > Mollusca > Gastropoda > Nudibranchia > Aeolidiidae > Berghia > Berghia stephanieae. The sequence goes on along the minus strand of NC_088368.1, from coordinate 33,147,656 downwards.
TCTCTCTCTCTCTCTCTCTCTCTCTCTTACTCTCTCACTCTCTCTCTCTCACACACACACACACACACACACACACTTTCACACACACAAAATCGCTCTCTCTCTCTCTCTCTCTCTCTCTCTCTCTCTCTCTCACACACACACACACACACACACACACACACATACCCGCACGAGCACGTACACACATTAAAAGTACAAAATTTACATTGCACAGTTGGGTATTGTTGTGTAAAGATTTTCTTCTTCTTCTTCTTCTTCTTCTTCTTCTTCTTCTTCTTCTTCTTCTTCTTCTTCTTCTTCTTCTTCTTCTTCTTCTTCTTCTTCTTCTTCTTCTTCTTCTTCTTCTTCTCTCTCTCTCTCTATCTATCTATCTATCTATCTATCTATCTATCTATCTATCTATCTATCTATCTATCTATCTATCTATCTATCTATCTATCTTTCTCTCTCTCTCTCTCTCTCTCTCTCTCTCTCTCTCTCTCTCTCTCTTTTTTTTTTTTTTTTTTTTTTAATAGGAAAATCGTCACTTTCGTTACGATACAACCAACATTTTTCTTATTCAAATTTCTCTTGTACATCATAAAATCTAAAGAAAATGAACAGTGTGTTGTAGAGTATGTTTTGCTATAGAAATAATTTATCACAAGAACTTTACTGCTATTGTGTTTGAGTGATAAAAAATCTATTTTTGTGTTAGTTGGGTGTGACATTTTGGGGAAAATCCTGAAAATGGCTGGTATGGAGAGGGTTAAGCTCTGTAAGCTGCCATGCAACAGCAAAGAATCATTGTTCTGGTTTAATATGTCGTGTTCAATTTTTAAAAAAACAAATAGATCATAATAAATATATTGCCATACTTTCATTAAGACTCTGGCATTCATTTCACAAGTTAACATGGTACGGCTCTTGAAACAAAATATACAAAGGCGTCAATGAAACAATCTGACAACTCTAACAGAGGAAAAAGTTAATCTGCTGGTGAATCTCATAACAAATCATTTGAAACCCATTGTCTTTGCCTTGACCTGCTATTATGCCAAGTGGATTAACCAGTTAACTGCCGTACCATGGAAAAAAAAACAACTCGTATTTAGAATTTTGGCCAGAAAACTCAGCCTTCAAATATCGATCGATTTAAATGACCCCATCTTGGCAAAAACTCTCAAAACATGGGATTTTGAGAAGTCCCAGGTTTCGAGAATTTTTGCCAAAATGAGAGCCATTTAAAATGATCGATATTTGCAGGACGAGATTTTTGGCTAACTTTTTAAATACTTGTTTATCCAGAGTGCCACAGTTAAATATGTTAAAACAATGAGCTTTCAGCTATTTGTTGTGTAAAAAAACCCAACATATATTCTTCATTACGTTCGGTTATAAATATAATATAATAATTCTTCATACTTTTGGATACAAATTCAATTTTTCTGAATCTAATTCCCACAATATAAAACTATACCATCATTTTTTATAGTGTACAAAGGAGATGAAACAAAAAAATAATAACTTTCCAAAGAAAATTAAGACTTACTTTGAAGTGATTAAAACAGTTTTTCAAACTGAAAAAAGTACTATGTGTAAACGTAAACGTCTGTTAGAGAGATTTTAGTAAAAAGCAATCACCTAACTGAACACAAAAACCTGCGAAAACCTAGCCAAACAAATTTAGGTTATAATACAATTACAAACAAACATATGAGTTAGAAAGGGGATGTTTACCGACTTGACACGGCGTGACATTGATACGCATCTTCTGCTATTAAAACCCTATTGCCATTTCTGAAGTTTCTTGTCTTTGTTCTATATCATTCTTGGCTATCTATTAATTTTCAAAATAAAAGTGACGTTACACTTTATTTGTACACTTAAATGCTTATAGAATTATAGCGTTAATATAGGTTTTAAGTAGCATAACAATAGACTCAAGAGAAATGAGAACACATGTAGAGTGGGTATGCATCAACCACAACCCCAAATTAATGAATTGTATATTCCTCAAAGTAATAAACAAAAAATGAATATAACAGCTTTAAAAAAGAAAATAACAAAATACCAAACAAACATTTTTTAGTTATGTTCTTAGTTGTTTGCTGAAAAAGGGTTTTGTTTATTACTTTTACCGCCCACGGCTTCTTAGTATTACTTTGACTTATATTCCTCAAGCTAGTTATTCGGCATTCCAAACCAATTTACCTTGGAATCCAGCATAAATGCAATGTGACGATAGATATGTCTTCCATAGCCCATCCTAATTAGTCATTACATAATTATCATCCAAAAATTTTGTTGTTTTGATTTTTTTCCTCCCTTTTTTGACTGACCATCGCATTAGAACAAACTTATTCTAATCTGAGGATAATAACGGTGAAGGTCAAGAATTGACCCTGATTCCTCCATTCACAGCATTGTGGTTAGCGTCGGCCATGTTATTTGTGTCACCGCATTCTGACTTAACTTCCGGTTCCTGTGGCTTGAAAGCGACGTGTTCTGGGGGGGGGGGGGGGGGGGGGGGGAAGAGAGAGAAATGTAGACATTTTTAGTTATGTCAAATAGTAGGTACTATGGATAGAAAGAAATAAAGACACCTATATGCTTTTAAAAAAAAAAAAACAACCAAAATCCTCATTACGTGTCATGAGACGAATTAAATAAAATTTTTTTTATTTTTTTTATTATTATTTATTTTTTTTATTTCGGAAAAATGAATCTAATTGTGTGCGTCGTTGTGAGGTTGGCTTACTTTCTCAGACCTAAAACGCGAATTTAATTAATATCGGAAGTTCTCACCGACTTTTTTCTTTAAAGAGTACACAACAGCCCAACATCGTTTTAATCATTTAAGCTTTTGAGAGGTCAAAAAGAGACCATTTGCTTCAGAAAATTGATTCATTGGCACGCATCTCTCAATGTTGACAATAAACCAGTGATTTTTTTTTAACCTATCAAAACACGAGATTTTTTATATACCCTCAAAGCCTACTCGAACAAACAGCTGGTCGTTTATAGATAGAATGCGCTTGGCCAAGGAGTTCACAACATTGCCATCCGGAAGTATAACGGACCAACACACAAACTCTGTGTAACCATGAACTTTTATAGTCTGGTTAATACAGTTTAGTGAGAACAACTCACAAACGCGGATGGCAAAAACCATAACAAAGGCATGAGTGACGTCATCTGCATACTATCTATAGATAGTTCGAAGATGACGTCACTCAGGTCTTTGTTATTGTTTTTTCGCCATCCGCGTTTATGAGTAATGCTCACTGAACTGTATTAACCCGACTATAAACGTTCATGGATACACACAGTTTTGTGTGTTGGTCCGTTATACTTCCGGATGGCAATGTTATGAGCTTCTTAGCCAAGCGCATACTATCTATATAATGAATGAAATTGACGTCACTCAGCTCTTTGTTATTGCTTTAAGTCAGACATTTTTCATGAGTAGTTCTCACTAAATTGTATGAATCATACTAAAAACGTTTTAGGTTCTACATTGTTTTGTGTTTTGGTACTTTAATATCCGGCTGGTGGATGTATGAGTTGTTGAACTAAACGCATAGCATCAATAAACATGAGAGTGAATGATGTTGAATCTGTTCTTTGTTATTGTTTTAGTTGGGTGATTAGTTCCCACTACGTTCTCGAAATCAGACAGTATGCGTTAAAAAGCCGAGAGTAAAATGATAATACCGAGACAAGAAACTTAGAAGCTCCTGCGTATGCATAAATGCAATGTCAAGTCGGTAAACAAAACATTATTGTATTGATGGTATGCGTAACCTCAAATTTTCTAGATTGTTAAATAGAATTTAATTAGACACAGTCACCTAACTGGAATTAGAAGATGCGAAAACCGGCGCGAGGTTTAAATAATGTTACAAATACACATTAGAGCGAGAGGATATTTACCGACTTGACATGGCTTGATCTAGATACGCATCGTCTGGTATTTAAACAAGTTTGCCACTTTCGAAGTTTCCTATCTCTGTATTTCAATCTCGGGTTTTAAGGTTACGCATATTTTTCGTGTTGGTACAATTCATAGCAATGCCTGTGTAGTTGGCTTAGTTTAGCAATTGCTGTCATTGTTTACTGAATGATAACTATTCGGACTGTCCGTATGGGCGTGGTAATCTTCCCTTCTAATACGAGTCAATATTATAATCCCATATCTTGCAAAATTATAATTAACATACACGTATATACTGCTTCACACTAGGTAAGCACTTTTCTACATCCTTGTCTACCTGGCATATTAATTGTGATTGAGCTATGCAGGAAGTCAGTGTTTCTGATTCTATTGCAGATAAAATCCGAGATCAAATCATTGATAACCCTACCGAGTTAGACATTTTTATACAGGTTTGTATACGATTGGCCATCACATGATCGAGAAGGGATTATGACGGGGTGCTGCCCTAAATCAAACTGTTTTCCATATGTAAGAAAGAAGATAAAAAGAACAGAGATAATTTAAAAAAGAAAAAGAAAACATAAACAATTCGATTCATGTACGCAGCCTTGAAATCCCATTCAGAAGTTAATGGGTAAAACTTTCCCTTTTCTCTGTCACTTCGATTTGGGTTTTTTTTTGTTGTTGTTGCTTTTTTTGTGTGTGTAACCCCCCCCCCCCCCCACCAAATAATCCACCCTAGCTGTGATTTCGAACCGTTCAAACAAATTAACGATCAATGGGTTCAATAGATCAATCAGTTAATGGCCAGAGAAAGGCAAACATGAATAGGTTGGCAAAATATTTATAAGGACCCATGTGTCTGCAATGCATAATTTGTACATGTTTACAAAACTACGTGCGAATCACAATAGTTTCTGAAACTCTCGGTAAAATTGTCACCTGAAAGGTGGGCTATTAGTCGGTGACCACTGTACGCAGTACCTCTAAACACACTACATTTCTCGTCCTCTTTATTTAATTATGTACGCTGTCCTATTACCAGAAGATAACCAACAACAAAAAATCGACAAATTGTGTGGCTATTTGGTCTTGTATGACACTCGCTTTCTGATCGGAAGGTCCTGGGTCGCTCGGCCAATAATTGAGTAATTGGAAAAGGCATTTTACTCATATTCTCTCACCGAAATTCGGGTGTAAAATGAGTACCTGGCCGTTAACAACGTTGTCTCTGTCGAAATAAATTGCAATATCGCCTCAAAGGTGTCATGTCTCGTTCTTCAATGTTACGTATTGCTGTTGGTCAGGGACCCCATGTAAAGCGCTTTGAGCATGTTTCGTGGATATTGTACTATATAAAAGATCAAGTTTAAACACGATTGGAAAGCGCTCAGCTAGTGATGTCGACTGTAGTTAAGCACAATACAACTACAATATATATGACTCACCACCTCAAACCGGTACGATGTCGGGATGACTTTTGTGCATTGTCAAAACATTGCGATTTTCTTTGCAGTTCCCTCAATGTGTTTGCGATAATTTAGTTGTCTGTCCAATGTGATGCCGAGGTATTTAGGATTGGGGTCTGGGGGTAGTATTGAGTTACCGACTGTGATCTTCAATTCTTTTGTTGCCTTTCGATTATTCAAGTGGAAGTTTGTGGATACAGATTTGGTGGTGATATTTTAGGTACCACCTATCAAAGTATTATTTCAGGCGGGTGTTGTCTTTGCTCAGACCTTCTTCAATCTCTTTCCAGTTTTTTTTTATTGATAGGCCAAGGCCCAGTCGTCAGTGTATCCAAGTTTGAGTGCTTCTCAGTTTGGCAGTTCGGAGATATAAACATTGAAGAAAGTTGGTGCTAAAACTGAACCCTGTGGTGAAGATGAGTAGCCAGACCAAGAATGATCCAAACCGGCGTCCAGACAAGGTTCTTCCTTCTCCTGGACCCACACCTCCAACTGCAAACACATGCATCCTTATAAATGTTTTGTCACCTGCTTATGTTTACGTTTCTTTGGCCATTCACTGGCTGATCTATCGATCTATTGATTCCACTGTTCGCTATTATTTTGAACGGTTCGAAAACACCGCTTCTATGGATTAGTTTGTTCAGTCTGTTATCTATTTAATAATTCATAACCTAATCGAAGGATAATAAAATTGAACCATTCACAAATTAATTGAATTGATTCATTCATTTATCGACATCCGTTTACTCAATCATTATTATCAATTAAATGAATTATGTTTTGTTCGGCTTATTGAATAATCATTGATCAAGTATTTAACGTATCGATTAATCAACTGGTTTGATTGATTGACTGATTGATTGATTGATTGATTGGGTCTTTTTGTCGTTTGATAGGTTGAATTATTGGTTGGTTGACTAGTTGATAGATCGATTTCTGAATGAACTTACTGATTAATTGATTGACGGATGGATGGATGGAAGAATTTAATGTTTGATTGATTGATGCAAAGCCAAAGAGAGGAGAAGAGGCAGATCTCGTATTGAACGATATACCCGTCAGTGGGTGACAGATAAGGAAGTAATCACTACAAATGTGATAAGAAAATATAGATAGAATGCGCTTGGCCAAGGAGTTCACAACATTGCCATCCGGAAGTATACCGGACCAACACACAAACTCTGTGTAACCATGAACTTTTATAGTCTGGTTAATACAGTTTAGTGAGAACAACTCACAAACGCGGATGGCAAAAACAATAACAAAGGCCTGAGTGACGTCATCTGCATACTATCTATAAAATTTAAATGACAACGTCTGATTTTATTTTTATTAAGTTCTTCTATTTCTTGTTCTTTTATTTTTGTTGGGGGTTTTTTTGTGATAAACTTCGCATCCTTCAATCTTGTTAATCACACATTTGACTCGTTAGATATTAACTCTTACCATTTTCAAGATTTTCCCCAAAACTTCAAATCCATCCAACACAAAAATAGATTATTTATCACTCAAACATATAAGAATAAGTTCTTGATATAATTTTTTAAACCAAAAACAAGGTCTGAAAAACAGTATTAGGTAATCTGCTATCACTTTATTAAATATTTTCTTTAATTTTTGTAATGTAGAAAAGAAATCAGAATGAGAAAAATACTGGATATTGTAAGGAATGTGACGATTTTCATTACGTTTGTAAGGAGACGGTTAAAGCGATATGGGCTATGTGGTCTTGTGGTATGACACTCGCTTTCGAATCGGAAGGCATAGTTGAGTCCTTGGAAAAGGCTCTTTACTCACATTCTCTCACCATACTCAGGAGTAAAATGAAAAATGGTAATATCACGTAACAGGCATCATGTCTCGTTCTACGTGTTACATGTTCTACCCTTTGTAAAGCGCTTTGAGCACGTTTAGTGGATATTGCGCTATACAAAGCTCAAGTTTGTTTTGTTTTGTTTCTTTTTTAAAGAACGATATATGACACCAATTTTGCTTAATTTTAAATATTTGAGACCGTGCTAAAAAATAATTGCTGTGCGTTGGCTTGCGGTGGGTCCAATAATTGCATACATATGGTAAGTTTTTGGGGGTTTTTTTAAACTTTTCTGAAAGGACACAATCCAGAGCAAATGATTTGCTGTCACTGTCACCCATTTGTTTATATATAGTGTCGCTTGACTTTGCTAAAAGATACCTCAAAGGATTTAGGTTATCCCCCCAAGTTAACGTGATAGCTACAGATATTACAGGTATTTTATACTTACTTCTTGTCCCAGTAGGTGAGCCTGTCCTGGATGTAGCACGTGACGTACCACGTGATCTAGAGGTCAAGGACAAACGCTCTTTTTCTTCTAAAACTTGGTTGGCGAGTTCCTGTGGGATTCAGAAGAAATGGAAAATATGAAAATTGAGGTGAAAAATGGGCGTTGATAAAAATGTAGGTTACAACAATAATATTTTTTTAAATTGATAACATTGAGAAGGTATTGTTGATTGTGTGGTGGTGATGATGATGATGATGATGATGATGATGATGATGATGATGATGATGATGATGATGATGATGATGATGATGATGATGATGATGATCTTGTTGTTGTTGGTGTTGTTGTTGTTGTTGTTGATGATGATGATGATGATGATGATGATGATGATGATGATGATGATGATGATGATGATGATGATGATGATGATGCTATTTTGATGAGTTTATCTCGATATTTGAAACGTAAATGGTCGGTTTCAATTGCTTGCCACTAAAGTACTTCCCACCAGACCAAACAGACCCAGCTAACTAATGACCACTGGGTGGACAGATGGGCTAGATGAAATCTCGACTGCACCTAGGATCGATATTGCTCGCTTTGCTTTACCATTGAGCTATAATGTGGACCTTCAAGCGATTAGAGTTGCATTAACTATCCGGGCAGATAATATGAAAGACTGTAATTGAAAATAAATTCGGTCTCGCTGTTACAGGGTTAATTCTCTGTTCCAGGACCAATGTTTATTTACTTTGGCTGTGTACATAGATACAGAATAACAATCAAGACACCAGGCCAAATTCTAGTAAGCACATTTTTCTTCAATTTGGCCAGAAAACTTCATCTTCATCTTCTTCTTCATCTTCTTCTTCTTCTTCTTCTTCTTCTTCTTCTTCTTCTTCTTCTTCTTCTTCTTCTTCTTCTTCTTCTTCTTCTTCTTCTTCTTCTTCTTCTTTTTCTTCTTCTTCTTCTTCTTCTTCTTCTTCTTCTTCTTCTTCTTCTTCTTCTTCTTCTTCTTCTTCTTCTTCTTCTTCTTCCTCCTCCTCCTCCTCCTCCTCCTCCTCCTCCTCCTCTTCTTCTTCTTCTTCTTCTTCTTCTTCTTCTTCTTCTTCTTCTTCTTCTTCTTCTTCTTCTCCTTCTTCTTCTTCTTCTTCTTCTTCTTCTTCTTCTTCTTCTTCTTCTTCTTCTTCTTCTTCTTCTTCTTCTTCTTCTTCTTCTTCTTCTTCTTTTTCTTCTTCTTCTTCTTCTTCTTATTATTATTATTATTATTATTATTATTATTATTATTATTATTATTATTATTATTATTATTATTATTATTATTATTATTATTATTATTATTATTAGAATAAACCTCCACTTGTCAAAATGTTTTAAACTTGACATGCTATTGAATTCTCAAGTTTAATTTTTTTTTTTTTTTTAATATTATGCAGAGGGCCTATTTCAATCGATCGATTTTTGAAGCAAACATTTTCTGGCCAAAAAATTCAATGGGGAATTTTTTTTTTTTTTTTTTTTTTTTTTTTTTTTTGGCAGAGTGACTGGAATTATCCGTTACTTAGACTAATGAACCGAGTCGGAGTACCGCATACCTACCCTGTATTTATTTATGTCCTCTCGGAGGGCTGTCCTTATCTACCCCTATAGAGCAGTAAAGTTAGGTGCCCCAAACGTAAACAATAACAAGTTGCTAGTGATTTCCGTTAGGGACCGGAATAATTTACGCACAATATAGGTCTCCCAATTTTGTAGTTTGAGTTGTAGGCAATACACTTTCAGTATTGAAAACATGTTTACATAAAATCTAACAGTTGCAGAAATAATAATATAAGGCTAAATTATTATGAAAATCAGGCTCCGAATAATTCTCGTTTTGTTCACACCAGCGCAATAATTTGCTCTGGTCTAAAAATAGATAGACTGTAACTTTTGATAAATTTTAGAAAATTTTACCTTTTGTTCCATAAAATATCCATATCTAGACATTATTTGATGCATGATCGAGTATTTATGAATATGTGTATCTTTTGCCACCTAACAGCCAAATTTTAAAGGTTATTTTTTTTCTATTATTTACATTGGAACGTGAGCTGTCAAGACAGGAACATGT
>NC_088368.1:33122885-33127885 GCF_034508935.2 Berghia stephanieae | reverse complement strand
ACCAAGTTGACTCTTTACTTCACCGACCGTTTGGGAGATTGACACTAGATGACAAATTAGAAATAAAAAGATTAGTTCCTCACCAACCAACTGATTTTGAATTAACACAGGTGTGGAAATCTCGAAAACGCTCTTTTTCAGTGACATAGTATGAAAGACACGAATGGCTAACAGTTAGTTTAGAAAAAAAACGTTTCTTTTGTTTTTATTGACTACTTTTTACAGATACAACAAACATTGACAAAGCATGGACATTTATAGGCTATAGTGACCTTAACCACTTCCATCGTATTTCTTGACCTCCTGAACGTTGTTTAGCACCCTTAAAAGAGTGAAAAATTTCTTGCGAAATTCAATGAAACAGGAGCGGTTAAATTCGTTAATGATTCTGTCAATTCACAAAGCTGAAATAGATGCCATTCCAGATTTCAATAAACAAATTATAAAAAGATTTGCAGAGATGGAACATCGCCGTGCAGATTTTTTTTACAAGTACTAAAAGTAAGTAAAATCTGTCATAGGTTTTTTTTTCCCTTTTGATTTACATTTATCACATCTTGATTGTATTATCTACCAAATCCAATCCTTTAAATGGTGGACAAATAATAATTACAAAGACCTTTTCACACGGGACTTGTATCTCAGTGTTGTGGCTTGTTGTTTTCATGAATTATTTGTTTTTGTGAGTTTTGTCCACTCGTAGAAACCATCGACCCTCCCTCCACCCTTCCAAAAAAGAGAGTTTTTAACGTGCCCTCTCCTCTTAATCGTGTTCACTGTTTAAGAATTTTTTTTTCTTCTTATCATGGCACCACAATATGCCGTCAATACGCCACGCCGCTGTGTGTGTGTGTATATATATATATATATATATATATATATATATATATATATATATATATATGTGTGTGTGTGTGTGTGTGTGTGTGTGTGTATACAATAAAAGTTTGGTTCAACATGGCATGTCATGTTGATAAATAAAGTCTTATAAGGTATTGAGTATTATGCAACTGTGAACCTTATCTCCATAAATGACGTGCTTATCTATTTTGTTATACGTATCTACCAATCCATTAACAGAAAACCTCTTCAGACGGAACTACTGGAATGTTACATTATACAATAATTCGTTAAACATGAAATTAGACCAAAATAAAAAAAATAATAGCAATAATAATAATGAAAATAAAAATAATGATAAAATAATAATAATGATAATAATAATAATAATAATAATAATAATAATAATAATAATAATAATAATAATAATAATAATAATAATAATAATAATAATAATAATAATAATAATAATAATAATATATAATAAATAATAATAATAATAATAATAATAATAATAATAATAATAATAATAATAATAATAATTATAATGATAATTATATAATAATAATAATAATAATAATAATAATAATAATAATAATAATAATAATAATAATAATAGTAATAATAAATAAGTGAATAAATAAATGAAAAAATAAATAATAAATATCTTCAAAGGATAAATCATTCCGCATTGAGGGGCCAATGGATGACATAACTCTTTTACCTGCATTAAAACATTTTTCAAAAGTCAGTCGTTCTTATAGATTATCCTTAAGTTGTTTTTTTTTTAAATAGTTCTATTGACAGAGTTAATATATATTATTTTTTTTTCTCCCGTTGTCTGTACACCAAAAAGCCTTTAAGATAACGGATGAAGAGCAAAAAGAAAGACAGAAATTCTGATTACAATAATTGTAAATGTCGTCTCACTGCAGTCTCCTCCTCCTTCTCCACATCCTACTCTTCCTCCTCCTACTTTTCATCTATTCTTTACAAGCTCTCTCTCTCTCTCTCTCTCTCTCTCTCTCCCTCTCTCTCTCTCTCTCTCTCTCTCTCTCTCTCTCATTCTCTCTCTCATTCTCTATCTCTTCTCTCTCTCGCTCGCTCCTCTTTCTCTCTTCTCTCTCTTCTCTATCTCTCTCTTTCTCTCTCTCCCTCTCTCTCTCTCTCTCTCTCTCTCTCTCTCTCTCTCTCTCTCTCTCTCTGCCCCCTGCTTTCTACCTCCCTTCTCTCCTCTTTATCTACCTATCTATCTATCTATCTAACAATCTATCTATGCATCAATCTATGTATCAATCTATCTATTTATCTATCTGTCTATCTATCCAACAATCTATCTATGTATGTATCAATCTATCTATTTATTTATCTGCCTATCAAAATTTATATATTTATTTATATGCCTATCTCTCTATCTATCTATCTATCTATCGATGTATCTACCTTTCTACCTCTATATCTCGCTCATTCTTTTTCTTTAAGAAAACAGGAGGTAAAAATAAGAGAAGAAATGGACAGAGAGTGAACACAATATGTATATACCGATAACCATTGACCAGTGACCAGTGACCAGTGACCCACCTCGATCGATTGATCTCCTATCTATAATTCACCGGGACAAAGACGAGTCTTTACTAAACCGACTATTGACCAAAGCAAGGCCTCGACTCTTTCTACAAGCATAGCAGTATGAGTCACCAGTATAATGTTATAATACCTCTTTGTTTAATGCTCTCTACATGGCATAGACGGTCTTTTCAGGATTTAGATCTAAGAAAAATGACAACTGTGAAAATAAAACATTCTTAACCATTGGAACGCCCACCCACATTCTTTCTGGCGCCGTAGTAATAACAATACTGTACGTAAGCTAATACAAAACTTGTTCTTTAGATACATACGACTCATGCAGATTGAGTATTTCCTTGTTTCTGTTGCAGTAACCAGTAACCAACAGTAAAAATTGCTCTGAGTTCGTTGGATAGGACCTTAATTTTAAACAAAGAACGTCCCACTAGATTTAACCAACCAAGTTAATAATCACTGCCGGGTGGACTGAGAGGTCTCTCACCCCCCCCCCCCCCGCCCCCAACCTTTCCCCTCACCCTTCAGATGTGGACTTAAACCAGATTCGAAACCGGTCCTCTTGCATGTATGCCAGATGCTTTACCAATCGTGCTACCATGACAAGTCATATTATCTCATGGTAGCAAGCAACATTTATTTTTGGGGGTTTTTTTTCTTTTTTTTTTTTTTTTTGGTTTTGTTTTGTTTTGTTTTTGTTTTTTTTACGATGAGGCCTAAAGTTCGAACTTAAGTAGAGGAAGGCTGATTTCTTGGGATAACTTGTGTACTTTTCTTTCTGCTTTGTCAGACACTGCCATATTCCTACCTTTTCTTAAAGAATTTCAAATATCAATATGGCACTTTTGACAAAAGATCGTGGTAAGTATACAGGGGTCGATACGGGTCCTTTTAATTACGAGGAGGATGCTCTACCACTGAGCGATCGGAACTTGACATTGTATGGTGCTGTTTTTGGCAAGACAACAGTAACAAGGGGTCCTGATAGCTCAGTTGGTAGAGCACTCGCTTCACACGCAAAAGGACCGAGATCGATCCCAGGTGCAGTCGAGATTTTTTTTTCTGATCCCCCTGTCTACCATCAGTGAATGGGTAGCTTAGGTCTCTTAGAACTAGCGGAAAGTGCTTTGCGATAGACGAGCGTCCTATCCAAAGAATAGCAAGCAATTGCTATTGGCCATTCCACGCTACAGAAACCGGGATAAACTCTGGCTCCATGAGCCTAATGGCTCCGAAAAGGACTACAATAGTAATAGATTCGCAACTCGGACATTTCTGTTACTTCTGTCTTGGTGAAAATGGTAATGTATGTAATTATAATCAGATAAGCAATTAAAAGACCACATAAAATGTCGCTTTTTTAATGGTAGTTTACTAACGTTTTATGGCTTAAATTGATATATAAGATAAAGGTAATGGGTGCCATTTCTGAATTAGGGAACATAAAATATTCAACAGAACTGGGCGTATGAGGTAGTCACCTATTGAAAGGAAGATAAAGGTGTAGAGGCAGTTAGCCTGAATTACAAATTACATGACATGCCTGAGTTAGGCGAACACACAGGAATACAGCTGTGTATCAAAATATAGGGATTGGATAATACGTAAATGCTTAGATATCTAGATAAATAAATAAACGAATGAATGAATGTGCGGCTATGTGGGCTTGTTGTATGACACTCGCTTTCGGATCGGAAGGTCCTGGGTTCGAGCCTCGCTCGGCGCATAGTTGAGTCCTTGGAAAAGGCTCTTTACTCACATTCTCTCACCGTACTCAGGTGTACCTGGCCGTTTGTCTCTGTCGGAAAAAACAATGCAACATCGCCTAACAGAAGAAGAAGAAGAAGAAGAAGAAGAAGAAGAAGAAGTTTTGTCAGGAAAGCGGGGTTAGAGACAGGACCAACATTAAAAATTAAAAGAGTAGGTGGTGGATTAGGAAAACAATAAGTGAGAAAATGACAGGGTTTATAAAATTGGAAAAAAAAACTGTCTTTGCTGGCAATGCCTCTTGTAGAAGATTCCTACGGTCAATAAGGAACAGCCACAAGTGTCAAATTGAATGGACAAGACCAGGACACTATAAATATTTATACTTGTTATTCTATCCAACAACCCCTGAATATTGGTTAATGTCATGTGTTAATGAGTCAGAGGATCGTGTTTTTTTGTTTTTTCTTTCGTTTTATATTTGATTCTTTATAGTTTGAGGCTTGTTTTTTGTTTGTTTGTTTGTTTTATTTGTTTTATGTTTTTGTTATTTTTTGTTATTGTTTTTTGTTTGTTGTTGTTATTTTGTTTTTTGTTGTATTTGGGGGGGGGGGGTGTGTTTTGCTTTGTTTTGTCTAGTTTTTTTAATTTCTTTTTGTTGTTGGTGGTTATAATTTGTTTTGTTTGTTTTTGATGTTTTTTGTTGTTGTTTTTGTTTGTTTGTTTGTTGGGGGGGGGGGGGGGGTTTGGGAAGAGAACGGTCTTTTAAATTGTGGTTGTTATTATATTGAGGGGAAGGGGGGGGGGGGGGCATTGGTCTAAATAGATGGCAAGTGAATAAGACATTTTATCTAAACCTGAAAGGCCCG
>NC_088368.1:33115385-33117885 GCF_034508935.2 Berghia stephanieae | reverse complement strand
GACGGTTATACAACAGCGCAGCTTTTTAAAAATTGAATTTTTATATAGCGCAATATCCACTAAATGTGCTCAAAGCGCTTTACAAGGGGCCCCTGACAAACAGCAATATTTAACATGTAGGGTGGGACATGACGCCTTTTAGGCGATATTATTTTTTTTCGCACAGAGACAACGCTGTTAACGGCCTTTTACACCTGAGTATGGTGAGAGAATGTGAGTAAAGAGCCTTCTCCAAGGACTCAACTATGCGCCGAGCGAGGCTCGAACTCAGGACCTTCCGATCCGAAAGCGAGTGTCATACCGCTAGACCACATAGCCTGGTGTGGTCTAGTGGTTTGACACCCGTCTTCTAACCCTTGAGTTCTTGGTTCGAGTCCTGCTGTTTGCAGCGAAAAGTTGATTCCTTGGAGAAGATTCTTTAGTCACATTCTCTCGCCACACTCAGGTGTAAAATCAATATAATATGGCCGGTGACAACGTTGTCTCTGTCGAAAATAAATTTTAATTGCTCCTAACAAGTCATATCTCGGCCTCACATTTGCATTGTTGCTGTTTTTGGCTTGCGACCTCTTATAAGCGATTTGAGCGCATTTAATTGATATGCGTACTATAAAAACTTTGTGAGACCTCGTATCACAGGCAAATGTGCCGTCATTGGTGCAGATACAGTCGAAGTATTTTTTTTTCTGTCACTCAGCAGTGATTTGGGTAGTTAGGTCTGATTTTTCTTTTTAATGATTTTTTTTTTTTTTTGCGCAATATCCACTAAACGTGCTCAAAGCGCTTTACAAGGGGTCCCCGGTCAACAGCAACACTTAACATGTAGGACGGGACATGACGCCTGCTGGCAATATTACAATTTTCCCGGACAGAGACAGCGCTGTTAACGGCTAGGTACCCATTTTACACCTAAGTACGGTGAGAAAATGTGAGTAAAGAGTCTTTTCCAAGAACTCAACTATGCGCCGAGCGAGGCTCGAGCCCAGGACCTTCCGATCCGAAAGCGAGTG
Organism: Berghia stephanieae; assembly: GCF_034508935.2. Classification (NCBI taxonomy): domain Eukaryota; kingdom Metazoa; phylum Mollusca; class Gastropoda; order Nudibranchia; family Aeolidiidae; genus Berghia; species Berghia stephanieae. The sequence goes on along the minus strand of NC_088368.1, from coordinate 33,116,875 downwards.
TCAAACGACAAGACCTCATAGCCGCACAAAAGCTACATAATCTGTGTGAGTAATGGAATGAGAGTAATGGAAAATCCTATAATAGGAGTCCACTGACATTCAAATTACAAATGGATTAGGTATTCTGGTAGTGATTATATATTATTATTCACAGTCAATCATATTTGCAATGATTTATCGTTTTCACTATCATGGTAAATACTTTGTCATCATTTTCTTCTTCTTCTTCTTCTTCTTCTTCTTCTTCTTCTTCTTCTTCTTCTTCTTCTTCTTCTTCTTCTTCTTCTTCTTCTTCTTCTCTTCTTCTCTCTCTTCTTTCTTCTTCTTCTTCTTCTTCTTCTTCTTCTTCTTCTTCTTCTTCTTCTTCTTCTTCTTCTTCTTCTTCTTCTTCTTCTTCTTCTTCTTCTTCTTCTTCTTCTTCTTCTTCTTCATCATCATCATCATCATCATCATTTAAAATTACGATACATCAACATACCTGGAGGGTAGTGAGCTGAAGTAGTACATCCCATGTTAATTCCATCCCGTTTCGAAATACTGACGATAAAAATCACAATACTATTGGTACACCCGTGACGAGAATGTAGTTATGTAATCTCTCTAGGATACTACTTAGACACAATGCTTAATCCGTTAATCCGTATAACGTCATAGTATTTCCTAGAAATACAATATTCAAATGACACCGCATCCTATTGTTGTGTAAATCCTGAAAGAAAGAAAGAAAGAAAGAAATGAATATATATATATATATATATATATATATATATATATATATATATATATTATATATATTATATATATATCATGGTTGATATGAGAAACTAAAAGTTTAATAAGGAAAATTCAGAGCTCAAACTCTTCCTCGGTAATCAAAACAAAAATAGATTAGGTAAAAAAAAAAAGAAGCATCCAGAAGAATACTGAAGAATTGCGTTTATCTAAAATACTCACAACATCCGCCAGTCGTACCAACGAACAAAACAATGTGTGACCTTAAACGTTTATAGTCTAATTGATGTATATAATTCAGTGAGAACTTACCATTGAAATGGCTGTCTAAAAACAAAAGCCAAGAGCTGAGTGACGTCAATTTCTTTCTTTCAATAACTACGTAGTGTAATCACCACTTTAAGCCAATAGATTTAAACTACAAGATGTGCAAAAGAGGATTATCTCTTATATGTTTAATGTTGCTTTTTTTTTTGGCGTAATAATAATAATAATAATAATAATAATAATAATAATAATAATAATAATAATGATAATAATAATAATGACAATGATGAAGATGATGATGATGCTGATGATGATAATGATGATGATGATGATGATAATGATGATGATGATGATGATGATGATGATAATAAGAATAAAATGGTAATAATATATAATAATAATAATAATAATAATAATAATAATAATAATAATAATAATAATAATAATAATAATAATAATAATAATAATAAAATAATAATAATAATAAAGCT
>NC_088368.1:32997885-33110385 GCF_034508935.2 Berghia stephanieae | reverse complement strand
ATAATAATAATAATAATAATAATAATAATAATAATAATAATAATAATAATAATAATAATAATAATAATAATAATAATAATAATAATACTTATACCTACGTTTGCAGTGGAATACGCGTCACCGGTAACCTTGTGTCGCAGACAGCGCCGATAGATCGACTAGCGGAAGCAATAGATCGATAAGGTAACAGGATCGATAGATTCAAGAAGAATTGGAGTATAAAAATAACGCGATGAAAGAATGATGTCAAAGAGCAACGAAGCGTCGCCGTGGCTGTTTTGAGATTTTGATGAAGGAAAAAAAAGATGACGTAGGCTATATTATACACTACATGCGTCAACACACATAGACAAGGTCACAGTCGCGTATTCTCTCTCTCTCTCTCTCTCTCTCTCTCTCTCTCTCTCTCTCTCTCTCTCTCTCTCTCTCTTCTCTCTTTTCTCTCTTTCTCTCTCTCTCTCTCTCTTTCTCTCTCTCTCTCTCCTTTTCTCTCTCTTCTTCTCTCTCTTCTTCTCTCCTCTCTCTCTCTCTCTCTCTCTCTCTCTCTCTCTCTCTCTCTCTCTCTCTCTCTCTCTCTCTCTTTGTGTGTGTGTGTGTGTGTGTGTACTTGTGTGTATGTGGGTGTATGTGACTATATACTGTAACTGTAGAATTGTCCCATTGTTTGTTGGGGGTTTTTGTGTGCCTTCCTTTTGTTTGTTTTGTTTTGTGTTGTTGATTGTTTTATATTTTGTTTTGTTTTGTTTAATATTTAAAAAATCATTTAGGGAATCTTTATACGTAGATTGTTAACTTGGGTAATCATAGAAACATTTTAAATACAAAGAGTTGAATCGCTATAGACTCCCCCCCCCCCCTTCCCTATTAAATCTATTTATATTTTCAATTCATAATAATGATAATAATAATAATGATAATAATAATAATAATAATAATAATAATGATGATGATGATGATGATGATGATGATGATGATGATGATGATGATGATGATATGAATAATAATAATAATAATAATAATTATTATTATTATTATTATTATTATTATTTATTATTATTATTTTTATATAATAATAATAATAATAATAATAATATATTATTATTATTATTATTATTATTATTATTATTATTATTATTATTATTATTATTATTATATATTATATTATTATATATTAATATACTAATAATAATAATAATAATAATAATAATAATAAAAATTCTCATTCTCTCTCTCTCTCTCTCTCTCTCTCTCTCTCTCTCTCTCGGTCTATCTATCTATCTATCTATCTATCTATATCGATCTACCTATGTAATATCTATTTATCTATCTATATTCATCTATCTATCTATTTCTCTCTCTCTCTATCTCTCTCTCTCTTTCTCTCTTTCATTCTCTCTCTCTCTCTCTCCCTCTCTCTCTCTCTCTCTCTCTCTCTCTCTCTCTCTCTCTCTTTCTCGTTCATTCTCTCCTATAAAATGTAGGCTTGTAAATAAGGTCACGTCGGCTGAAGGGGGGTCGGTTGGAATGTGAAAAAAAAAATATCTGAAAACATAAAGATCTTTTCCTACACCATTCGTGAGAACGTGAAAATAAGAACGTAAAATACCGTGAAGTATCAATAATGTGACGTGAATGGATTATTGACTGAGCGAGACACCTAATCGGAATTTCCAATCTTTTCAATGGATCACGACATATTTACATACAAGTAGTTGCAGTCACTCTGTGGCTAACTGTATCAAACTCTAGATGAATGGAAAATATCCGAAGATGATAAAAATAAGATGTAACTAACACATATTATACGATTTTCATTATTTTTTCTTCTTCTTTTGGCGGGGAAGGGGTGGGGGGGGGGGGGGGGTCTTGATTGTTTTTTAAGCTGATCAATCTGTTGATAATAAATATTAAATATATATATATATCCGTCTATCTCTCTTCCCCTCTCAGTGAGTCTATATATCTATCTCTCAATCTATCTATCTTTCAATCTATCTATCTGTCTATCTCTATCTCTCTCTAGCCCTCATTATCCGTCATCTATCTCTCTATCTTCCATTGTTGTTGTTGTTGTTGTCGTCGTCGCCTTTCTCATATTCTTCCTCCACCTCATCCTCCTTCTTCTCCTACTCTACTACTATTACTACAACTACTACTACTACTACTACTACTACTACTACTACTACTACTACTACTACTACTATACTACTACTACTACTATACTACTACTACTTACTACTACTACTACTACTACTACTACTACTACTACTACTACTACTATACTACTACTTATACTACTACTACTACTTACTACTACTACTACTACTACTACTACTACTACTACTATACTACTACTCTACTACTATACTACTACTATACTACTATACACTACTACACTACTACTACTACTACTACTATACTACTATACTACTACTACTACTACTACTACTAACTACTACTACTACTACTACTACTACTACTACTACTACTACTACTACTACTACTACTACTACTACTACTACTACTATTATTACTACTACTACTACTACTACTACTACTACATACTACTTCAATTCGTCTTATGTTTTCTTCTTCATTCCTTTATCTTCTCAAAACGATAGCTGCAGTTTATTAAGGTCACAAACAAATATAACGTTAAATCTAAAATCACACGCTATCGTCGGGCCAATCCTTTCGCTTCGATTATGCCAATGACGTCACTGCACTACGTTTAGATATTTTTATATTTCTGAGTCATCGATTGGCTGATTTCGTGTTCCCCAGTCACGTCTGCTTATCTTTATTATTATGGCAGCCATTTCCAGTACACGTTGACCTCCTAGGGGGTACCAGTGTTTGTGTTGATGTAACCATACGAGTCTCTAAGACCGAGATCAGAAGGTTTTATCTCTCCAAGGGTCAATAAAACCTCTAGATACGCGTGTTTGAACATTCTTACGTCATTCGGTGTTCAAATAAAAGTTCATTGTTCCACATGTGAAACTATTTTGGATAAACTACTTTAAATATTTGTCTTATATTTCGCACCCCCCCCCCCTCCCTCCTACCCCCATCTGAGACTTGAATGAATATATTATAATTAAGTAATATGTATATTTAAATATCCTTTTCCATAGATTCACCAATTTACTCAATGCGCTTTGCAATATTTCATTAATTCTGTAGTACAAGTCGCATGCTAGGCGTACTTTTTGGATGACTATTTTCACTTCAAATATTATCTGTTATTGGCTATTGCCATTTACTCGTTTGAGTGGGATTGTGTTACGTACACTTTATGATTTAATGCGACTGAGAGAAACACAAAAGGTACAAGAGTTCAAAGAAAGAACAAAACGCGGAATCTATTAGCAATGTAGCCGCTGCGTATGTTGATATAATCGAAGCTGATAATTGGGACGCCGCTTAATCAGAATATCCGCTTACTTGGAACGATCTGTCTGTGACATTTCTTTTCTATATAATTTCCATTGGTTAATCAGAACATGTGCGGATTAATTGGGAAGATGTCCGAGCATTATATATATAATATATATATATATATATATATATATATATATATATATATATATATATAAAATAACCAAAACAAATTTACCAAGAACAAAACTTGTCTATGATAAGAGGAATAAGAATGGCTTTACCTACTCGTGAAAGAACTCTTAGGTCAACACACGGCCACCAATGATAATATGTAGTGACATACTCCATGCATGGTCATCATCAATCTTTGGTTTCTCCTGTTTTCCACATGTCATCATGGAGACTAGTTGTGAAGGCGAATATTATATTGGAAATGTTAGACAAAATGTTGAACAAACAACTGAAAGAAAGCTCGGCATCACAGTTGTTATAGTGTGAAGAACACAGCACAATATTACTTTAGTCACAATTTCATGATTTTTTAGCTAATCAGTGATAAACTTAAAGCAAAATCACTTCATTCCACACACGAATTTTGTTCATGATAAACACAATCTAAGTTACCTTTCTCAATACTAGGTAATGTTCATTTGATCTTTTTTTGTAATTAAATTGAAGCTTACATTCAATTTCATATTATCTATCTCAATACTACAATTTTATGTTTTTGCATACTCTATAAAGTCTGATCCAAATTTTAACTTCAATTTATTTTCAAAACGAACTTCCTGTGGATTAAGTACTTATAGCACTAGGCTCTTCAACTATAATCATCGACGATTTGCGGTCTTGCTATTTTGTTTCAGTTATGAAGGCTATCGCGGAATCGGTTAATTGGCACGCCGCCTAATTGGAACAATTTCTGCAAAACGTTGCTTGTCCAATTAAGCGGCTTCGACTGTACTCATAGAGCTGATATTTAAATAAGATACGTTTCAACAACAACCCGTGAAAATGTGAATACGCCTATTGCATGTTTCCACAACGCTAATCCTACGTCTGACGTGCGTACACTCTAGAACGATGCAGTCCGCGAGTGATCAACTCTCTTGAAGTCAAGCCCCGACGGTACTTCTAATTTGCTGTTTTTATCCCCTTATTTCATACCTCCTGCTTGCATGCAGCGTCGTGCGATTTCGTAGATTCGGCTGTTTTCTTAATTTCCGTGGGGGGCAGCAGACTAATAGTTTCTAATACAATATATTATGATAGACCAACATTTTATAATACGAAATACAGTTCTCTCTGGGTTCTAGAACACATAATTCCAGCAAAACGAGACCCTAACACTCGGTGGCCGAATAGTATCTACATAATAAGTCTTTACCTCCTTTGATCATCGGATTTCGGTACACTCGGATCCGAGCACGCTTTTTGGCTTATCCCAAGGGCGAACTAGAATCCACCAAGTACTGTATTGGTACACATTATCGTCCCAAAACTGCCTCATGTCGGGATGATACAAATGTTAAAAGGCAACGTACACTTATTTGCAGGTCTGATAACTCAAATTGTTATGGTCTCATTATTTTAATTGAAATACGTTTAAACCAACAAAATATATTGTCCATTGCAACAAAGTTAAATCAAGCCTATAATTGAGTACGGTTATCAGACCCGCACTTAACTAAAAGAGGATTTTAAAATAGCTTGTCTAGAAATGTTTAATTTTAGGTTTTTAATTTTTTTTTCACGTTAAGCAACTACACTATCTTTATTCTCCTCAAGTGTTATCTCCGTGTTATATTTTCTATTACTAGATTTTTAGTATCAAAACAACCCCAACATACTGGATGGGGTCCTTTGACCTCCCATGGTGGGCAGGAGGTCACTCGCTGTGTCTTCTGTCCTCTTATATCGATTTTCCGCGTTGTTTTCCGTCTTTGCCTTGGAATGGGGTTGCTTGGTTTTGCCCTGACCCTTGTCGGAGTCTTTAGCTGAGAGGGAAACGGTCAAATTTTCCAATATTGTTTTGGGATATGATTTCTCCCTTGTAAATCATCTCTCTGCTATGTATTATTAGTTATGTTTTCTGTTAGGACATATCCTGTAAACAAGTCAGTATATTTATCTTGTTGGCTCCTGTGCTAGTGTCCGAATAAGACTTTTGGGTGATCTCAAACTAAGTACACTGATAATGTGCTCTTGGAATTTACATATGCTCTCTATTTGAATCAGTCCCCTTTATCTTCTTTTCTCTTGGATAATTCCTTTAATTCTACAAAATTTTTACTATCCCATATTCTTTCTTTTTACTGGCGCTGAAAATACCTAAATATGTCACAAGCGTTGTAAAACCAAAAAAAAAAAACAAAAAACAAACCAACAAAAAACAAATCAAACAAACCAACAACAAAAAAACACCAACAAAAGGACAACAATACGCTAATATTACTTTGTCTTAATGCAATAGTACATAGTAGTATTATATTAGTGTTTATTGCGCATGTCTAGTAGTAGTAGTAGTAGTAGTAGTAGTAGTAGTAGTAGTAGTAGTAGTAGTAGTAGTAGTAGTACGGGGAGAATGAGGAGGAAGAGGAGGAGAACAAGGAGGTAGGTTTAGAGTTGATGTGTGAGAGAAAGGAGCGTTGGATATCTTTTATTGCGAACGGATGTAAGAGGCGCGAGGGGGTTGAAGTAGTTGGGGTATTTAGGGGGGTGGCACGTGGGAGGCAAAGGAGAGGGACTGAATCAAAGGGGGGAGTAATGGGGAGGTGGTGATACAAATGAATGGACTAACCACGCAGAATAAGACTGTAGGATCTGTTATGCCTCATTAGTGATGGGCTATTTGGATAGCAGAAAATAATTGGTGGTATGCTTTGCCAACTCAGAAACGCAAAATAACTGAATCAGTTTAATGATTTCATTTTGTTTTTGTTTTTATTAATCGTATACATTTTTATTCTTTTAAAGGCGACACAATTAAGCTATTTCAGATAAACAAGAAATATAAATTCAATACGCGAGTTGTTTTTATCAATCTTCTGACTTATAACCATTGCTCTTATTACTTCGCCCTACTGTAATAACAATTGTAAAGAACGTAAAAATCGCGGTGGTCGACGGAAACAACACTGCATCGGTAATCGGTACCATCATCGGTCATCGACCAAAGCCACACATATCGACAACTCAACATTTACTTCGATTATTACCAGTCTTGACAATGTACTGCTGCTGCTTTTGATATCATTGTGGTATACGTTTTATATGTGTAACTTTTGTACATTTATTTGTAACGTGCATTGAGCATCATACAGTGATGAAAATGCGCAATATAAATGCCATGTATTATTATTATTATTATTATTATTATTATTATTATTATTATTATCATTATTATTATTATTATTATTATTATTATTATTATTATTATTATTATTATTATTATTATTATATTCTTCTTCTTCTTTCATTTATTTTTCTATTATTATTATTATATTATTATTATTATTATTATTATTATTATTATTATTATTATTATTATTATTATTATTATTAAGAAATAAACAAATAAATAAAATGAGTGAAAAAAGGACAAGCGCAAGAACGATCAATGACGAAACGGGTCTTTATTCCAGCAATTAAATACATCATATTAGTACATTCATACTTGTATCTCATGACATCAACATAGTATTAATATGAAATAAATAAATAGATAAACAAATAAAAAAGTGAACGAACCAATAAATAATTCAACAAAAACATTAATTTAACAAATTAATAATAACAACAACAACAACAATAATAATAATAATAATAATAATAATAATAATAATAATAATAATAATAATAATAATAATAATAATAATAATAATAATAATAATAATAATCTTAATAATAATAATAATAACAATAATAATAATAGTAATAATAATAATGATAATAATAATAATAATAATCATTATCATCATCCATCATCATAATAATGGGGGGAGGAGGGGGGGGGGGGTCAAATTAATTTACAAAGAAGCAAAATAATAACAAGATTAATGGTTTCATTCATGTCACATTTATTCAGTCAATTATGGCAAAATAGAAACTAATCAACAGATAAAACAATATAATTTACATACAGTTAAACCAAGGTACCTACAGCACGCCAACATACACACAAATTAAAGATACTGTCTAACTAAAAAGAGAAAAAAGAAAAAAAAAACGAGAAAAAGGACAGCAAAATTCTACATAATCAATTCAGAGGTGTTAAGATAGTTTGGCTGTTTCTTTTGTGCAGAGATCAAAGTTGTCTTGTTGTAGTATGCTACAATAGCACATAACAGAGAGATACGATTTACAATGAAATAAAAATCTCTATAAATAAATAAATAAATAAAAGAACCAATACATCTGACTGCTTCCCTCTCAGCTAAGGATCTCCACCAGGAACAAGAAGAAAAAGAAAAATCAAGCAATCTCAATCTAGAACAAAAATAGGAGCAACGTGAAAAGAGAAAACAGTAATATAGAGATAGAGAACACAGCAAAGTAGACCTCTCTGCCAACCACAAAAGGTCAGAAACCCCACCCAGATATACTATATCATGTAAAGCTTTGAAATTTTCCAACTTCACAAAAACAATCACAGGAACAGATAAAATAAAATATTATTCCAAATCTATCAAACGCTACAGCTATTTCTACCTCAGATCTGACATAGCAACAGGATTCAAATCTAATTTTCTTTCAAAAATCCATATTTCAATTTTAAAAAATTAAATTGTAACCACTCATGACTTAAAATTTCCACTAATTTTTGAATGAATCTGATAAGAAGATCAGGGTGAAGGAGATGCCAGAAAATTGATGTTTAGTAAAACTGATTAGAAATACCAAAGTTTGGCTGGAGTAATTTTTGGATTAAAAAAAATATTACTTTCTTTCTTTTTCTTTGACTTACTTTATTATCCTCTTTTTGGGGGGGTGGGCAAGAAAATTACCAACGTTATACCAAACAAAGCATATGCCTTGATTCCAAGTTTTATATTTTTAGTCATAAATTAATTTTTAGCAGTCTAATTCATCCCACTATTATTCCAGTATATGATATTGGGTCACATTTTAAATTGATGTAAATTAAATGTGTAATTCATTTCAGAGATTCTAAGTTATTTCAATATGAAATAAAATGAATATTTATATCTCATATACAGCGCGTTTCGACTGAGACACAAATTTTCATCATTTAACAAAACCTTTCATTTACAATGAAAAGAAATTTATATAAATGTCTGAATCCGACTAAATCTGGCTAAAACAGAAAAAAAAAAATATTTGTTTGCGTTATGGTATCACTCAACATTATAAGGAGGATCAACTGATAACTAATAATACTAATATATGGACCAGGCATGGAACCTAGAAGAAGAAGAAGAAGATTAATTAATCAATTATAGTTACACCAGTTGCTGTAATGGATGGAATTGCCTTTAAGGGAGGGGGAATGCAGGTCTACAGCTTTGCTCTCTTCCATTTCCCTTTATTCTTTTCGTGTAATGTTGAGTCCTCGCAATGGAATGAGATCATTTGGTATCACCTGCGTTCTGCTTGCAGTCATTTGTTGGGAGGGAATTGGTAAGATGGATTTTTGTGAGAGCTGATAATTTTTTTTTTCCCTTGTTAATCATTTATTACATATTAATTGCATCATTGGATTCAGTAGTCTGACATCACGCCGCCCGGCAACGGTGGCCATCTTGGTTCTAAACAAAGAAAATCATTACTTTTTATTCTTCAAGCTGGCTAGAACTTTTCATATGTCTTGTGACCAGAATGTGTAAAAGTCAAAACATGATCAAATTTATGGGGTTTTTTTCCCTCTGGATACGCTTTTATGCTCGCCAGAGAAATATTTCATACTGCGTCCGCTATTGTTCCGATAGTTTAGAGCCAGTGTTGCTAAGTTACCATGCGTCATTAGGATGGAAGTGACGTTACGACTATTGAATCCTATTGCTAGGTTTCTCATGTGATGCTCGTTTTGACAGTGTTTGAGTATGTCCCCCTAGACGGACATCCAAATTCAATTTTAACATCGGTATATATTAAATTTCTAAAAAATTATCACAACAATAACAACAAAAACAACAAAGCTAACAAAAACGGCTAAAGAGAAAACATATTTTTCACATGACTGTAACATTTTTCTTTTTCCGTTTCTATTTTTTTCTTTCTTAAAAACCACCAAAATGTATTTTTTAAAAAAAACCAAAATAAAATGAAGAAGAAAAACAAAAATAGCAACAAAAAAAATAAAAAATGATGGCGACAATCAAAAACAAATTTATTCACTAAAATATAAAAAACAACATAGAAATTTGATTTTTTAACAATATATATATTCCTATCAATTCATAATATATGAATAAATAATAATGAAGAAATATGAGTGGGTGAATTGATTGCTGATGCATTTATTACAGCATCTCACACGTGCGTATATTTCACACATTCAAACGCACACACACATACACACACACCTTCAGCCAAACAAAAAACATAATAATCAGTTTCACTGTGCTTTTAATACTTCTGTACCCTGATACTCAAACAATCCTCCGATAAACACACACACACACACACTCTCTCTCTCTCTCTCTCTCTCTCTCTCTCTCTCTCTCTCTCTCTCTCTCTCTCTCTCTCTCTCTCTCTCTCATACACACGACTGAACAATCAAACAAATTTGTTCCATTTTCATTCATATTGAACTCAAGAGAGTTAAACTTTCACTTAGGGGTATTAAAGTCACACAGGGACACAAAAGGCTTTTATCTGCTTACATTGAGGAAAGAGGGGGGAATGGAAAGACTAAACTGCCAATTTGACTAATCATAAGATATGAAGAAATTTATGCTTATCTTTTTAAGGGCTTTACAGCGCTTGCAACACATTGAGCTCCAGTAAAAAGGAATAAAATGGGATAGTAAAAAGTTCTAGAAATACAATTAAAGCACCCAAGAAAAGGTAAGACAAAGAGGAATTGATTCAAACAGTAAACAGTGGTAGATTCCAAGAGCATACCACCATCGGTGTACTTAGTTTGAGATCACCTAAATGTCTCATCCTGCAAAAGGACAAATCCCCACTAGGAGGAATACACTCAAATGTTTACAAATCATATATAATATGTAAACAAAATATAATACAGTGCATAACAGAGAGATGATTTACAAGCCATAAAATATCATCTTCCAAAACTCTAACTACCGGTATACATTTGACTGTTTCCATTCCAGCTAGGGTATCCAGCCAGGGCCAGGACAAACCCAAGTTATCTCATACCAAGACAAAGACAGAGAGCATGTTGGAAAACAGATATAGGGGACAGAGGAAACAGTAAATGCTTCCCTGTCCACTATGGGAGAGCCCGAGTTTATACAGTTTCTGTCATGGGAAACCAGACAAAAACTGCTCTTTTATCACATAATACTTTCCAATATAACTAATTTTAATTAATTCATAAATGCAATAATAGTTGTGTAGGTAGTGAGGACAATAGAGAAAAAAAATCTGAAGTCAAATGAGCGGACTCAGCACGCAAGTCAAGTAGTGAGTGCTCTACCAATGAACAGAGGCCTCTCTTTCTGGCTGTTCTCATTGAATAAAAAAAGCACTAGATGACTTGGATGTCTACAAAGCATGACAATATCTTAAAATGAACACGCCCCTTCTTTCCACACATACACCCACACAAGCACACACATACAAACTAAGTACATATTTTCTAACCATTCATTAATGTGACCCGTAGTGTAACATTTGGCATTATGTCGAGGTGATCCTGACACTAAAAATTAGGTTTTTATTACGAAATTTAATTCAAATGCAAGGGCAGGGAATAAAATTTCTTGATGTGCAAACAAAGTAAATTTAATAATTCTGTCCATTGATTTTTTAATCTCATTACTTTCGTTGCCAGGTTTCTCCTGACCTAGTACCAGATTATTACACCATGTCACAAATTTCATTTCATTTCTAATTCAAATATTATCCGGATGGGTGGAGAGATAATAATAGTAATAATAATAATAATAGTAATAATAATAATAATAATAATAATATAATAATAATAATAATAATAATAATAATAATAATAATAATAATAATAATAATAATAATAATAATAATAATAATAATAATAATAATAATAATAATCTGATTTGTAATACATTAAATATGAAAATGATCTGATCACCCGATGTTCATTTGTAAATTCAAATTAAAGTTTCTTTAAACGTCCCCCTCCAAGTAAAAATTGGACTATCCTGTCAATGAAGAATGCTGTTGTCATATTGAGAAGTACCACACCTAGGACCTTGTTGCGAAACTATTGGGGAGGGGTAGAGATAAAAAGAGACAATGTTATTATGACAATCACTACCATTAAGAAAGAAGAAATGAATAAATACAAAGGAAGCTGTGCCAAAACCATGTTTGTTGTCATAGTATGCACATAAGATGATGTTTGCCTTATAGTTAATTTACGGCTATGTGGTCTAGTGATATGACACTGTCTTCAGACTTGAGGGTTTGAGCCCCACTCTGGGCTTCGTATCGTTGAGTCGTAGGACAATGCCCTTTACTTTACTCACATTTTCTCACGATACTCAAGTGTAAAATGAGTACTGGACGTTAACAGCGTTGTTGAAAAAAAACAACAACTTGTAACATCGCAGAGTTGGCGTTATGTCTTACCTGTTGGCTTGGGACCCCTTGTAAAGGGCTTTGAGCATGTCTAGTGAATATTCCACCATTAAAAAAAAGAGAGAGAGAGAGATGGAGAGAGAGAGAGAGAGAGAGAGAGAGAGAGAGAGAGAGAGAGAGAGAGAGAGAGAGAGAGAGAGAGAGAGAGAGTGTATATGAGAGGTTAAAGAGTGAATGTTACCTCAGTTGGCAGTTCCACCAACTCAAACTGTTGAGTTAGATCAGGGACGGCTCCACTGGCCAAGGTAATAACGGCCCCAGCAGAAAACATGAGTGAATAAAGTAATGGCTTGTTGTCTTGCAACCGCTCCATAAACGGGTGGCCCTGATGAAAAGACAAAAGATTAATTCTTTGAACTGACAGCTCCACTGACACAGAAATTGTCTAACAAGCAAATATGTACCAGTCCCATCCAGACACAGATACAGTATAACTCACCTTTTGGATGGAATGAAATTTGATGTCACTCAGCTCTTTGTTATTGTTTTTAGCCAGCCAGTTATTCTCACTAAATTGCTTTAAGAAGACTATAAACGTTTAAGATTACACATAGTTTTGTGTGTTGGTACCTTATATCCAACGGGCGGATGTTGTTCGATTTTTAAGTAAACACATAGCATCAATAACTATTGACAGCAAAAGTAGAGACTTGCAAAAACATACACTCTATTTCTTTACCTACTGAGAACATACGCAAGTCTCATCCAGACACAGACTCAGTATGACTCACGAAAAACTGACAGCAAAAGTAGATACTTGTAATAACATATACTCTATTTCCTTTTATCTACTGATTATACACACAAGTCGCATCCAGACAGAGAGACAGTATAAGTCAGATTATAAGTACGGACAGCAAAAGTAGATACTTGTAATAACATACAGTCAAGTTGTCTATGTATTGAGAAGATGCATAAGTCCTACACAGACACGAACACAGTATGACTCACCTTATAATTGACAGCAAAAGTTGATACTTGTAAAGACATAGATATGATGTAGACAGTTGTGTTGAGAATACTGGGGGTGAATTTTTTCTCTAAATCTACAAATTCACCTTCTTTCCTGAAATAACAAAAATATCAAAAAATCAGCAGGTCTTCTATAATTTATAATTTAAAACTTATCAAAGAATAATGTCCCAAAAGAGGGACAACTCCCAAGTATTGGATTTCAAATGACGTGGCAAGAACCTCCTAATTTTACCTTCTCTACTAAAATGTAAAAGTCCAAAGGCTCAAATCACAACAACAACAACAACAACAAAAAAGAACTAGATTCTCCTTTTTTCTTCTTCTCATTTGCTTGGAAGGCCCTAACATCCAATCATAGGTTTATGGTTCGTTTGTGTTCTGTTTCGTTGTGCATACTCGAGCACAGCTGACACATTCCATCTTTGACAAGGTACCAGATTCGGTTCTTTATAAAATAGTCTTTAATTGTGTTTTGTTTTTCTGAAAAATATGTTCCCACAGCAATGTTTGGGCAATAGTCTATCAGATCTTGTGGAAAGTATTTTGCGATAAATCAATCATACAAAAAAAAAAAAAAAAAGCACTTTCCTTCCAATGCTACATTAACTGGGAAAAGAAAAATTCGCCTCATGTGGGTCTAAAGGACAACTTCGCTTTTCTTTACGTCCTATGTAGGATGGACAGCCCAACACTAATGAGTAGAAAGTAGAGGTCAGATCTGGATGGAGGGACCTTCCTCATGTCTCCCCTACAACCACCTCAGTCAGGAGAATGAGGTGAGGTGTTGACTTTTTATTTTGACTGGAAGTAGACATTAAATATGTATAGTTTTTCGAAAGTTTAATAACTTAACCCTTTCCTTACCAGCCATTTTCAGAATTTTCCCTAAAATTTCACACCGACCCAACACAAAAATAGTATCTTCTTACTCAAACAGAAGAGCAACAATTACATTCTATGCATAATATTGATCAGCAAAATGAACTCTACAACACAGTGTCACGTTTTTATAGCTAAAATAAAACATTTTTCTTTAAATTGTGTGATTTACAAAAGAAATCTGAATGATAAAAGTGCTGGTTGGATTGTAACGAATGTGACGATTTTCTTATGGTTGGTAAGGTGAGGGTTAAAGAGGAAAAAAATGTATTAGAATCACACTCAGGATTACCTCAATTGTTTGTATAACTATCACCTTAATCTTATAAAATGTATAAATAATGTAACCAAAGAATAGTCCTTGAGAGCCATGTGGCCTAGGAGAGGCAGATGGTTAGCTTAGTTTCTGAAGTATTAAAGAGAGAGTAAAAATTGCTTGTTACCCCTGGGACAGAACACTGGTATATTATAAAGTACTGTCAAATCTAACAGACCCAGTTATCCTGCTTGGTAAAAGAAAGATCAGCTAAAAACACAAATGAATCTGGAGATACATATCGCTTTGTTTATAAGTTAAGTGCTCTGCCAACTGAGCTATCAGAACTCTCTATAAGTAATGCAGTGAAACTCAATGTGTGCATAAATGCATTGGTCAGTTATACATTTATACACAAGTCTTCGGTAATTTTCTTTTAATCATCTGTTCAAATATTTGTCAAATGTAGCTAAATAAAAATCTGTGGCTTCAGATATCATTGGTATAAAAATTAGGTCTACCTTGATAGAAAAGAAATTATATTTCTACATTTTACAGCTGAAACAACTATGACACTAGAACTTGATTAAAGAAACGCTTTTAAAAGTTTGCAGATTCTCCAAAACGTTGAACTATTTCCAAATAATGAATTATATTCATTTATCCCCTATGCATTCAATAATCAAAAAATAATACGAACTAAAACTACTTACAGTGGTGGCATTAGTTCTTTGGCACCTTGCACCAAATACACCAGGCATGAGAAATGAACACAGAATTGTAAAAAGACTGTCATGATGGTGTACAAGTTAAAGATGTTAGGTAGAGGGCGCTCTTTGGACAACGTCTTCAGTGGCTGTGATAGTGAAAGCATGTCACAAAAAAAATATTAGAAATTAGAAATCATCCATTCAAAGATAGATGGTAACTCCCTTAAAATACTTAACCGGTACTGGTACCAACTACTGAGTCTTTTGTGTTTTGTATTTATTTAACTAAAGGTGTACCACTTTCATTTTCTATTTAATATTTACTGAAAGAGGCAATGTTTTTCAAGCTTTATAAGTAGTCCTTCAGAGCCCTTAGGCCCCTTGAGCGAGAGTTTATCCCAGTTTCTTTAGCATGAAACAGACAATAGCAATTGCTTGCTACCCTTTGCATAGATATAAGTCTACTTTCTGCCAGATCTAACAGACCCAGCTACCCAATCACTGCTGGGTGGATAAGGGGGATCAGAAAAAAAAATCTCGACTTCACCAGGGATCGATCTCAGTCCCTTTGCGTATAAAGCGAGTGCTCTACCACCTAAGCTATCGGGACCCCCCGAGCAAGTGATTAACTCTCACTGAAAACCTACCTTAGACCTTGATATAAATAGAAAGCATCCAGCCAGCAGTAATCCCTGCATGGTGGCCTGTCCATCACTGAACCTGATGCCATCGAGATACAACACACTCTGACTGTAGGCAAGGATCAACGCATTCAGAGCAAGGATCTTGAACATCTGCAGAGTTGTCACCAAAGTACATCGTCCCTGCTTGATGATGTTACATACTGCAAGAAAAAAAGAAAAGAAGATATACACAAACTCACAAGACAGAGTCAAAAAAAAATTTATGAAAATTAATTGTCTAAAAACACTTTACATAATTTAGCAAATTGTTAAGGTTTTTTCTTTTCTTTTGAGGAAGACAAAGAAATAAAGGTATATAATAAACATATGTAAAATAACAATAATCATTTACATAACGCCCACTTCCGAATTGTCAAATGCTTGTCTGCACTTAGAATTACAGATAGCTTACAAGATTGCACACATGCTCACACACTCACAACACACACATGCATATCAACTGTACACTGAATGATAAATTCATTGTTTCACTGTTAATTCTAGATATCAAACACCTATTTAAAAAAACTCTGTTTTCAAATTTTTCTTGGAGGAGGAAAAGGAGCCAGATATTTTTGTTTGAAGGGATAGAGAGTTCCAAATTCTTTGGGGCCATGTAAGCAAAACAGCAATTGAAAATCATAGTTTTAGGGAAAGGTACGTCAAGATTATAAGAATATGAGGATCTAAGAGGAGGTGGAGGATTGTGAATTTGAACAACTAAAAAATTTGTTTCATGGCTAGGTAGAGTTGAATTTTAAAAGAGAGTATCTCCACAAATGCAAATAAGCAGTAGAGTCAAAAGACTTGTATTTTTTCCCCCCAACACTGGTATTGTTCTGTTCCAGATAGTTTTCAAAATGGCATGAATAATCCATGTTAACATTACATCGATACAAACTGAACCAGATTCATAGCGGCCAACTTTTTAATGAGTAAAAACAGAACATCCCAACGCTTCGACTCAACACAGCACGACATCATTATCATAATGGCAATTAATTCATCTTCTAGGCGCCTTTATAATAATTACATCAACCGCAGATAACCATTTCAATTGTACATCACAGCTTAATGCCTGTCATTAAATATAGTCCAGGAGTTTGCTGGGGTTTTACTGCTACTATGTGGTCTTGAAGTATGACACTCGCTTTCGGATCGGAAATTCCTGGGTACGAGCCTCGCTCCCTGCAGCAGTCCTTGGAAAAGGCTCTTTACTCACATTCTCTCACTGTACTCAGGTGTAAAACAGTGTCGTCTCTGTCCGAAAAAATTATAATAATAACAGGTCTCATGTCCCTTCCTACATGTTAAGTAGTGCTGTTGGCCAGGGACCCCTTGTAAAGCGCTTTGAGCATGTTTAGTGGCACTATATAAAAGCTCAATTTTATTTATTTTTTTACTTTAGTAGTAGCTTTTCCCCTCTTCAGGAAATCATGTAAATTCAGGTTTATAGCAAGAGGTGGAATCCAATTTTACGATAAGAAGGCTAGCCAACATATCCGTACTGAAATTGATTTTGTTCTTCCTCACGTTCACATTCACAAGTTGAGTAAGGGATGGTCAGTAGTCCCAACATGAAGTGATCAAGCCTTTGAAACTTCCAACACTCCAAGAGAATCAACAAATTTGTTTAGTGCAAACCACTGCTGAATTGAGTGAAGCTGAAAGAATTTCTGATCAAAGCTTTCAGTGCTATATATTTAGAATTCATACTCCAGTTTGTCCAGAATTGTCTCCATCCTTTAAAAGGACCAAAACAATAAACTTTCTGGTAAAAAACCCTCACCGAGCTGAATGATACACAACTATTCTTGCATACATCTCCCCCCCCCCCCCCCCAAAAAAAAAAAACAAAAAAAAACAAAACAAAACAAACAAAAAAAACTCAGTATGTTGCAAGATCTCATTTTCTTGAGGGAAGTTGGCAATTTTATAGTCACACACACACTTATAAAATAGCAGTAAGTAATTTCTATCAATTAAAAAAATATAATTAGCAGGTCAACTTGTAACAGTTACGATTTTATCATGGCAGTTGGCCACAATGCATATTGTTTTATGCACTTTTTTATACCCAGTGCCACAGTATCAATTATTTACTGTTGTTAGATTGTGTTTAAATTTATGGATTTGTTTTGTTTTTCCATTAATATTTTTTTTCTATAAAAGTAATTCTTATGATAAATCTCCTATTAGTGATTGTCTGTAGTGCATGTTTTGAATGTCTCAACATTGTTTAATAACTACATAAGAAGGCAGGTTGTTTCATAAATTGAACGTATAATTAGAAAGAACAAATAAAGATGACCATCACCATAGGAAGGAGGATACAAAAAGTCTGATATTTTAATTGTCAAATTGAATCTTATCTAATAGAGACAAATTGACATTTCTACATAGCCAATTCTATTCGTTGCAAAAGATTGTCATTTCAGTCCAAGATTATTTCTATTCATTGAATGGAAATACATTCTACTTTTTTCATGTAGACTTGTTTTAACGTTTACAAAATAATTCACAAAAAGAAACCAACTCACCACTTTTAACTGTAGACAACTTTGATGTGAAAGGAGATGCTACACTTGCATCGCCTAGCCGAATTACTTGTGCTTTTTCTTCCTCCTCCATTTCCCGTAGAACAGACTGGAGCTTTTTCTGAAATGGTAAGTAGTGATGAAGATGACAAAAAAAAACAATGATAGAGAGTAAATTACGTTCAATTTTTGGCTCAGCGGTACAGTCATTGCTTCATACCCGAAAGGTACCATTCTATAACCCGCCGCTGTGCTGTGAGCAAGTCACCTCACCTTAGCTCAATTTGAGGCGCTGCACTGCGGCTGACACCTGGGTTATTCCAGTCTTCCCTTGGGATAGACCCTAGAGACAAATTTCCCCTATGGGATGAATAAAAGAAATTTTATTTATTTAAAAAAAATAATAAGACCGATTGGGAAAGGAAAAAACTTTGTGTCATCAAAGCACAGCACTGGATTTAAAATTTGCGATTTTTAAATTATGACAAAGGAATAGTCATACAACATCTAAACATCAAAATTTTGAAGCAAAACAAAAAAGGAGGAAAAAATAATTGTAACAATTATTTGAGTTGCTGGTCGGCTTCGGAGCTTGCAACACTTTTGGGTCATATCAATAATCAAGGATTGAAAGAAACTATGCAGGATATACTTAGAATTCATCTGTGTCTGTATCACTCATTGGTCATGGAAAAGTAGTCCTTTAGAGCTACAAGGCCCATGGAGCCCGTAGCTTTAAAAACAGATAATAGCAACTGCTTCATCTTAACAACGCCAATACCACATTATCTCTGTGGTATCGTCTGTAGTGTTTCATTCATCCTGTTTTGTTGATAAAGGGAAAACCTGAAACGTCCATTTTATTTGTTTTCGTATATTAAATTGAAGCTTACATTCAATTTCACATTGTTATTTATTAGTAGTGGTAGGGATGATGATGTAGTGGTTTTGAAAAAAAGTGGAATTGTGATAACAACGGCCAGAGATGGACCACCATTTAGGCAGAAATCCATCCTCAGATGAAGATTATCAGCCTTAAAATCTGTAACCTAAAAACGTTTTAAATAGTTAATAATTTTGCAACAATTTTTTTTTTAAACAACTAAGATGTCGATGGTGTGAGCCTCACCTCTTCAACACCATCACTGTCACTATCAGTCTCATTTTTCTTATTGAAAATGTACTCTGAAATATTATCAGGAGTGCAATCATCAGTGTCATCATTTGAACAGCTTTCATTATCTTTGTCGACAGTTGAAGAACAGCTTTCAACTTCTTTGCATTCACTTGAATCACTTCCACTATCTTTATTATGGATGTCAATCTCTTGCTGTGGCTAGTTAACAAGGTAAACAAACTGTTTTTATGAAATATTCGAGCTCTAAAGTGATTTTCAGAAACGTCTAAAAAAATTTATTTTAACTAAATACTTACTTGAGTGAATTTTTCAATTTAGTTATGTGACTAACGTATTACTGTTATTTTTTTTCTTCTATTAATGCTTGTTCAAGCTACAAATTGTTTTGGTATGGTTGATTTGGTCTCGCAGTGTTATTGTATTCTCTCTTAATACTGCCTAGTTGGTTTTTAAGTGCATCAAGGTTTCAACGAAAAGAGAAATATGCTTATTATTATTATAATAATAATAATAATAATAATAATAATAATAATAATAATAATAATAATAATAATAATAATAAGAATAATAATAATAATAATACAAAAATAATAATAATGGTAATTATTATTATTACCATCATTATTGTTTTTATTACCATTATTATGATTATTATGATTATTATTATCAGGGGGGGGGGGGAAGAGAGAGAGAGAGAGAGAGAGAGAGAGAGAGAGAGAGAGAGAGAGAGAGAGAGAGAGAGAGAGAGAGAGAGAGAGAGAGAGAGAGAGAGAGAGAGAGAGAGAGAGACACACACACACACACACACAAACACACATGAAGAGAGGCGGTTTCTGTAGCATTACATGGACAGACAATTGCGTGTTACCCTTGAAAATACACTGGTCAATTGCCAAGCATTTAATAACATATCTAAAAAACTTTTGACTTCTCTGTCTAGCCAGTCATTGCTAGGTAGACAGAGAGGTCAGAGAAAAAACAAAAAAACCAACAACAAAAAAACTTTAAGGACTAATATCAATCCCTTTTCTTATTAAGATTGAGCTTTTATATAGCGCAATATCCACTAAACGTGCTCAAAGCACTTTACAAGGGGTCCCTGGTCAACAGCAACCCTACGGGACATGCCGCCTGTTTGGCGATATTACAATTTTTCGGACAAAGACAATGCTGTTAACGGCCAGGTACTCATTTTACACCTGAGTACGGTGAGAGAATGTGAGTAAAGAGTCTTTTCCAAGGACTCAACTATGCGCTGAGCGAGGCTCGAACCCAGGACCTACCACTCCGAAAGCGAGTGTCATACCACTAGACCACATAGCCGCACAAAGTGAAGTGAATGCTCTACCAACTGAGCCATCAAGAACCCATAGAAAGATATAAGGGGAATAGAAGAGAGTTTACCCCCCCCCCCCTACCCTTTGTCATCACAGTAGAGGAGTAGCTCGAAGCCATCAACCCTTTAGCCATCTTGAGTAAAGTGAGCCATCTGTTTAACATGCCATAAAGAGCATAAATGCTATGGAGTTTCAATCCACTGATACCGAAATGACCTAAAAGTAAAAGTGTCACAAGGGAGCGTTCACATATTACGTCATCAGCTAGGGGGGGGAGGGGGGGTCTACCAAATGTTGACATGTGTTGACATGGGGGAGGGGGGGGGGGGGGTCAGACCCAAGATGATGTCATCAAAACATAGGCAAATTAATCCTATTTCAAAGTTTGTTCCTTTCAAAACAGCTAAAGATAAATTGCTATGATGAGTATTGCCCATCTCTCAAGAAACAAGATGGGAAAGGGGTATCACTTCTCAAAAGGCGAACTTGCCCTAAATGTTCTTCTTCTTCTTCTTCGTTCCCGAAAACGCCCTAAATGTTCATTGTATCACTCCTCGATCACAGCAATGAGAGACCATTCACGAAAATGCGGCATACAAGAAGAACAGCAAATGGGAGAAAATGATGACGATGAAGATGAAATTGATGATACTATTTATAGTACATTGCCAGAGGTCCAAGGCAGAAACATTTTTGAATCAATTAATTTTATGTTTGGAAATTGAAACAGAAATTCATTCCACTAAAAGACTAATATGCTATAAAATAATTTGCCTCCTATACTATTTTAAATTACACTTTCTGAATTTTTTTTTAATAGCACCTGCACCAAGTAGCCTAATTTAAATAATGTTTGTTAGATTTTATCTTTGCAAATTTAAATTTTATGTCCCCATTGTATCGTAAAACATAAATTATCAACAGTTTCTGAAATTAATAAAATGTCTGAATGTGTTTTATCAAACGTTGATAATCAATGTTTATGGTTTGAAAAACGAATAATAAATATTGTGAAATTAAAGTTATCTTTTAGTTTTTTATTAAATTAGATGACGTCATCATCTGTTGGGGGAGGGGGGGGGGTCAGGTCAATGATGACAAGTGATGACTTGGGGGAGGGGGGGGTCTAAAAAGGGCAAATTTTTGATGACGTAATATGTGAACGCTCCCCAAGCGTCATGAAATTTCTAAAAGCAAAACAGTTTAATGTGCCGCTATGTGGTTTTGTGGTATGACACTCGCTTTTGGACCAGAAGGTCCTGGATTCAAGCCTTGCTCGGCGCATAGTTGAGCCCTTGGAAAAGACTCTTTACTCACATTCTCTCACCGTACTCAGGTGTAAAATGAGTACCTGACCATCAACAGCATTGTCTCTGTCCGAAAAAATTGTAATATCGCCTAACAGGCATCATGTCCCGTCGTACATGTTAAGTGTTGCTGCTGGCCAGGGACCCCTTGTAAAGCGCTTTGAGCACGTTTAGTGGAAATTGCGCCATATAAAAGCTCAATTTCAACTCTAGACAGCTAGAAAACAAGTATTAAAACTGATCAATCACCTGGTGTGAGTTTAAATTCTCTCCTCTATTGACAGCCCTCTGCCGAGCCACTCGGCCTACAGGACGTCCAGACGGTGGCCCAACACGAGCACGGGAACCACTTTCAGCTGCTGCTGGTGCTGCAGGAGGATCAACAGAACTACCTTCATCCTGGATGGAAAGACAAAAAAAAAAAGAAAAAAGAAAAAAAAAAGAAATAAGAATCATCATCACACCCTGCATTGCATTAATAGCTGTAATATCTCAAAGTGGAGAGGACATTGTAGTATTGTTACTGGGTATTCCATTTATTGGGTATTCATTCCATTTCAGACAATCTCAATTTTCACCTTGGGCTTGATTATCAAAGCTTAAGAAAATAAAAAAATAAAATATACTTTAATATACCATGATATCCACAAAAAGCTCTCAAAGCACTTTACAAGTCAACAGCAACACTGAAAAAATGAAAGCCTGAAAGACACTTTAACAATTTTTTTTTTCCACCAGAGATCCAGCTACTACCAACCAGATACTCATTTTATGCCTGAGTATGGTGAGAAAATGTGAGTGAAGAGCCTTTTACAAGGATTCAAATGTTAACAGCAGGACTAAAACCTGGGATCTGCAGGTCATGATTGTAATACCTCCAGACCACAAAGCCTGACTGATAATTCATAAGTTTCATTGAGGGTAATCGATGTTCTTTCAATAAAAAATCCAAGGTGATCTATATTCTTTATTTCTAAAAATCCAAGTAACAAAGTTCATGATTACCTCACAAAATAAAT
Source organism: Berghia stephanieae (assembly GCF_034508935.2). Lineage (NCBI taxonomy): Eukaryota > Metazoa > Mollusca > Gastropoda > Nudibranchia > Aeolidiidae > Berghia > Berghia stephanieae. The sequence continues at coordinate 33,087,391 of NC_088368.1, read as the reverse complement.
ATATATCGTTGGTCAATATGTCTTAATCTTTCAAAGTCCCATCATTGGATATATAAGAAAGACAATATGAACATGAATTTGGATTTGAGGGTTTAATTATGAATGTGACAATTTTTGTTATTAACAATTTTGAGACCTGAAGTTTAACCTGTGTTCTAAAGCTTAAAATGGCTGGTAACAAATGTAAATTATTCCTTGACTAGGACACTGATTTATTGGAAAGTACTGTCCACCATATCTAAATTGGATCTAACTAATCAAACACAGCTGGACAGTGGGATTCAGAGCAGGCCTACAGTTTGTCAGAAACCAGTATATAGTCAGAAAGTTTATTAATTATGTGTTGACAGATTATATGAAAATTTAAAGTAAATGAATGACAGAGGCACTTTGCTGGTGTAAGCTAAATACTTATCTTTAAAGACAATCGAAAAGCCAAGTCTAGTAAATATTTTACTTATATTTATTTTTCAGTGAAGGATTCACTGTTTGATGTGAATACTGTGTCAACCTTAATCTCTCATTCAGATTATCAATTTTAATCTGAAAACCACTTTGCTGGTTTTTCAAAGTTTGCAAATTCCCATGTTATCTTTCATTTTAAAAATCATTTAATCTTAAAATAACATCCTTAAAAACCAGTGAATTACCATGTGATAAAACAGTTGTGATAAATATAACATAGTTACTCACATTTAGTTGATCCTTTTTCCTTGGGTCAGCCAATTTGTCACTGGCATTAGCTAGCAGAGCAACACCTGCCATGATGATACAAAATAAAAAAGGCACAATGTTTACTTGTTTGTTTATCCTTTAGTCTTAGGTATAAAACTGTACATAATTTAATCATGAAAATGTTGCTGCTTGAAGCTCAAAGAAATAAATAACAATAGGAAATGAAGTAAAAGATTCAATTTATTAAACGGAGACGGATAATGTGGACGATTCAGGTTTCCCTTTATTCACTTTAACTACGCCATTATCACATCTCTCATTCATCCTTAGTGTTTCACTCATCGTGCTTTTATTGATAAAGTGGAAACCCAAAATGTCCACAGTATCTGTCTCCGTTTAATAAAGTGAAGCTTCTATTTCATTCCCTATTGTTATTTACATTTAATCATGCAATCTTTTATACAAGTTCACAAAAAAAAATTTTTTTTTAATGCATTGCAACTTCAAATATCTACAGTCTTTTTAAAATCTCTTTAAAAGCAATTTAATAAATATAAGTGGCAAGTCTTCTACAGTGCTGCCGTCTTAAGGAAAAAGACTGTATGTTTCCTTGTAATAATAGGCCAAATACAGTCTTTTTCCTTAAGACATCAGAGTGGGTTTCAGTGTGGTCTAAGATTCCATTCTCTTCTTTCTCAACTACCAGGAAAATCACATACAAATAGTTTTTTCACAGATACAAACGAGCACATGGCATTATAAACATCGAAGTCCCCACATCATTCCAACGCATTTTCCACATACACAAGTACACTGAGAGGGTTGAATGACTGGAGTGACAGGATCAGTGTGATGTGATAGATATATATGATGTTTACAAGCTTTGCAATGATGGACGCAGTGTGCCTTTTGCATCTTATAGATGTGAACCTGAACTACAGGTTTTCTATTCATTCTTTCTGATTTATTGATTAAAAATTAAAATTAAAAATTTTGCCTGCCTCTTTAAAATTTAAAGGATTTTATAAATAACAAAAAAAAAACAAAACAAAAAAAAAAACAATTAAAAGGATCCCTTACCTACGTGGGCATGTTTGAGGGCACCGACATCATTAGTACCATCCCCACACATCAATGTGACAAAACCTTGGGACTTGAGACCGGTGATGATCAATTCCTGTAAGGAAACATATAAAGTTAAATAACATTATGTGATCTGACATAAGTTCAAGGACCACTGTGGATGAGAGGATGACATAAGGATAAGTCATTTATTTTGTTTGTTTAACAGCACTTGTGACACCTTTATGTCATTTCAACACCAGTAAAAAGGAAGAAAATGGAATAGTCAAAAAAAATTATAGATTTACAATTGAAAGCGGGTGTATTTGTTAAAATGTTTGAAAACATTGTGCAAGATGAAGGGTAAATACGGAGATATAATGTGATTATAATATGATTATATGATGTGATATAATGTGATATTTAAACGCTTACAAAAGATAGATCAGCAAGAATAATTAATAAATGCAATGACAATGTTCAGGAAATTCTATATGGCCTGCATTGTCAGCCAATCAATGAAAGAGTTGTTTTCAAAATTTGCACGACAATCCATAAACGTCTTCAAAAAGAAGCACCTGCATACCTCATAAGCCCTTGCAATGCTTACGTTCTATCATGGCCACTGAAATCTGCTGGAGAGTCTCATTTGACTGTGCCCAGAGCTAGACTTTCCACAGGTAAAAGGAATTTCTCTGTTGGTGGCCCTTGCCTATGGAATGAGCTTTCCTCTAAGTCAAGGAATTTCCCAGGCTGATTAATTCAGAAAACACTTACAGGTGGAGCTTTTTGCGAGTAATGCTTTCTCCATTTCAATACATTTGTTAGGTATTTCATTTCGGTCTTTGAACTCTTTCAACTTACAGTATGACAATATCTAATGTACAGAACTGATGCAAAACCGGACATTTTGTGATATATAGAATGTGAGGTGTAATCAATCATTTTTTGAGTGTGTTACATATAGTTATTGAAATCTGTTATTGTTTAAGATTGTATGATATATGTGCATGTGTGTGTGTGTGTGTGTTTGTTTGAAATTCAAAGACCATTACATTGCAGAGCACCTCTGAGTACCTCGGTGGAAGTTTAGCGCTATACAAATGAATCATTATTATTATTATTTATTACTATTTAAATCTATAACAATGACATAAAAGTGGATGAATATGACTAGTAACTAAAAGTTGAAACACATTGTCATCATATACCTTTTGTTTTGGTGCAACCCTGGCAAATACTTTGGTATGAGCTAGCAACTTCAGGAAGTATGAATTATCGGTGGCTTGAAGGTAAGACAATGCCTGGACAGATGAAGAAAAACGATGAAGAAAGGCTTGAAGTAAAAAGATAACAAAACGTTCATCTGTTAAGGGGAAAGCGGTGGGAGCTGCCTGAAGCCTAAGATCGTAAAAATACTGACAAAAAGGTGAAAATGGAAAGGCTTCAGATGATAACAATACGGACAATTGACGTTTCGGCTACAAACCCTTCATCAGCAAAACAATAAACAAAGGACTGTTGAAAACAAAGTTCATTTGTTTATTGCTTTGCTGACAAGTGGTTTGTACATAAAACGTCCATTGTCTGGATTGTTCCCATCAAAAGCATTTCCATTTTCACCTTTCTTGGTAGTATCAGGTACAGGGTCATTCAAATTTACAAAGTCAGCACAATAAATCTGCATATTCACACTCTTGAAATACACTGCTCTTAACAATTTCCCAAATTTGATAGACATTATTGATATTTCTAAACTCCATGTGAGCATTTACTCCATTTCTAATAGCCTAACAAACAGAATACAAATATGTTTATGTATTTCATATTAGTTGTAGCTAATTTGACTTGAGAGACCTTTCGCGCTGAATTCAGCCAAGCAGTAAACCTCTAAATATTTTTTTTTATTTTTAAAATGTCAGATCATGTTTTTAAAAACAATTAGAGAACATAGAAAGAAATTCAAATCAAAATGGGGGAAAACAGTTACCTCTCCAGTTAGACATATATCATATAGTGATGTCAAATCTTTGCGAATGTTGTTGGGTTTAACAGGAAGTATGACCTTGTCGTCAATAGATTGCCAGTGCCACTCTTCAGCTAAGAAAAGTTTATATGAAAGGAATAAAATTTGAAAATGACAAATTCATTACTTATTCTATTATCAATAAGTATAAATAGGCAATAAAAGTGAGGAAATTTCTATTTATGAGAGAGGGAGAGAGAGAGAGAGAGAGAGAGAGAGAGAGAGACAGAAAGAGAGAGACACACAGAAAGAGAGAGAGAGAGAGAGAGAGAGAGAGACACAGAAAGAGAGAGAGAGAAAGAGAGAGAGAGAGAGAGAGAAGAGAGAGAGAGAGAGAGAGGAGAGAGAGAGAGAGAGAGAGAGAGAGAGAGAGAGAGAGAGAGAGAGAGAGAGAGAGAGAGAGAGAGAGAGAGAGATATTTAAATTTAAATTAATAAAAATTATTCATTTCAATGAAATTGCTCGAGACTTTTGCATTAATAATGGATTGACCTGAACAAATACATATATCATAAAATACATTTTTTAAAAAAGTGTTTCAACTCATCTGACGGTTGAATAACTAGATAAAATAGATTGAGATAATCCAGGCATCAGATGTAGTACAGCATTTTAAAGTGAGTGAGTAATAAGGGTTAAGTTTCTTGCTCGAGTATAGAAAAAATGAGATGGCACTTGAATCGACCAAGTATTAATGCAATATGTTTTCCATCGTCCATCTTGCTAACTGAAGATATACAAAGGACAATACAAGTGGATTTAATAAATTTTAATTTTAACCCTCTCCTTACCACCTGTATCAAAATCGTCACATTTGTTACGACACAATATGCATTTTTCGTTATTCAGATTTATTTTGTACATCACAAACTTTGAAGAATGATCTTTGTTTAACAAATAAGAACATTAACTTGTTTTGTAGAGAGCTTATTTGAGTAAAAAAATCAATTTTTATGCTAGGTAAGCCTGCCATTTTGAGAAAATACTGAAAATGATCGGTAAGGAGAGAGATAAAAAAAGACCTGACCCCCCACCCCGCCTTTGAAACTCCATAACCTTACCAAAGTCATTGGGTGGTTGGAGAATGAGGGTGGTGTCCCTTCTAACCATTCTCAACTCCTTAGCTACATGGCAGGCTGTCAAAGGATTGTCTCCTGTTATCATGGCTACCTGAGAGGGAGAAAAAGATTTTCAAAAATAAATTTCATATTACAGATCTGTCCACTGGCAACACAAACAAAAAAAATCATTAGTATAGTATAGCTTTGGGGGAAAATCTGAATTTCTAAAAATTCGTTTCAACTCATAATGCATTATGGATTTCCACTCTTAGTTTTATAAGTTGGCAATTTAAAATATTTCATAATTAATGTTAAATTTATCACATTTCCAATTCTGATAAAAGTGATGCTATTTTACATGATTATCCTCGAAAATTTGTTTTATAATTTCAAAACTGGACAAACAAACAAAAAAAAAAAAAATATTGACTAATTTTAGCTTTAAAAATATGTTTATATTGATTATACCTGTATAAATGGCAGATCTGCATATTGCAAATGTTACAGTTTTGTCGGTCAAATAACTATTGCTTCGCTTTTAAAAGCAATATTATAACTGAATCTAAGATATGATATTTTTTTTTAATTGATCATTCTCAAATTATATGGCTTGAGGGTGAAGCCCTCTGTGACCAAAAGTAAATGTGTAACAAGACCACCTCATTGGACCACCTGTTGCAAAAGTTCAAATCTTAGCCCTTAGTGCCTGTTTAGACGGAGTAAAGTGCTATTTATTATTATTATACTGATATTTACAAACCAGAATACTAAACTAAAAAAAAATAATTTTAAATGACAGGATATGATCCCCAATTATTGATTCAAGTATTTGTCGGTTTATATTTTAAGTAGTTTTTCTGCATTTATGCCAGTTTAAAGTTGTCCAAGCAACAGTAAAAGATGGCATGGATTAGACTAGAGTTAGGATGTGTTTCAAAACATCAAAAAATAAATAAATAAGTAATTCAACAGATTTACTTAAATAGAGAACAGAAGTAAATCATTGAGTAATTTAGCAATTTGTTAACCATGAGACCATTATCTAGCAATGACTATCCCGCACAAATCTTTGGGCCTCTTTTTCGCTTACGAAGTGCCCGAATTCGCGTCAAAATATGGGACGAAGCCGTTTCGTATATACTATATTAAAAAATTAATTACGACGCTGTTTATCGATGAATATGACTGAAAGTTGGCACACAGTTAGAAAAAAGGTCATTTTACATTATGTCAAGCGACAAAACTCGTGCGATTACCAGAAGACCGTTAAAAATAGATTTTTAATCTTTGGAGTATAATATTTATAAAACTACCGGGCGTGGAGGTTTTGTCGCTGACAAGGTAATACATGAACATTTCTTCTTTTTGGTTGTAAAATTTCATATGAATATGACGAGTACTTTTCCCGTATTTTACAAAACACCATCCTAATTTGCTCTTCTTTTAATTCACTTATTACGCAAGATACAACCAAAGGTCGAAAAAAAAAAATGCCGAAAAAGAGTCCCATATTTTCGCGTTTTTTTCCTCTTTGCGGGTCATCCAAATAAATTACACCTTTGAAACAGCATAACTTGTTTATTTATGAATGGATTTTCAAAATTCAAAAACATTTTTACTCAGTGGAGATAGGGCTTTGATTTTAGACAAAAATTTTCCTCAAAAAGAGAAAAAAACATTTTTCATAGTCATTGCTACATTATCAGACCTGCCTGCTTGAAAATTTAAAAATTCGTAATTTTTTAGAGATAAAAATTGTAGTTGCTATAGTTAACTCTAAAAAGCAACAATTTACACTCACAGGATTAAATAACACTTCAAAATCGTTAAAATTATGTAGTTTGCCATCAACTTTCATTTTCAATAAGTTTTAATGACACAGAGATGCTCATCAAGTTCTGAAATTGGAGCCAAAATTTCGTAATTCTACGAATTTTTCGTAACAGTTGGCAGGTCTGTCATTATAAAAGTCCCATTCAGAAACAAGGACTAGAGCTCTGCCAAAATGGATTCACTTACCAAGTATGTCATATGTAATTCTACACATTTTTCGTAACAGTTGGCAGGTCTGTCATTATAAAAGTCCCATTCAGAAACAAGGACTAGAGCTCTGCCAAAATGGATTCACTTACCAAGTATGTCATATGTAATTCTACACATTTTTCGTAACAGTTGGCAGGTCTGTCATTATAAAAGTCCCATTCAGAAACAAGGACTAGAGCTCTGCCAAAATGGATTCACTTACCAAGTATGTCATATGTAATTCTACACATTTTTCGTAACAGTTGGCAGGTCTGTCATTATAAAAGTCCCATTCAGAAACAAGGACTAGAGCTCTGCCAAAATGGATTCACTTACCAAGTATGTCATATGTAATTCTACACATTTTTCGTAACAGTTGGCAGGTCTGTCATTATAAAAGTCCCATTCAGAAACAAGGACTAGAGCTCTGCCAAAATGGATTCACTTACCAAGTATGTCATATGTAATTCTACACATTTTTCGTAACAGTTGGCAGGTCTGTCATTATAAAAGTCCCATTCAGAAACAAGGACTAGAGCTCTGCCAAAATGGATTCACTTACCAAGTATGTCATATGTAATTCTACACATTTTTCGTAACAGTTGGCAGGTCTGTCATTATAAAAGTCCCATTCAGAAACAAGGACTAGAGCTCTGCCAAAATGGATTCACTTACCAAGTATGTCATATGTAATTCTACACATTTTTCGTAACAGTTGGCAGGTCTGTCATTATAAAAGTCCCATTCAGAAACAAGGACTAGAGCTCTGCCAAAATGGATTCACTTACCAAGTATGTCATATGTAATTCTACACATTTTTCGTAACAGTTGGCAGGTCTGTCATTATAAAAGTCCCATTCAGAAACAAGGACTAGAGCTCTGCCAAAATGGATTCACTTACCAAGTATGTCATATGTAATCGTTAAATCACAACATGCTATAAAGAAATCATTTACAAAGAAAGATTCCCTCTCAACAAGAGACTCCAGGCGAGGCCCTGGCAAGACCAAATGGTTTCATTCCAGAACAAGGACATAAAGTCTCATAGTATGGACAACTGACATAAAAGAGAAACCAAAGTTTAGGACTGATGCTGATGTTGAAGACAGCATCCCCAGAGATTCTAGAATTTGAATTTATGTTTTCCACACAAAAAAAACAACAACTTAAAGTCAATGTATTACATAGTGACATTTTCACATCATACAACCATAATCCTACAGCACTGCAAGAAAAATAAAATGAAATCAATAAAAAGGTTTCTTACATGATGTGAGGAGCTGACGATTTCCTTGATGGCCAATTTAGAATCCGACTTGAGTGGACATGAAATGATGACAAACCCAACAAATTCTAGATCTTTCTCCACATCCTCTCTGGTCAAATCACGAACCTGAAAATGTAATGAATAGCGGGAGGCCATTAACCAGTTAACCGCTGTACTATGGAAATACTCGTATTTAAAAATTTGGCCAGAAAACTCAGCCTTCAAATATCTATCCATTTAAAAAGACCCTCATCTTGGCAAAAACTGTTTGTATTGTTTTTTTTTACTTTTTTTTTGTTTTAAAGGCTTTACAATACTTACAATATTTTTATGTCGTTTCATCAAAAGTAAAAGCAAATGGATAAGACCCTGTGTGTGAGTTATAGATTATATACAATTATCAGGAGATACAATTAACCAGCAGATCACAGGCTTGAACCTGTCTTGCCAGCAAGAGTTTTTAAAAACATCATCTCTGCTTTAAAAGACGATGTTTCCTTCACACGCCTCCATATTTTTGAGCCTCAACTACTCTCTACCAGTGTTAGAGCACTCGCCTCATAAAGACAAGGAACAGTATCGATCCCAGGTGCAGTTGAGATTTTTTTTTGACAACCTGTCTCTTGGAGTGATAAAAAAATGACACCCTTTTGCAACGGTGCCATTAGAACCCTTCGCCTAGGCATTCCATGATGGAATATAGGTAGTCCATCAAACAAGATAGCTGATGTCAACAAGAATCACCCATGTTGTCCAAAGTTGTCAGCAGGGTAGTTGAATATCAGTTACATTTGGTGAAGAGTACCTTGCAATGGACTAGAAACAGGATAAATCCTGGCTGTGTCAGCTCTATAATTGGATTCAACTGTCTGATGTCACGTTGCCCAGCAACGGCGGCCATCGTGGTTCTTAACAAAGAAAATATGTAGTTTTTATTCTTCATGCTGGCTAGAACTTTTCATATGTCTATGGTTTTTTTTCCTCTGGATACGCTTTTATGCTCGTCGGAGAAATATTTCATAAGGGCGTCCGCCATTGTTCCAATAGTTTAAAGCCAGTTACTAAGTTACCTTGCATCATTACGAGGGAAGTGACGTTACGACTGTTGAAGAATAATGAAGGATTGCACAATTCCATATACAAGCAAAACAAATATCTACTTTCCAACTTTAATTTATATTATTTGTATCAAGAATCTCACCTGTTGATGTGACATGGTACCCATTTTCTTGTAGCCAAGAGCTAGCACTCTGGCACCCCTTCTGGCCATTCGAAGATAGACCTCATCATAATGAGATGGGAGATCTTTGAACTAAATGAAAGAGGAAGGGGAAATGGAATGCATCAAAATATAACTACAATTTAATCAGTCGAGATCTTAAAATAAAACACTGGCGCAGGTGATGTGGAGGTCAGATCACCCGCTTAGACGTAAAATGAGTGTATGGTCGAATGGCATTAGACGATTTACAAGGGAGAAAAAAATATTACCTCAGAGAAAAGGAATTGACTGTCACCCTCCCAGATGAGGATTCCTGCCAGGACCAGGGATAAATAACCGAGCAATCTCACTCCAGAGCAAAGTCAGAGGGCAACATAGAAAGGGAAAACAGATATAGAGGATAGAAGACATAGCAAGTCTCTCTGCCCACTGTGGAAGACCAGAAGATCCCACCCAGGCACATTAATTCGAATCTAATATTTTTCAGCATCTAGATAATCCAAGCATTAACTCTTATAAGGCAATTGGACATGCATATCAATCAACATATTAATTGGTAGATTTGTGTGTGTGTATACCTACAATGAATAGATATCTAAAACCTTCAAAACTCCTATAACTACAACTATAGACCTTGCAATAGATTTTAAATTCTTAGGAGTTCCCTTGACAGAGGTACTACGGTGAATCTCTGTTAAATTGTTATATTTGGCAGGTCTGTGTGTATAAGATCTACAATCTATAGAGTTCTCACACCTTCAAAACTCTTGACAAATTAGGGAGCAGGCACTGGTGTAAGACAAAAATCTGAGTAATGTGTAACACAGTATCAGGCAAAGCAGAAAGAAAAAGCAGAAAGAAAAATACAAGAAAAAAAAATCATGGTTTGGAATGGTCGTTTTTTTTGTATTTTTCTTTCTAGACCCAATTCCCATCTGGATGAATAAAATGTATTTATTCAATGTCTATATGGATGAATAAAGTTTATCTATTTATTTATCTATTCTTCATCTGGAACTGAATCATACACATCTTTTCAGATTTCAATTCAAACCTTTTAACAACAAATATACACCTTACCATTGATTTTAAAGTCTCAGGAGCACCTTTAACAGAGGCACTATAATGAATCTCTGTGCTCCCCAGTGGCACGTATCCTGTGATAACCGACATTCTTTTCAAGGCACTTTGGAAGTGGAACCGGTGATAAATCTTCAGGCCCTGGCCCCTCTTCTTTTGTGGAACCAGTGTCTCACCTGCATTACAGTAGTGGTAATCAAGGCAGAAGAGCAAAAGAGAGAAAAAAAGAAAAATTAGAATTTTAATAAGCACTCTTCTTTAAGTTTTAAATTAGAATAAAGTTTAAGTATTGTCCCTTCATAAAGATTTAATTTAGAACCGTTGTCAAAACATTAGATTATCACCATTTTCAAAATAATTAAAGTTATGTAAAGGTCAATAACAACCTTACTCATCCAGTTCAAACAAGATCTAAGGATAATGGAAGATCAGTAAGTGAATCTTAACACCATTGAGGATCTTCAGGCACTGCACACAATTGCTTCAGATTGACGATGTTGATTAGACCTAAAGCACGACCTGATGGAGGCAGTTGAGGCATCCATCCCAGTCCGATGACAGAGATGCGAAAGGCTCATGTCAAGTAAGTCAAAGGACCCTTTGTAAAGTTTAGGAAAGTGCCCTTTTTTAAAGTTTTACTTTCACCATCTTCTCCAAATATCTTAACCAGGGCCATGACAAAACCAAGTAATCTCACTCCAAGACAAAGACAGAAAGCATGTTGGAAAACAGATATAAGGGGATAGAAGACACAGTATGTACCTCCCTGCCCACTACGGGAGGTCAGGAACCCCGCCCAATTATCCTTCATAGAAAAGTCCAATCCAGTCATACCTTTGGTTAGAATCCATTCAACTGCCTTTAGCGTTGCTTTCTCAAGTGGATCTCCCACCAAATCATCATCCATCTGCACCAGAGAATGGCACGTTGCTAACACTTGCATTGTCTCAGCTGGTGCTTCATTGGCTGGGATGATAACCTCATGTCCATTGTCATTACTGTGAGGGTCAAAATAAAAATGTCACTACTGCTTTCTGTCCTTTATCATAAAATCCATTTTTATCATTAAAAGATTTGTAAGATAAAGATCTGAACAAGTATGTATGAAAGATTCCAAACAAAGCAAGAAAGAAAAATACCAGCCCAAAAAATCATACACACTTGTTCAAATCTTTACACAGGTGCCTTCTCCCTAATTTATGAATTTGATATTATTATCTTTATCCAAGCTCTGTATATTTGAAACAAGACTGGAATGTGGTATTCATCATGACCACTTATACATACAATCAGTTTAATGACTCAAGTCACCTTCTTCATGTCCTGGCAATAGGCTCTGCTTTTGTAAAAAGATTGATGCTTGGCACAGGGTATTGTACATTAAATTAAAACTTCTGTTCTATTATATTATTGTTATCTTCAATTTGTCAGGACATTGTGGCTAAATAGTACTGTATTTTGCCTTGTAATGAAAAATATAGGGTATTATCATCATCATTGATATAAGTATTCGCTTCACACTTTTTCTGTCTCGTATTGTAACAAAAAAAAGAACATTTTAAAATTCAGCACCAATTAAAAATAATATCATTGCAAAATATATGAATTTTTGCATCTTACACGTGAATAAATATGTAATGGTATCAAAGCATTACTCTTGGAACATTCTCTGCTTGATAACTAAAGAATATGTTACAGAGAATGACATAATCAGTTGGATGGTGAAAAGGTTCGAACTGAGATATTGCCAAGTTTAGTAAGAAGGTCAATTTTTATCAAAAATGAGTTCTTGTCATAAATGATTAAATCAACCCTTTTTGTACATCTTCGGGGAAATATCAAAGCTTAATTTCACTTCCAAATATCTTTACAGCTAGTCAAGTTGAAAAAGTATAAAATTTGAAAAAAGTTGCTGGATACCTTCCCCATACATCTGACCATAACTTCATGAAAAATCACCCGATTTACTTCAAATAAAGATTAAAATACTCTGGGGAGCATATTCTTTCAGAAAATGGGGGAAAAAATGCAAATCCAAAATGTTCACCTTCCGACTGATTATGTCATACACTAACACATATATGCAAATGACACATTCTCTGGAGACACTGATCTCCCAATGGGCATACTACAACAACAAAATGATAACATTTATGGGATCTGTTACAGTTGTAATCTAAAATAGCAAGAAATTCCCTCTTTACCTTAGGCCTGTAACTCCCTCAACTACAAGATTGTCACTTGTTAACGTTCCTGTCTTGTCAAAACAACAGATGTCAATCTTGCCAGCAAATGGAATACGGAAAGGTTCTGTGCAGTAAACATCTGTAAAGAATAGAGAAAATAAAGAATAAATAATAAAAATTATTTGAAATAATCTGAATCTGGGGTAAAAAGAAATCTGAATTCATGGGTGCAAGTGGTCTGCATGAGTGGCAAGTCTAAATAAGATATCCTCACACTTTCAATTGCCACCACGCTATCAGCTACACTCAGTTATACTGGAACCTAAAGATCCTGGAATAGTCCTTGTACTATAACTTAACCCTCTCCTTACCACCTACAGCAAAATCGTCACATTTGTTATGACACAATATACATTTTTTCTTATTCAGATTTATTCTGTACACCACAATGATCTTTGTGTAATTAATAAGAACATAAAGTTGTTTTGTAGAGAGATTGTTTGAGTTTAAAAAGTCCAATTTTCTGCTGGCTAATCCTGCCATTTTGGGAGAATACTGAAAATGATCGGTAAGGAGAGAGTTAAGTCATAATCAGTCTGAATAAAATATCCTCACACTTTCAATTCCCACCACGCTATCCACTGGGAATAAAACTAACTTAATTTTTGACTCTTTAGTTTTTGCTTTGATCTTGCTGTATCCCCCATGCCACCCACTGTGCATCTTCCCCTGTCGCCCATTCCACTCCCCTGATCACAGGCAAATCACTGATAACAGGGAACTTCACCTGTCACAAGTGATTAATTACCTGCACCTTTGTCAGTTGAAACAAGGGGAGGTAAGCGAGGTCCGAAAACAAGGGTGATATTGTCAAAAAATTCATAAGAAATGCACTCCTTACATCATTTAATACTGGAAACCTATGTGTCACAGACAATTTCTTCTTATTTTTTTTAATATTTTAAATTTCTGTCGTAATTATATATATTTTTGTGAAGTGCCAATTGGATTACAAAGCAGATAAGAATATTTCAAATTAGTGAGTGAAATTGTTCTGTCCACCGTATATCATTGATTAAAATATTTTTAAAACATGTTTTGTCACCATGAGGGTCATATTTTCTTACACCCTAAAATAATTCAATAAATTTGCAATTAGTATGTCCAAGAAGTACGCTTAATTCACACGAAATAAAAAAGTTATGATTATTTAAAATCTGGGCAATCCGTTGTGTGAAATAACATTATTATTTTTGGTTGAGTGATTTTATTTTTTTATATTAATTTTATTTGTGGTACTGAAATAATTTTTTTTGTACTTCAGACAAGGATGGAACATTCTCTTGAAACTCATATAACAAAACTAAATAATCTATGTAGACTTTGTGGCAAAAGATGTTTGAAAAGAGGAGGTGGGAGAAGCAATTTAAAAAGATAAAGAAAAAATTGCATGACATGAAAGAATGTAAATAAAGTATCATCGGACCAGTTAGAAAAGCAATACAAAATGTTTTAGATCAGAATTAAATTGTCAGACAAGCATTTCACGGTGGCCACTTCATTGCCAATCACTGCCACAAATACATAAAGAAAGTAATCTACAGACACCTTACAAAGACAGCTATACATGCAGTTAGTACAAACACCCAAAGAGACACCCTAATCACGAAAATAATTCAACTTGAGATCAAATATAATACTTTAAATGAGAGCTACAGAGATGTACATAAATTAGTATCCCATTCAAATCCCATGTCATCAGAAGAAATTAAAAGAGCAGAGGAAGCCGTCGCAAGGTATTTGCAGAATTACAGAGAAGCATTCCCTCACTCAATTACCCCCAAATTACATATATTGGAAATGCACTGCATTTACTGGTTGAAGCGATATAAGATAGGTTTAGGATTCCATGGCGAGCAAGGTGGTCAACTGCTCCATTCTAGCATAGGGAAGATTGAAAAAAGAGCAGGAGGACTTCGAAGTGAAAAAGCAAAATTGTCTTTCACAATGGAAACATCATTGCTTCAAGTTGAACCAGACGTCAGTACTTCATAAAGGCCCCTAATAATAATCCTAAATATTAGAATGATATCTCTCCTTTCTGGTTGGTGTTGAAAATAGATGAGAAACTATTATTAAACTTGTTTATTTGTTTTCATAATGGTGTTGCATGCATTGTGATTAGACATGAAACTTTGTTAGTTGTGATGTGTGAAAATAGAAGAGAGAGTGATAGAAATATTTCTTAGTAAATTTATTACTGACAATGTGATCGGGAACGTGACAGACCATAGAATTTATATTATTAATTAATGAAATATGTCATCAAGTGAATCTTATTCATAAGGAATGATTGGATATCAGTTTTATAAGACACACACTAACACGTACCTTCCAGTCATCACTGTGACTGGCTAATTTGTGGACAGGATACTGGTGGATTTGATAAGGAGTTACCACAATATCAAGACCTCTCACAGGACTGCCAGGTCTGAACAGGCCATAAAACTTACAGACACTTTTTCCTCATTCTCTTCTGCTTCTGATTATCCCAAAATTATTTGCCTGTACGGTGACTTATACTATTTATTCACATGTTTCTTACCAATTATAGTTATGATCTTGCATTGAATTATAGTACAACTCATGGAGAGTGGCGTTGTAAAACCATTCGGTTCATAGCCATACAAATGGTATGACAATATTCTTTACATTATGAAGAACAAGAATATATGAATAAGAAAAAGTTACGTCAACGGATTATTGAGCAACGATTATTTGAAAATATCAATAAAATGCAGAATCAGAGAGAAAAAAATACAGGTAGCGAAAATGCCGATGCCGGTAGCATGATGAGTCATCGACCTGTCACAACTTGATTAATTACCCTCCCACCGGTGGAGCGCTGGCTCAAACTAAAAGTTCGAGTTTTAGTCGCCGTGTATCAGCGTGGCCTTCGTGAACTCTTATGGCCTGAGACATCGTCTCGACTGGCGATGTGACGTCACACTCCCGGTCCATCCGCTTTCGTTTTGAAAACCGGTTAATGGTTGACTGTGTTGTCATTCATTTTCAATTCATTCTTATCGGATTATTGTACCCTCTTGTTTTCTATAGATAATTTGTTAAATAGTCATTCATATTTTGATAAATACCATCCATTGTTTTGCATTTTCATCATGCCTCGTAAGTGCTGTGTGCCAAATTGTAAAGGAAATTATTATCCTTCTGAGAAAGTGTCTGCCTTGAATTTCCCTCGGATTTGGATAGGAAAAACCTTTGGTTGAGGAAGATACCAAGACAAGATTTCCAACCTTCTTCTACAGCTGTGGTATGTGAGCGTCATTTTTGTGACAGATTTATTGTCAGAGTAGATTCTGTCACAAGACCTGACGGTTCCATTCTCAGTGTAGAGAGAAGCATACCAAAATTGACAAAAGATGCCTATCCTTCCATCTTTCCCAACTGTCCCTCCTATTTATCTACGAAAATATCCCTGAAACGGAAAGCCCCCGACGAAAGGCGAGATGCAGTTTTAAAGAGAGACGATGAGTCTTTTAAACGATGGGTTGAAAATGATCGGATTAAGAATTATACAGAATTCTGTGGCATTTTCAATACCAGAGTTGATGCGAAATTATGGATTTATCGTTTTTTCTTGCCTCATCGTCTTCACCTGATGATCCACCAATGCCTGACCACTGCACCCTTTACAGGATTATTGATACTGTTGACAGTGCTCCAAAGTTGCTGTCTTCAATCAAAGTTTTCTCTGACATGCATGTGGAAATATTTTCTGATAATCGTAAGTATTTACCTTGAAAATTGACATGTTTAGAATTAGAATAATGATTTCTAAAATAGTAATAGTAATAGTGCTAGATAGAACTTCTAGTATATAAGAGTAGTGCTGGTGTTAGAAGTAGTAGTAGCAGTGGTGGTGGTAATAGTAGCAGTAGTAGTAGGAACGCCATATAGTAGTACTAGTAGCAATGGCAATATCAGTAGTAGTGACACCAATAATGGCAATGGTAGTCTACCACTAACAGTAGTTTTTAGTAGTGGTTGTAGTCGTATAATAGTAATTGCAGTAATAATATTCTTGGTAGAGTAGTAGTTTGAAATATTATTAGTAGTAGTGGTAGTAGTAACACTAATGGTAGTAGAAGTAGTAATAAATATAGTAAGTATAATTTTTATTAAAGTCTATCTTAATGCTGTGATGTTATTATATACAATTAAAAGATATATTATTATCTCACTATCAACCATTTTATAAGGATCTTGTTTAAATGATGAAAGAAGACAATAAAAAAGATACAAACTTATTTTTCATTGAAGCATGGAAATTATAATATATGTTAGTGTGATGACTTGACCATTATTTTTTCTTTGTTTTTCAGAAAGGGTTCCTGATAGCGCCATTGCATGGATTTTGGGAAACTTCTCCCCCAACTCTTACATGCTGGTCTCAATTTGACACTGTCCTTTCCCATTTTTGTCATGGGAATGGATTTGATAGAAGTAACTTGGAGGACCAGCTGCAACTTTATGTTTCAGCTATTGATAGTCTATGCAACAGTATTGACAATGATGAAGATGATGAGTCCAAGTCTTTGTTCATGCCAAAAGTTAGGTTTTTGGTTGAGCAGCTTAAGTTAGTTAACTTGTCTGTAAAACGTTACAGTTGCTCTACCCTTATCTGGGCATTCCAGTTGTTTGCATCTGCTCCTCGTGCCTATTCTCTTCTAAGGAATTCCTTTCTTACTTGCCTCATCAGTCCTATCTTAGAAAACTTTCCTCTGTCTTTGAAATGAAGACTGGTTTTCCCAATTCTAAAGATCATGAAGCATATTTAAGACAGCGATGTCTTAAAATGCAAGAGCATGAGCGTGATGTCGTTCTCATGATGGACGAAATTCATATTTCTCACCAGTTGTCGTATAAAGGGGGGAAACTTGAGGGCTCTGCATATAATTGTCA
This sequence comes from Berghia stephanieae, assembly GCF_034508935.2. Taxonomy (NCBI): domain Eukaryota; kingdom Metazoa; phylum Mollusca; class Gastropoda; order Nudibranchia; family Aeolidiidae; genus Berghia; species Berghia stephanieae. The sequence continues at coordinate 33,069,807 of NC_088368.1, read as the reverse complement.
GGTTTCTGAGGCAAGCACTGCCCAGGTCTTCATGATTTCCTCAGTTCTTTGTAAACAGAAAGATGTTGTTGCCATTTTACCTGTAAAAAATATTGATGCTCGTTATTTGCAATGTTTGCTTCTTAAAACATTGCAAGTTCTTCATGATGTTGGTTTTCATGTTTTGTGTGTTATTTCTGACAACAACAGAATTAACCGCAATGCCTTTGCTATAATGTCTGGGGGAAGTCTTTGTCCATCTATTCCAAATCCTGTCATTCCTTCAGAGAAACTTTTTTTTCTTTTTGATACTGTCCACCTTTTCAAATGTATTAGAAATAACTGGACGTCTCAAAAAGACTTGGAGAAGACTTTTATTTTACCACCTGTACTGACCAACAATGAAAATCCTTCATCTTCAGTTATGAGAGCATCCATGTGTCACATTACAAAAGTATACGAGGAAGAGAAGTCATCAGTCGTGAAACTTGCTCCATCTTTGAATCGAAAATGTTTGAATCCATCGCCTACTGAGAAACAGAGTGTTCCACTGATGTTGAGAATTTTTGACAGACGGAATGCTGCTGCCTTGGAGCACTTTGGATCCAAATGGAATGTCAATGTCAGTGGGACAGTATCATTTATATTGTTCATTGTACAGCTATGGAATGTTCTAAATGTCAAGCATCCGCTGAAAGGCAGGAGATTGAGGGATGAGAGATGCAAGCCAATTAATTCCATCTCTGATTCCAATTTCTCATTTCTTCAAGATGCTTTGACTTGGTTCAAGGACTGGAGCAGGTTAGGGATGAAACCACGAGAAGGAGTATTGTCGAGAGAAACCATGGATGCTCTTGTTCACACTATTTCTACTTTTCTTGAATTTGTTCCTTATCTCTTATCTCATAAGAAATATAAATATGTCTTGTTGGGAAAGTTTCAGACTGATGATCTGGAGTTTCGTTTCAGCCAGTACAGACAGTTGAGCGGAGGTAATTATCATGTCTCCGTTCAACAACTTCTTGAGGGCGAGAAAAAGTTGAAGCTTCTTAGCGTTCTTAAGTTTATTTCTGCTTCAAGTGGTTCTTTGAAATTAAAAGATATCACTGAACCATTGGAAGAAATAAGATTAAATGATTCCTCTTGTCATGATGACATCCAATATTTTACTCCTTTACTTTATGATTGTGATGATATTGAACTTGTTTCAGAGCAATTGAAAGCTCTTGTCTTTGTCTCTGGATACTGTGCTCGAAAAGCATTGCTTAATGTGACTTGTGATGGCTGCAAGAGTGAGTTTCGACAAGAACGGGTCCTTCAAGTGGAATCAACAGCAGAATCATTAGCTTACATTTCTGTTCTCGACCGAGGCGGTTTGACGTGGCCAACTGATTATGCTGTTGAAATCATGACACACATTTTTAAAATTTTTCAGTTCTTGATTGGCAATCATGATCATGAACAGCGTCTGCTTTCAAACACCAATCAGAGATTTCTTTTAATGAAACTCACTCTGCAAAGGCTTTCTGATTTAGAATTATTGGGGAAAAATTGTGATATTTGTAACACAGATCTGCTCGACATTGTTCACAGATTCTGCAAACCAGCTGTCAACATTTTCCTCAACAATTACTCCAAGATGTTCACAGATAAGGCAACAACATCAAAGAACAAAAGGAAGCTTCAAACTCTTACGAAAAGAGCATAGGTCATCTTCTTTTCCTTCTCATTATTGGATAAGACTGGAGGCACATGTTTCAGACAACCATCGGGTTTAGATTCCTGCAGAGCTCACGACGTATGTGGGGGATGTAAGGGCTGCCCATTTTATATATCAATCGCCAGTTCCATGCCACATGTGTCTCCATGTCAAGTCCAACTCTATGTTTTCTCATTCCTTTTCCTTCTTATTACCATAAAATCACATCTCTTTGTTTATTGTCATCACTGTTGCATATTCTTTTTAGGATTAACAATTGACCAGTATGTACATATCAACATTATGTATACATTTACAGAAATTATAATAGATATATAGTGTCTGCAGATTGAACTCTGTGGAACCTGTAGGTATCCAACTGATTTTTTTTGAGTTCCAAGCTGCACTGATGAGCTGTTGAACAGCGAAACACTATATTTTTATAGTCAATCTATAGTTTATATATAGTGTCTGCAGATTGAACTTCTTGCGTTTCGTGCCCAATAATTATCATTGACGGAGCAAGGTAATGTTTTGTTTATTTTATTTTTTATATTAGTATTAGCCTACTATTGCCCATATTACAATTAAAATTTTGAATGAAATAAAGATTTTAAAAGAGCATTTAGCCCCCTTATTATTCTTGTACAATTCTTTTTTTATGAGAAATAAATCGACTTGTATTTTTTGCTAGGACTTGAGATCCAGTGTGTAGTACAGCGAAATAGTAATGAATTGGTGTGTGTTGTATGCGAGTGGAAAAAAATAATTCATGCCAATTATTTCTTCTTAACCATGCCAAATATAGCTAGCATGGTTGGGGGGGGGGGGGGGAGGTAATTTTTTTGTCGTGTTATTTATAAACTGTTAAAAGTAAGCATAATATAATAATGTGAAAATGAAGTGTAAAAAAGTGGTTTGCTATAAATTTCAATGACAAAAGTAAATGATCTTATTATAAATCTTCGCAATCGTTATCGTCGAAGTCCAAGAAAAATGGAAGTCGGGTTGATATAGGATCATTTGCATCGGCAAAATGAGTTTGAATGAAAAATAAATGCTAATCAACGAAATCAATAATTAATAAACATCTATTTTCTAAGGAAAGTCGTTAAATAATGCATATCGAATTTTTTAAATCTGGGTTTCCTAAAAGTTGGCCACAAAAGTTCCAATCTGGAAAATCTATGTTTTTCCTGCCTCGCTTCACTGGTAACACACACAGCCGCCCGCTCGGCTCGCTGTCTCCTCTCTCTCACTTGTTATGATTTAGAGAGTGACGTCACTGTATCCAGTCTTGGGCCTCTAGTATAACGAAGGCCACGGTATCAGCCACACCCAGTTTTATTTTCACCTAAAGATCCTGGAATAGTCCTTGGCCTCATTTCATTTATACTGTTACTTAAGTCATAAGCATAACCAATATGAGAACAACATTTTAAAATATGATTCATCATTAGTTTATCACAAGTTTCTGAATCTACTGCATGCTTATATAGATTACAATACACACAATCAATTTTAAATCAACAAAACTACTACATTAAAAAAAATAATTCTTGCCACTACCATTGTAAAACAATTAGGGGTTGCAATTGTTGTTATTCTCTGAAATGTTAATAAGACATTTGTTCTTTTTAAGTTTGGTAGTCGTAATCTCAGCACCACATATTCAAAAGCTAATACATATTTTGATGTGTCATAATAGAATCTGCGTGATTGAGTTTGTTGCCCACCAAGCAAGTGCACAAAACTTTTGAAACCTAGAATAATAAAACAACATTTTTGAAAATAAAGATGAAAAAAGACACTAACAAAATCGTCACTTACAGAGTTTGGTGAGAGCCAAGAGGGATGTATTGACTGCCAAGGACAATTCTATTGGAAGTTCCGGTGGCACCACAGATGTCAAGATGAGAGTACATTCAAGGAAGAGTTTATAGCGATTACGGGCTGGGTCCTCTGTGCCTGAAACAGAACATAATCAAAAAAATAAATCATTGGTAAAATGCAAAAAGCACAAAACATAAATTTTCCAAAAAAGAAAAATAATTATTTTCTATTTTTCTTACCTTCAAAGTAAAATCACCATATTCGTTAAGATGGAACCAACAATTATCTCATTCTAATTTCTTTTGTACATCAAAAATGTAAAGAAATGTTTTTGTTATGGCTCTGAAAACTTGACACTGCATTTTAGAGCTCATTTTGCTGAACAATATTAATATCATGTTTAGAATGTACTTTGGGTGTGAAGATTCGAAGGAAAGTTCTGAAAATGGTTGACAAGGAGAGAGTTAAATTAAAATTTTTTACCAACATCATTTCCACAAGGCAGAAGTAGTAAAACATTGGTAAAATAGGTAACAACTAAGCAAACAGCCCAAGTTTGATAACAATTTTAAAAACATTTTGCACACTTCATCAACCAAAAACAAAAACTATGTTGTATAGTTACTAAAATTAAAATCTCAGAAACACTAAATATTGTTAATCCTGCAAATCAGACAGGTTCTCTCTCTAGTCTACACAATCGTCCCATTTATAACCCATTAACACATTAAAGTTTCAGAGTGAATGCTGGTTGAGGATTGGAACAACAACACTGAGGTAACACTCAATACTCTCATAATTTGCTCAATAAGATCACATGGTGCCCACGCCATAGCCTGGATGCACACGGTGGACAGAAAAGATGTAGGGGCCATTACTAATTTATAATCCTCCTCATTAGTGGTCTTTATTAAAACTGCAATAAAAGATATAAAAATCAAAACAATTAACCAGTACTTGATTCAGAAATACTTTTTTTTCCTTTCAACCATTCTACATTTGCGATTTCGAATGTTACTTTATTTTTATATTTGACGCATTTGAACTCTTTCTCTGTAATATTAAACTTAAATCCTTTGACCAAAAAAACATTTTTTTTAAATGCAATTGTATTGGTAAAAACCAATATATTTTTTTTTAATGCTCTTTTACCTTTGATCCAAACATATGAAGCTGCAATGACGGCAAATATCAACAAGAACAGGATAAAGAAGAAGGTCTCCAAGTTGTTGGCTGTCACCCGCTTGACACCAAATAAAATGGTGCGAAGTAATTTCCCTTGTGATGTATTAAAACTATGGCGAAGGACATAGGCAATACAACCATTGTTGTTTGCTGAGAAAGAAAAGTACAAAAAGCAAAGACATGTCATGCAATATCTACAATAATGATGAAATCCTCATGAAATATGTCTTCCAAGTTTCTAAAAGAATCTTAGGATTGGATGTACTATGACAAAATGTTTAATAAGTGAATAAATGACTGTGACAATAATTCTATGCATGTCATTTACAGACCTGTCACAGGAAACAATAAGAAAATCTTTAATAATTTCAAAATAATCTGAAATTGAAGCAAAAAATCCTCATCAGTTCTAAAAATAACTATTGGCATCCATTACATAAATTGTTACTTTAAAAATGCCCAAGAGTATATACCTTATGGTTTAATTTGAAACTAGATCAACTTGTGAAAAAAAAAAAAAGAAAAGTAATATTTAAGTATTAGTTTTCCTCTAAAAGATTGCCAAAATAGGATAAAATCAATATGTCTGTAAAAACTAAAAGTCTGTGATGATAGTGTAAGAAAAGTTATTCTAATATTACAAATCACTACTTGCAAAAAAAAAACAAAAAACAATAATAAACCATCTATAAAAATATTATTAATTGTTAAACATTCATGTTTCAATCTTAGCACTCTTTTCACATTCACAAATGACCAACTTTGTCATTGTTATCTACAGTTTAACGAGCTACTACTTTTGGTCCCAGGTTCTCATTGGATAAATTATCTAATTTGTCAATTATCAAAGAAGAATCCTTTTTGATTCGTATCACGTCACCCACAATCTGGATGATGGCTGGATAGCTGATATTGGAAGGAACACAAAGGTTTGCCTTTTCAAGGGTTTTTAGAGTTTCCTGTGCTGCTATATGGATGTTGAAACATGGAAACTCAACTAAGTGGAGGAGGAGAAACTTGATACTTTCTAGTCCAAGTGTATCAAAAGACTCCTCCAAATTAGATGCAACAGCATGTACCAAATGACACAATCAATGCTGCCAACCCTAACCCATAAAAATGTATACAAGGGAGAGAGAAAATGAGTAAGATTTTGAAAAAACGCATATGATCCTGCAAAATGATAACAAGTCCATGACGAGATAATGGGCAATTAGACCAAACTAGAAATATCATAGCCGATATTTAGATTAATTGAATAAACGTGCAGACTATATAAATAGTTCTGACTTCCAGAATCCATCTATAAACTGTCATGACCCAGCCAGATAAGTTTATATTGAACTCCCTATGTGAAATTCCAGTCAACAGGAAGATTAAAGTATTTAAATTGTTAAAAATATTTAAATGAATTATAGAAATTACAATAATGCGCATGATCCTCAACAAAATGCGTATAGGTATACAAAGAACGGAATTGTGTAAGAATACGCATTTTTTATGTATGGTTGGCACCACTGCACAATACTGCAGATGGTTGGGACAGAAAATATCAGCATAGAAATGAAGAGAAAAAGATGAAACTGGATAGGCCATATTCTGAGAAAAGGACCAGAAGACGACTGTGGTCTTGCCTTGGAGTGGACCCCTGGGTGGAAGACAAAGCATGGCTATCCCACAACAGCCTGGCTGAGAATGGTAGAAGTGGAAAGGAATGAAAACAGCAAGCTTCACAACCTCTGATCATCCAAGTTGGAGAAATGTTGACCAAGCTTTATGTGCTACTACCACTAAGAGACCTTAGACTAAGGCTAAGACTCAAATAAGGTAACAAAGAAGAGCAATTTATTTTGTCATTACTCTAATACTTTTTCAAAATAACAATTTTGTTTTTTAGTCCAATGAAACATTAAATACCTTTCATCGGAGCCAAAAAAAAAAAAAAAACTGTATTGCAGATAAAATGTAATTTTTTTTTTTTAATGTCAACAGTGATAGAAAAGAAAAGAAAAAATTCTCACATTTAATACCAGTCGCTGACTTAGTTGGTGGGGTATGTTGCACAACTTTGGTTCCCCCATACAAAACATGGAGTTTTCCATCCTGCTCTATATTTAGAAAATGATTGGGTTCTAATTCTTCTACAGGTTCCTGGAGTTAAAAAAAAAACAAACAACAAAATAAAACAAAAACAATAGACATCAAAAGTTTACAATTCATGAATAACTCCTGGTAATAAAAATAATATATTTAAACAAACAACAACAAAAAAAAAATGCACAGGCTGCTTCCTCCTTTTAAGTAAGGGCAACAAACTCCTTACATTTTATATCAGTAGCTACAAAACCATTAAATCATTCTTCTAACAATGTCATCCGTCACATTTGGCACTCAATCAGTTGTACTCAGAAAACTTACACCTCCTAAAATGTTGAGCTAAAAAGCCAAATTGTTCCGATGCAATTACATTTCAAAAACAAAATAATTAAACAACAGGGAGAGAGCATTAACAGATTCACATTATCTTTATACAAGAGCAAGCATGATAAAAAAATCTTTCACAAAGTGTTTTCAGGTAAAGTCTATGTCTTGAAATTTGTCAGGCTTCATAATTAAATCAATGTATACATTAAGCAGTTGACAAATCTACACACTCATTTGTCACTTTTTAAATAACCAACATTTTCCCCATCAACTCAATTGTTCATAGTTGCATAAGTGAAACATGTTTCCAAAATAGACATTGAAGACAAATATTAAACACTCATACATACTGACGATCAAAATCAAAATGAAACATTTAAAGAGGGAAAAAATGAAAAAGAAAAAAACAAAACAAAAAACATTAATTGTGTGATCATTACAGGAGTTGAGTATAATTTTGTTAAAAACATACCTTCATAACAGGGACTGATTCACCAGTCAGCATTGATTCATCCACAATACAAGGTCCTCTCAACAATAACATATCACAGGGTATCATACGCTCCCCGAAAGAGCGCACTAGGGGAAAAAGGAAAGATTTTTCAATTATGAAATCTTTTGGAAATATTACATTAAGAAATTAAGGATCAGGCAACAGTGTAAAATAAAGATATGAACAAGTGTGTATGAAAGGTGCCAGACAAAGAAAGAAAGAAAAATAGAAGAAAAAAACCATCCCAAAAAATCAGTCCACCTCGACTGGGGATCGAACCTCAGACCTTCTGATTACCGGTAATCAGAAGGTCTGAGGTTCAATCCCCAGTCGAGTTGGACTGATTTTTTGGGATGGTTTTTTTCTTCTATTTTTCTTTCTTTCTTTGTCTGGCACCTTTCATACACATTTGTTCAGATCTTTGGAAATATTACAGAGTAATTAATGGAAATATTTACTCTGCAATAATGACATTTTAAATCCTAGAAAATTCTCTGATTGATGCTGAATGATAAAGTTGTAAATAAATTGTGGTCTAATTAAAAGAAACAAAGGTAGGTCCATTAAAAGGCCAAATGTGAACAAAACTCCACAAATTATATTTTTAATTCCATGCATAAAACTTTATACTTTTTTGCTTCTTCTATTTTCTTTTTTTTTTTTTGCTCTGAATACCATTGAGTTTCACTATATCATTACCTAAGAATATTCGGGTTTTTGGGTTTATTTTTCTAAATGTCCCCCGGTGATCTTTGAAACTTTGAAAAACTACTAAAAAACAAGAGTATATTTTAAGTTACAAAAATAATCATATATTCTACAAACAAAATATATATTTTTAAACAAGAAAAATCACTTGCGTTAAATGGAATTGACAATGAAATAAAAAGAATGTCAAATCACAATAAAAACTTTTTTTAAAGATTTAAAAAAAAAACAGAAAAAAAATATGAATAAATAATATTTTGAAACAAACAACACATTAATCCCCTTTCCCCCAAAATGTTTGGTTCTATATGGTGCAAGAACCCCATATGTGCTCAAACAACAACACTTAATGTGTAGGAGGATACATGTAAGGTGTCATTACATTTTACTTTTCAAAACAGAGACTAGAGTTACTGGCCAGGGACTCATTTTACATAAGAGAATGGTGAGAATATTAAAGTAAACATCATTTTTCCATGCAAATGTTGCTACTTGATGAAGCTGGGAGTAATAATGGCAATCACAAAATGGAATAGAAAATTCCATTTAATTTACAAAGACAGACGTTTCGGGTTTCCCCTCTGTCATCATAACATGATGAATGAGACACTAAAGAGATGAGAAGATGGCATTGTCTTTTAAAATCAAATTGAAGCTTCCATTTCGTGCGGTTATGTGGTCTTGTGGTATTACACTCGCTTTCGGATCGGAAGTTAACAGTGTTGTCTCTGTCAGAAAAAAAAATTGTATATCGCCTAACAGACGTCATGTCTCGTTATACACGTTATGTGTTGCTGTTAGTCAGGGACCCTTTGTAAAGAGCTTTGAGCACCTTTAGTGGATATTGCGCTATATAAAAGCTCAAGTTTTAAAAAATATTGTTAATATTTTTTTTCCATGAACTAAACTTTGTGCCGCCCACATCGGTACTCAAACACAGAGACTAAAGGCAAAGGTCATAAGCCAAAAGTCGTACCATTAGACAAAAAAGTTGCATTAACTATAATTTCAAGACAGAAACACATAAACAATCCCATTTTACCTATGGATACCAAGTCCCCTGGGAGAAGCTCATCTGTCATAACTTTAATCCATTTATTATTTCTGTACACCTGTGGAAGATGAGAAAAGTCGTACAAAATAATTCTCGATATGATCTCTATCACATCATCAGAGGTCCTGAAAGCTCAATGTTTGGGTACTAACTCGCATTCAAAGGGGACAAGATTTTATTTTCTGGCCCTACATTCCTACCAGCATTATTAACTGTGAAATGAATTTTGTTTTATTTCATCTTTTATGGCAAATTCCAATGATGTGCTAAAAAGAAAAAATTGGTCCTTGAGAGACATAAGACCCACGGAGCCAGAGTTAATTCCAGTTTCTGTAGAGTTAAATGGACAAAAATGATTGCTTTCTATCCTTTAGATAGGATGATGGTAAATCATATACCATTTTCCATCAGATCCAACAGATCCGATTGCCCAATCATTGCTGGGTAGGCAGGGAGAAGGCAGGGAGGAAGCAGAAAAATCTTTACTGCACCCATGAGCAATACAGTTGTGAAACTTCTCAGGACCTATGTCCACTCCGGTTGAAAGTACTTGTAATAGACTAGCATTTTCTCCAAAGAGTAACAAGGAACTGCAGTCTGTTTGACGTTACTAAAACAAGGACAGATACCAACTCTATGGATTCAATGACTCTAAAATACACTGCAAAAGGTGATGATGCAAGGCGTACAATTAAAACTTTGAGGACGGCCATGTTGATGATAGGTAGGTAATGGTCAGTGATGATCAAGGCAATTTGTCAAAAAGGAGGAAAGCGTATTGGCTCATCAGTTTAACTCATACCACATCAAAAATGTTACATAACATTATGCAACATATGACTACTACATCCATTCTTATTATTGGAGACGTGACTTTTGTAAATATTATGAATTGTACTTTCTTTACAACAATTTTAAAGGCCCACAATATTACTTATTATGATTGGGGTTATGGGGTTATGATTGACTTTTGACCTAAAGGCCAGAGAGCATTTGATATTATTTTAACAAAGAAGGCTACAATATCTATGTAACTGCAACCGTATGGCTATGCAGCTTGTATATAAAACTCATGAATCTTTAACAATTGTAAAACATAGTCTATCTAACAAAGGTAAAAAGAGTAAACTAAGCATTATACGTATTGCCAAATGGTAGTCTAGATGAAGCAAGAGTCTTTGTATATTACATAATTAATATTTATTTACGCCAGATTCTTTTATTAGCCACCATCATCAGGATTTTTATTTTCTGATGAAATCCTGAATTTAAAAGCTAAAAACTGGCAGCCCTGGAAATCCACACCGATTTTTCAATCCTGATGGTTATTCTGTTTCATTAAAAAAGCCCTTTACCAATATATTTCAGATAAATTCAGTTCTGAAATCTGTCTGATAACTGTTTATGAAACTGGCATGGATCTGGCAAATTGGCACGTGTGAATAATAGAGGACTTGTTTTTAATTAGTAAATGTATCAGTGTGACTTCCAAATATCAGACAATTTTTGGGTTTGGTTATCAATTTATATTTCATTGAGAAGTTGGCCCAGACCCACTGACCAATAACGATTGGATATAAGAATGATGATGATGATGATGATGATACAACATTAACCAGAGTGTCAGTGAATATGATGATAATGACTGTGAGGACAATGACAAAACAAAACTTAAATTTACTCCAGATTCACCGTTCCACTTACTGCAATAAGGTATGGCTTAATTCCCATTTTTCTAATTTCCGCCATGTTCCGCAGTTGCTGCTGTACCAGTGTAGCTTCAAATGCAATCAACATAAACAGAGTGAAGACTGAATAATACCAGTACTCATCCAGGCACCACAAACCTACACAAAACACCTGTGGGTGATACAGCAAAGATGAATTGTACACATTTTTAAATAAGTGCAAAAAATAAATCCTGAAATCTTACATAAGGAAAAGAAAACAAATTTGGATCTTCTATAAATTAAAGTGGAATTTCCTTAAAGTCAAAACCTCTTGTTGGTCCCAAATTCTTTTGGTCTTTATCCGAGTGTTCCACTGATATTGGATAAAATCAACCATTCTTTCTAGTTCGGAGGTGTTGACTATCAGGATTCCACTGTATGTATGATCATATAAACAAAAAAGCATTTACACATCAGTGGAACAACTTTTAGGCCAAGTCATTTCATGGAATTGTATTATATCATATATGTATATATAAATAGATATACATTATATATATTATAGATATATATATATATATATATATATATAAGTTAATTAAAACTGCAATAGCATTTTCCAAGTGTTATGTCTTGTCCCACATGTTTACATTTGCTATTGGCTTGGGACCCATTGTAAAGCACTGCAGTATATTAGTTGATTAGTTCTTTTCAACACTACATCTAATTGCAAGGTAACGACATCTAATCTAAACCAGTTTTTTTTTTTTTTTTAATTCCTAGTTTAGCTGTTCAGAAACTTAATAAGAGAAACACGAAAAAAAATGTAAAATAAATAAAAATCTCAATTATAATTTTCTGATATATGTGGAGATTTTATTTTTCATATCACCACAAATATGACTTAAAGTAAGTGAATTTACACATTCCTTTACAGGCAGTGATGTGAAAATAGCAAATATAAATGTATTGGCAACTAACCTGGAAGACAAAAAACGGAGCTGTGGCTCTCTCCCTAAACAATTCAATGAATTTGGGAATATCCATGACCATCCTATGACAAAAAAGAAGATAAATGTAATTTAAAAAAAAACAAAAAAACTTAATTACAAGTGTGAACCTCATATACCATATAAAGAGATTCCATATATAAGGAAATATTATTTAGTGAATCCCCATTGGAAGAGTAAAAAATGTGAAAGATAGAAATTTCAAGAAAATAAAAAAGGGGAAAATGTGGAAGAAATTTCTAAAAAAAAAATAATCTGATATGGGATAGGAAAATGATACTGGTTAAGGTAAAGTCGGGTAATTTCAACGTTTTTTCAAGGTCTCACTTCTGGCCTGCCATGAGAGGCTAATTTGCCAATTGGACAACCCAAACATTGACGTTAGGTTTACTTGGCCTATTTATTGTATTTTCATGAAGTGTTAACGTAGATTTATATCGTATTTTATTCACAAGAATCCTTTTTGTTTTACTGCCACGGTTGTCGGATATATTCGCCACCACCGGCATGTAACTTCACTGTGAGATTTTGTACTTAGACAATATGAGGAACAATTTCCATTTCTTAAACATGTTTTGTCCTCAAATCTCTATACATTGTCCAATACTGCCTATTGCCAGATATTTATTCGCATTTGACAGAGGTATGATGATGTATGTAAAGTGCCTTCCTGAGGACACATTATAATGCCAGAGTCACAAGATCATAGCCTGCTCCCCATCCATACCCGAGTCAACGGATTTCTGGTTATTATAACCAATTACATATTCATATTTTCTTTTCTTAACATACTTAGATTTCTGTGGTTACAAGTCTATTGCTCACAAAAGATCACTTTGGAATAATTATTATACAATGATAGTGATGTACAGCGAATTTACCCAAATGTGTATACTTTTGAAATAATGTTTTAAATATTTTTAGAATTTTCTTTCTGATGATGCAGCTATGTGGTAAAGTGGTATGACACTCGCTTTCGGATCGGAAGGTCCTGGGTTCGAGCCTCGCGCTCGGCGCATAGTTGAGTCCTTGGAAAAGGCTCTATACTCACATTCTCTCACCGTACTCAGGTGTAAAATGAGTACCTGGCCGTTAACAGCGTTGTCTCTGTCCGAAAAATTGTAATATCGCCTAACAGGCGTCATGTCCCGTCCTAAATGTTAAATGTTGCTGTTGACCAGGGACCCCTTGTAAAGCGCTCTGAGCATGTTAAGTGGATATTGCGCTATATAAAAGCTCAAATATACTCTTAAATGAAAATAAAATGGATATCTGTATGGTTGGCGCTGAAGAAACCAATAGTCTGGTTGTATTTCAGCAGCGTCCTCATTGGGCCTTGAAATCGTTTAGGTGTGGTGCCATGATGACCAGTTCATCCAGCCCATTCCACTCCGAGATAGTTCTAATGAAGAAAGAATTTCTGTAGTTTTGTGTTCTTGTCTGTGGGATTTTGAAGCAGTTCGAATTGTTTGTGGCGTATCTCTCAATGGGGTTTTCGGTTATGTGGTTGGCAAAAGTGAGTGCTCAGATTTTTCTTTTGTTAGTCTTGGCGTGAAAAAGGAGTCTGCCTTTATTGATGGTATTTGATCTGTTATAATCTTGAACATGAATGACAGACGGGTTTCTTTTCTTCTTTGTTGGAGGCTGATGAGGTTTCTTTCTTCTAACATTTTTGTCATGCATCCTGGGGTTCTGCTCTTATAGTTCCCAGTTATGAACCGGGCGCCTTGTCTCTGGACTCGCTCAAGTTTTTTAATATCCTCTTTCAGGTAGGGGTCCCAAGCAACTGCTCCGTATTCCAATTGTGATCTAACAAGTGTGAGGTAGGCGTTTTGTTTGCATGACTTGAGGCGTGGCTAAGATTTCAGCGGAGAAACGCGAGGGTGCAGCTTGCCTTTTCGGTTATTTTGTTAATGTGATATGGATGGGACAAAGTGAATACCGCATTGGTTTTGTGACCAGGGCCTTCACATTCAAATGAACAATCTAGGGGAACTTTAGTGTAGGATTGCCTTGATTACGACATGTAATTTTGATGTGCTATAACTTTTAAAGATTTTTCATTTGTTTCCTGAAAACTGAAGCAATACATACCTTCATGCCTTGTCTTTCGAATATGGACAATTCGTTGGAGGGTTGTGGCGAAGTTACCAGTTATACAACTCTACACTAAATACAATTTAATTCAAGGTACTTTAGAAAGTTGAGAAAATATAATAATGAGTCCATTTTCAATTTTTAAAATAAATAAATAAATAATTTTGACAATTTATGACCACTTGACATATTCACCTCTCTAATGGTGGATAATAGGACAGTGAATCTCATCTGAAGTCAGAATTTATTCATATCAAAACGTCACAAAAAGCATTTACCTAGCTTTATACAATCTAAGAATTTCCCCAGCTCTGATAATTCTCGGCCCCTTCTCTAATTATCTACCTCAAAGTGCTGCTGGATTTTAAATTTTATTTTTTCCTTATTATACCATGAAATCATAACAGGTATTCTAAATGTAAAACCTAATACAAAGAATAATGAACTATTCACACTCACGAGTTCTTTCCATATTGTTTGGTTGCAGCAGCAACTTCTGATTCCTCCTGGTATCCCTTACAGTCCATGTAGAACTGAATTGAATGGTCAACAGGGAAGGAAATAGGAACAAATGTTTTCTTCTCCTTATCATCATAAATGTATTTCATCTTTTGAAAATTAAACCACAGAGGAGCATCATCTTCTTCCTGGTGAGGGAGGAAAAAGGGATTAAAATAATATTTGACTTATGCTGATTTAATATAATAATGTATGTAGTGATCCAAAAAGAAAAGGAAGAAAGAATTGGGAGTCAAGATTAAGTCATATATCCAAAGACTGTGACAGAGCCCGGAACCTAGAAGCATGTCATAATATTGTCTTAAATGACTGTTATTATCTTTTGATCTGGATAAAAATTCATCATTTGTCACAGTTCGATGAAAAGCATTAGATGCATTCAAACATGCTAATAACATTTATCTCTCGGTTCAGTCTCCTCATAACTCATTTCATGGTGACATGCCATTTTCATGCATACAATTAGTTTACCGTATATTTTAGACAACATAAACACGCATAAATATTTTGGGATAGATAAAATAAAAACTGTCGATCCTCAAAAACAAATTGCATCAAGGTTTTTATGTGTTCAATGAATCCATTAAAAGTACAAGACATAATATTAAGATATTAATTTATGATTATAAACCTGGTTCTGGCACACACTCTAAACTATCATGATTTAATTAAGAAAGAAAAACAAACAGAGAGGAAGATTATGAACACTAAAGGAAAAATATAATTTGCATATTATCCTTCTACGCACCTTCTTGTGGTGCAATTTGACAAGTTCTGTAAACCCATTGTTAGGAGTTGGGACAACTTTCACCCAGCCAGCTTTGAATGGGTCTGAAACCTGGAAATTAAATCATTGTGAGAGTTAAACATAGATGACTTTAATATGGTCCTTAGCAATGACAGTCTAAATTGCAGGACGTGATAAATAATACAGGGGTCACTGACTGTGACTTGTCTCTCAGATGACAGTTCACAGCATAACAAGTTTATGGAGTGGGAGACGAGACGTAAATGACAGAATTTGGTGCATCCTGGTCACATTATGACAACACTGTCATTGATGTGTATTTTGTATAATTTTGTTTCTCAGTTATTTTTAATTAGTTTACTGTTTTAATTTTGTTTGTCATTGTTGTTTATTTGATTCACTTATTTCCTCTGTTTTGTTTTGCCTTTGATGGTTTTGCTTGGTGTGTTTTCAATTTTTTCTCCCTCGTTTTTCATGGCAAGTGCTTTCAGGCTATTCCCTTCCCCATCCATTCACCAAAATTAAAATATCCATCCTTAGCCATTTGACTTTTAATTGACTTACATTTAGCACAAATTGAGGATTATATTTTCATCTTTAAAAATGAATGATTGATGAATGCAATCAAATATAGCTGTGACATAGTTTATAAGTGAGATTACTTGGGGAGGCCTTCCGAAAGCTCCTACATCCCCAGTATTCTTGTTTTTTTATAATGTTTTAGTTTTAGTCAGTAGGGGGTTTGGGAGGGGGGAAACTTTTTTTTTTTAAAGTCCCCCCCCCCTCCCAAACCCCCTACTAGAACAAGAATACTGGGGATGTAGGAGCTTTCGCAATGCCTCCCATCACTTGTACTAAAACTAAAAGTAAAAGTAAAAGTGAAAGTGGAAAGGAAAGAAGTGCATTGATCATTGAGATTGTAATGAATTTATTTACGAAGTGGTTATTCAGAGTCGACTCTGGATAACTGTAGGCAGTTATTCAGAGTCGACTCTGGATAACTGTAGATGGTTATTCAGAGTCGACCCTGGATAACCATCAATGTGTACAGATATTTAGAGCCAAGTAGCCTATCGAATTATCGAGTTGAGTTCTTGCGAGATGAGTTTGTTTCAATTTGATACCAGTTTACTACGGTTATTTTGTGACTTTGGCAATTTTAATGCCACATTCTTAAAACTTGGCGATTTTTCAACTTCAGTCGCTTATAAATAAGAATCTTTTTATTAATCAATTGCAAATCATATTCCATCAACAAAGCAAATTTAAATTAGCTTATAAACAATAATTTCTTAAATCGATCAGCCTAACTTATTATCTCTCTATTACCAAATGATATCTATAAACATAATATGAAGATAGAAGGGTGGCTGAGAGAGAGAGAGAGAGAGAGAGAGAGAGAGAGAGAGAGAGAGAGAGAGAGAGAGAGAGAGAGAGAGAGAGAGAGAGAATTAATGAATTGATTTTTTTTTCAATTGTTTAATAATTAGACACAAGTTGTAATGAATTCTATAAACAAATTCAGAACAATCAAACAAAAACAAAACAAAACTTAAAAAGGAAGAAAAAAAAAGACACGCTTATAAACCTTCTAAAATCGTCAAATGAATGTATTATCATGTTACAGCTAAAAAGTACACAAATATTTACACCCATTTGCTCCATCCCCTTCCCTTTCGATCATCTTCTCATTCATGGCCACCATGTGTCTTGGGCTGCCTTTGACATTTGGCGCCAGCGTGTCTAGACTAACGTCATAATAAAGGAGTGTCACCAAAATTCATGCAACTGAGCAGAGGTGTCAAAAAATGATAGAAGGCATTTTATTGTTTTTTTCCCCCTGAACTACCACTGAGCAGAAAATGTTTGACATGACAAAAAACAACGGAACATTTATGAACAAATCCTAAAATCCCAGAAATCCGCGGAAGATTATCATCACGGTCCCCACTATATTTTTTTAAATATTTCTTTTTTTTTTGGGGGGGTGCAAAATCTCGACAATTTGCAAAAAAATTGCAAATTTTGCGGCCGCAATGCAAATCACCGATGCAAAAAACTGCCATGACAGAAGAGACAAGAAAATACCAAAAAGTAAAACGATTTTTTCCCGTAGGGTTAAACAGAGGTGGGAGAGAAGAAAAAAACAGAAAAACCGTGTGGTTGGTAACTGGAAATTCATCACTCATAACTGTCTAGTTATTCAGAGTCGACTCCCCGACTCTGGTAGCCAGTTATTCAGAGTCAACTGTCTACAGTTATTCAGAGTGGACTCCCCGACTCTGAATAACCGTAGACAGTTATTCAGAGTCGACTCTGAATAACCGTAGACAGTTATTCAGAGTCGACTCTGAATAACCGCAGCCTTTATTTATGTCACGCATGATCGCAACTTATCACTGTAGAAAGCCATATTCGACAAATTGGATTATGTACCGATAATCTTAAATTCCATAATTTTCACCCCTTTGAAATTGATTGATTGATTATGAAGAAACATCTTCCCCTTACTTTTCCACAAGTGAAGGCACATCTGACGTGTACAGACCACAAACAAAACAAAGCAGTTAGGATCTGCAACAGACCGATGGCCGCAAACGCAATTAGGCCACCTTCAAAATAATCATCCACTCCATATATGCACGTCCACATATATGCCCAACAGCCGTATATGATAACGAACGGTGAAACATATCCATGTAAAATAACTGGCCGTATGTTAAAGAAAGATAGAGACTGAATCTCTTCATTCAAGGGGGCAGCCATTTTTCGTTGAAAAGAGTTTTCCTAAAAAAACTAAAAATGCTATCTTTCCATATCACACAAAACAAATATTTAAAATAGTCAGATAAAACTATTGCAATGATTTGAGAAATGATTTATAATTCTTTAAATTTAGTTAATTTATTAGTTTAGTTTTTAAATTATAGATGTACAAATTTGTTTCCACTTCTTAAAAATTTTGTTCTGTAGACATATTTGATTATAGTTTTATATGTAAATTGCCAGATTGGTGTTTAGTGAGAAAAAAGTTAAAATTTGTTCTAATTTTATCTCCCGATTTCGTCATTCTCAAAAGAAAGAATTATATTTGTGCATGTTAAATCAACGTATATTTTACATAATGACATATTGACTGAAGCTTCTTACATTGGCTGAAATCTTATTCAAAATTTGTGTTTCTTTAAAATCAATTAGAAATTTGGTCTTTTATAACATCTTTTAGCTTATTGTCCCCTGCGTACACTTCCGACGAAAAGACCGACAATTTGCAAGTCATAAATATCACCAAGAATCAATTTTGCATGAAATAATAACGATGTCTATCAACGCTATGTCAGGACCGTTGCAAGATTATCAAAGACCAAATCAAGTATATTTCAGCCCTTATGATTTCAATGGAGGGTAAGGAAAACCGAGATCATAATCAAAGTTTCATATTTGACCCCAATAGTCCAATGCCAATAGCACACACAGTCAGTCGAGACAGATGATAGAAATAGAAAGAAAGTGGGAGTTAAGTTTAAGTGTAACTCGCACTTGAAACCAATGTCACATGAAAGAGTTGACAACACTGATTACAAAACAGTTTGAATTTTGTTTCTATCTTGATTAGAAATGTATTTACGGCAGTTCAAAGTCTGAAATTTCAGACTGATTTTTACTCCAAAATTATCAATTGGTATTGGGAAAGTTCTGACGACTGACTGAAACTGAAATCGCGTTCCGTTCATAAAACATTGTTAAAACAGTCAATTTGGAGTTCTTATTATTGATTGTATACCAAAATGTTCGTCTTATCGAGGACAATGCGTTTACATTAAAGAGGAAGATACACATTTCAAAACAACACATTCATGATATGACGCAAATGTTACTACATAATTAAACTTAAACTTAAACAATCGGCTAGACATATAAGAATAAGAGACTTATTTTGCTATATCACTTTTGGATTCATCCCCAATATTTCACTGAAACAATTGCAAATAATTCCCCTTTTTGATTTAATACATAGAAGAAAGAAGGGTTTGAGTTTGAGACAGAATTTAAATGAAAAGATATAATAAACGGGTTGCGTAATGACATGACTCTAGCAATTTAATTGCATAAATAAAATGGCAGAATGAAAAAGTTAAATTAAATTGAAAATGATTCACACAAAGGCAGTTCGTCTATTTTAATTGGAAGGAAGGTTCTGGCTTTTAAAAATTCTGCTTAACCACCTTGGGTTTATTCTATCACTATTACTATATGGACTGACAATTAATATAATTTTATCCCCACTCCTCCTTCGTTCTCAGTGTGTGGGTTGTCAAGATTTAGAACTAATAGAACTCCTTACCATAATTATTAATAGACCTTTAGAATGTGAATACAAATGATAACAAATAAATCTAAACATATGGGAATGAAACTTGATGGCAAATGAAATAGATTTAAGGCGGAAAACACAAAGGGTCTCAGAGGGTTTTCATTTTGGGGCCCATTTTGACCAATTTTCAAAATACTCCAAACACATCATATTTGGTATCAAATGAAAGGTTAATCATTGCAGATTCAGAAAAAATAGCTTTTGAGAGCAGCAGGCCTCTTACATGAAGAGAAATTGTCAAAGAAAGACAACTCTTCCGTTTTTTTGAAAATTTCTGGTAATTCTCAGGATCACCAAAATTTCAATGCAAACCTGCCCCCAGGCATTTGAAATCATCTTAAAACAGCATAACTAAGCAGCCCATGCATTTTTCTCAAAATAATAGCAGGATTCATGCCATATTTTTTTTTTTTAATGTAAAAAAAAAAAAATACAAAAGGACACGAGTCGGAAAAATTTGAAGTTTTCATGTTTTTTTTATTTTAAAGTATAAAATTCTTTGAAATGTTATAAATAATCAATAAATCTAATATATACAGCAAATACAAATAAAGGTTAATATATACAATCAATTATAATTTTAAAAAATAGTGCCCCCTGTTATCAATCGTAACTTGCTTCGAGGGCACTTTCGTCCAGCGGTAGTTGTCCGGAGGGCCCTGACTGATGAAGCTTTCATCTGGAACATCACCAAACACATAACTCTTGCCAGGGCCCTTCCGCATGAATCGCACGAATGGAGCATCAGAAGAAGGCTCTGGTGGGGTTGAAACCTGTGGAAAAATTACAAGAAACAAGATGATAGGTATATTCTTATCATAAAAAAAAATTCAAATTTCAAAGTCAAACAACAGCTTACTTACCACCTGCAACTTCAGAAAACATGAAAATGAGTTATAAATATTACAAAATATTGCATTAAAGGTATGAAAAACTTCTTACAACAGCAAAAAAAGTCTTTGTGAGCTTGTTTATCTCGCATGTTATTTTGAGGTACTCCCCCACCTTCACCACTGGACAGTCTGATCTGGGAAAGATAAGTAAATATGGTTCTGGTATTACATTAAAGTCAAATAGAAAGTTGTGTTTATATCTCATATGTTAAGAAATGTAATGCAATATGAAATAATAAAAGAACCTGCCCAAAGAAAAATATACAAATTAGCAAATAATATTAATAATGAGTCTAATAACATATAATCATCGAAATATTTATATGAAGAAAAGTAGCTGAAATAAATGTACAACTAATTAGAGAAATTTTACTGATGTTATCTGAATCATACAAGAAAGAAAAATGGTGGGAATCAAATTAAATGAAAGGGAACATAATTCTATTCAAATTTGATAAAAATAACGTCTATTTATCATTTTCATAAATTTAATCTAAATTTAGTTGATTTCTTATGGGTCGCCAGCCATGCCATTATCGTGAATCAGCCGCCATATTGGTTTCGCTATTCTGTGGCATAGCAGTTTTCCAAACTTTGCCGTATCGCACATTAAATCAAGGCATTTCAAGCCAAAATAACATCATCCTGCGTAGTTGTGGGTTTCTATCTTGTTATTCATCATATATTTACAATAAAATAAGTCGATTATCGACTTTCAGGGGTTAGAAATGGAATTATCAGAATCAAAACAATCGAAGCCGGCTTGATTCTGCTATGGAAAAACTGCTATGGAAGAGCGACACACAGAAAAACGGGCATTAAAACTAACACAAATCCTTTGAATTTCACATTGATTATACTAAAATACTTAAAATTATAATAAAAATAGTCAACTTACCAATTTTCACTCGTCGAAGTTATCGGATAACGTTTTAGGGCCGTAAACAAAAACTGCAGCGATGGAAAAACGATGTAGACACCGGATGTTTTGACTCGTATTTTACAGGAAGTAAGAGCCTCGCTATGGAAGAATTACGAAGTCCCCAAAACTTTGTGTTTTCTAAAACTGCCGTTTTTCTTTATTTTAAGCATGAAATCATAATTATTTTTAAAAATGAAACTCATTCTCCGATTTTTTAATGTTTTATTTCACAAAATATGGCCATTCAAAGAATTTCTGAGTTGATTTCATGTTTCTTTAACGCAGTTTTCCGAAACTACCGTGGCTGAAATGAAAACGTTTGTTGTCGCCAAAACCCATAAAAAAACACTTCAACAAACAATATCTTAATAACAACAAAATATTTTTTTTTCAAACTGCTCACACAGGTTCCTTAACCATAAATCAACACAAAACACAAAAAAAAATAAGTGAATTTGGATTTTTTCATAGAAATAAGTTTATTTCAAAAGGAGACCCCCATTTTGGGCCTTCTTGTGTTTTCTGCCTTAAAGCAATTGGTATTTTTTAAATATCGATATTATTAATATCAGATTTTACAAAGAAAAGAAATATACGAACTTTTAAAATAAAAACTATAAAATACCCATTAAAAAAGTTGGAAAGTATGTGTATTCAAAATAAAAACATAGTAAATAATGGTACTGAAAATATGGACTATTTTAAAAATAATAATTAACTGTATCAAAAAGATACCGATATGATTATCAATATCATCGGGCAGCCATAATGGGAGGATAATGAAAACATGGCATTTCGGCGCAGAGTTAAAGAGTGTCTTGGCATAGATATAGAGCCCTGAAATTTGGCATGAATTTAGATGTTAATCTAAAAACAAGCGTTTATATATCTGCGATATTCCTCTTTATAATGAAGTTATGTTTCTTTTATTAAACCCATCTAAACACGAACTGCAATTTCCAGTCACAACTTTCTTATGGGCGAGGTGGGTCACAATTTGACTCCCACTGCTGCTACTCACTAAACTGCCTAGTGATAGGCACTTTGATAAACTTTTCAAATTCAAAATATCTCGGGTGATCAGGAAAGGGTCAGTAATTTTGTTTTAATTAAAAAATAATTGGCAAGAATTGGGTATTATTTTAAAGGTCACAAAATAAGCTTTACATTTTCGTATCAATCACTTTCATGTATGGTAAGTCGGTAACTTAAGTATGGAAAAAATTAGGGTTAAATGAAGTAGCACTTCAGTCTAGGTTTAGGAACAAGAGAATTGCTGTTGTTAACATTTCTAATTAACGTATTAACAAGGTCTTGTCTAAACCTTTCTCATAAAAATAAAAGCATGCTCAGTATCACAATTCCAATGGTACCAGTACCAGTTTCATGAAACGAAGTGGCAATTCGGACTCGAGTGTGCATAGCCTCTCGTAAACACAGAAGGACACAATGTGGGCCATGGACAGAGAGTGGAACAGATAGAAGAAGAATACTTCTTAGGAAAATCTGTTTTGCTCATGTCAGAGTGATTGTTATTTGGACATTGTGTAAAGTTGTTGGAAAAGTTTTTCCTTTAGACCACAGTTACTTTTGTTTTGTTTTTATAAGTGTTCACAACAGGAAAGTCGATCCAATCAGTAGGGCAAACATTTCTGAGCGATACCTAAAATGCTCTAGCAGGTGATAACTTTAGAATGATGTCAGGTCCACTTTGATTTGTAGCGATGTCGATGTCAGTTCAAAATTGGTATTTTAACCAGATGCCTTACAGAACGCTTACACACAATATAATTCACACATAGGTTAGAACCCATTTTTTGCTGATTCTATTAATTTCTATTTTCAACATTTTTGTCCTAGGACTGTGCTTGCCATATCTGGAGAAGATTATGCTCTGATTGCCACAGACACCCGTTTGAGTCAAGGGTTTTCCATCCACTCTAGAGACAGCCCAAAGACTTACCCACTGTAAATGTTATTCATTTTTGTTTGTTTTTCCATAATTATCGTGAAAATGTATCATTTAGATAATCAGAGTTATGCAAAGTTGGAGGGCCTACCAATAGTTGACTCGATATATGAGTTTATTGAAGAGTGATTGACTACCATCCAAAATTTCGTCGCCTTGTCATGTTTCAGACAGACTTTGAATTTACTCTGATAGCTGCTGCTACTCTCTTTGAAAAGTATTGTGCGGCTATGTGGTCTAATGGTATGACATTCATCCTTGGATCGGAAGATCCTGGGTTCTAGTCCCACTCTGAGTGAAACATAGTTGAGTCCTTGGGAAAGGCTCTCTATTTATATTCTCTCACTGTATTCAGGTGTAAAATGAGTACTTGACCGTTTACATTAACTGCGTTGTCTCCATCTGAAAAAATGTAATATCGTCTAACGTGCATCAAGTTTTGTTCTACATGTTAAGTGTTGCTGTTGGCTAAGGACCCCTTGTAAAGCGCTCTGAGCATGTTTAGTGGATATCGCACTATATGAAACAGTTGTGCCAACCATAGGTAAAAACATGCATATTCTTACACATTTTGCTCAGGAGTGTACGCATTATTGATATTTTATTATAAATCATTTTTAACAATCATACACTCTATTAGTGTTCTTAAACACTTTAATCAGTTTGTTGACCCTGGACGTTCATATAGGGAGTTATCTGGGTGGGTTATATCAGATTTAAAAGTGGATACTATTTATATTGTCTATTATAAAGAGTGAATTTATTCATTAATTTAAATTATTATAACACTGGAATGGTCTATTTCCCATCATCAAATTTAGTGCTAATTATCTAAATTTAGTGCTAATTATCATTTTTGCAGAATTGTGCGCATTTCTTTCAAATTCTTGCTCATTTTGGATCTCAATTGTACACATTTACATGGGCTAGGGTTGGCAGTACTATATAAAAGCTCAAGTTTTTTTGGTTGTCGTAACAGCCAGCGTAATAATCAGAGAAATCAAGATTTGGAATAAATTAGTGAAACAAATTTTGGAAGATGGAAAATACACCTCAGTGCTGATTTAGTTTTGTTTTTTGTTTTTTTAGACAAAAGCAATCCAATCATCATCATATCTTGTCGCGCCAGTGAGTCAGCCAGTCCCGGGCAGTCTGGTTGCATTCCCTCAGGTCAGCATTGGTGCAGTGAGGTCCCAGCGAGCATTCGGACAGGATGTGGTCCATGGTCTGTCTGGGGTGACCGCATGGGCATTCAGTGCCCGGTGAGATTTTCCATTTAAAGAGGTTGGTGGCGGTGTTTCCCACCTTTGCTCTAGCTCTGTTCAGCGCCACCCATTCTTTTCTCTTGAGGTCTGTGCCTGCTGGGAGCTTTTCTGTTGGGGGCTGGAGGGCATCGTTTGCTGTCTTGTCCCATTCTACCCATTTGTCCAGGCGGA
This sequence comes from Berghia stephanieae, assembly GCF_034508935.2. Taxonomy (NCBI): domain Eukaryota; kingdom Metazoa; phylum Mollusca; class Gastropoda; order Nudibranchia; family Aeolidiidae; genus Berghia; species Berghia stephanieae. The sequence goes on along the minus strand of NC_088368.1, from coordinate 33,044,793 downwards.
AGAATGCTGAGTGGTCTGGGTGAAGGCTCTCTACTGTGAGGAAGCTTTTTCTTGATTTGAGCCTGCTTTTGGGGCAATTGTGGTCATGAAGGGGGTGTCTCTGGTCCATTTCCTGTTTGTATTTTTGTATTTGGGCATGAGCTTCCCTCCGGATGTGTGGTGGGGCTATTCCTGCTGCACGGTAGACCAGTGGTAATGGTGTTGCTCTCAGCTGGCCCGTTATGATCCGGCAGGCGTTGTTGAGCTCGGGGTCTAGCTTGGAGGCATGGCATGATCGGGCCCATACAGCTGAGCAGTACTCCGCAGTTGAGTAGCTGAGGGCCAATGCTGTGGTCCTTAGAGTTTTAGGGTCAGTTCCCCAGTTCATGTTTGCCAGCTTTCCAAGGAGGGCATTACGCGTGGACACTTTTGCCTTGGTCTTCCTCACGTGTTCTCTGAAGGACAGAGTCCGATCAAGCGTCACTCCGAGGTACACTGGGTGGTAGTTGTACTCTAATGTCTGGCCATTCCACTTGATGTTAAGTTTTTTGTGGGCTTGGTGGTTGTTGAGGTGAAATGCACACACTTGTGTTTTCCCTGGGTTGGCGTTCAGCGAGTTTTTAGTGTAGTACTTTGTAAGGGTGTCTAGGGCATTTGTCAGTCTGCTCTCGATTGGTTGGAAGGACACACCCTGTGTTGCGAGGCATAGGTCATCAGCATATATGAATCGGCGGATATTTGGGAACTCAGGCTGATCATTTGTATATATGTTGAAAAGTGTTGGAGCTAGCACTGATCCTTGGGGAAGACCATTCTTCTGGGTGCGCCACCTGCTCTTCCGGCCATCCATTTCAACAAAGAAGCGCCTGTTTTCGAGAAGTGACTGGATAATATTTACAATTTTCTTATTCTTTATCATTTTAGCCACTTTGAGGAGTAGGATCTTGTGATTCACTGTGTCATAGGCTGCAGTGAGGTCGACGAAGACTGTGCCAGTGACCCGTTTTGTCTCAAACCCATCTTCTATGAATTGTGTAAGGTTAAGAAGTTGACCACATGTTGACCGTCCTGGTCGGAATCCAGCCTGGTCTGGAGACAGTTGTTCGTCTAGACTGGGTGACATGCGGGACATAACCATTCGCTCAAATAGCTTGTATGCGATGCACAGGAGGGAAATCGGGCGATAGCTTTTCTTGGATTTTGGATCTTTCCCCGGTTTCAGTAGGGCGACTACTCTTGCTTTCCTCCATGCACTTGGCAGCCTGTTTGTCCTTGCGCATACATTGAAGAGGTCCAATAGCCAGGATAGGGTTCTCGGGCCAAAGTGTTGAATCATCTCAGTTGTGATTCCATCCAGTCCAGATTCACGTCGTGCTCCTGTAATCCTTCTCTGAAGGAGACTGATTGCTACACTACGCGACCAGAGAGAGCAATCCAATAACAGAATGTTGTTACATTAGTGCTGTATAATCAAATCAGACTTTGGCAGTTCAGTAGTTTCATTTATGCAGAATGTTTACACGTGAAGAAAATGACCCAATGATTCACAAATAAAATTAGATTCTTTTGCCCATTCCTTTTTCAGATCAAGTGGTACTGTTTTGGGATGCTGCGGTTTCCATGGTGATGTGCTCACCCTCACAAAAGTTTTAGGCGCCAGATTGCAGGTCTCTCTCTCTATCTATCTATCTCTCTCTCTCTCTCTCTCTCTCTCTCTCTCTCTCTCTCTCTCTCTCTCTCTCTCTCTCTCTCTCTTTCTCTCTCTCTCTTTCTTTCTCTTTTTTCTTTTTTTAACTTTTCAATTTTAAGACACTAATTAGTGAAACAGTGTCTCACATTTCCCCACCATCTTTTTGCCTATCTTTGTTAAGTATGTTTTTGGTCTCTTTGAGTTGATTTCAATTGAAATGAAATTGAAGATATATTTGTGAGGAAATGTTTCCAATGCTTAAGATTTCAGTCTCTTAATCTTAGACTAATCACTAGAGTTAAATTTAGAGAAGAAAAAAAAAGAATAAGCAGTGGTGCCAACCTTAAGTAAAAAATGCGTATTTTTATGCATTTTCATCCATTGTACACATTTTGCTGAGGATTGTAGGCATAATTAAATTTCTATTATTTAAGCATTTTTATCATTCATACATTTTTGTGGTGTATAAACACTATCTGTTTCTTGACCCAGAAGTTCATGTAGTGAGTTCAATATAATATCTGGCTGGGTGGGTCATTTCAGAGTTATACATGGATCTGGAAGTTGATACTATTTATATAGTCTATAAAGCGCAAACTTATTCATTAATTTAAATATTTATTATATATTATTGCAAGTATGGTCTAATTGCCCATTATCAGATTTGGTGCTAATTATCGTTTTTGCAGAATTGTACGCATTTTTTCAAAAAATCTTGCTTATTTTGGCTCTCCATTGTACACATTTAAACATGGGCTAGGGTTGGCAGCACTGAATAATGTATGTTCAAGCCTATGGGACAAAATCAAGTTCACACTGGCCTATAGGTAGATTTTACTTATCTTTTATTTTTTCTCATAAGTTTTCTATGTGAAAGTAAAATAGTTATATTTATTTTATTTTTCATTCCTGTGGGCTTTTAAAAATAAATTAATCTTTGTCATTAATTGTCTGTTTATCTGGAGCCGATTTGATTCATGGTGAGACAATATAAACTTGAGTGATAATTATTACTTTTAATATTATTTTATTATTATGGTCGTCGTTTTTATTATTTCCGACTTTTTAGCAATTGACCGGATCCTCCAGCTTCTCCGGTTGTGATGGTCCGGCTCAAGCCAAACCTTTAGAAATGATTTCAGCACTTTCTCTTATCAATGTAGTTTAAAACCTCTCAACCTTTTTTTATTTGTGTATTATTTACTCTCAAATGCAATAACAAGTACACCTAGCATGCTATACTATAACAGTATTTGAAGCCATGATCAATGTAATCTATGGCACCGTTTTCAGTCTTTTTAATTTTGCATCCCTGTATTATTGTCATCGTCATTATTTTTTTTCATCAGATCTATGAAAAGGATCACAACAAGCCTATGCCAACCCCATCAGTTGCTGCTATGTTGTCCACTATTCTGTACTATCGTAGATTCTTTCCCTACTACACCCATAACATTGTAGCTGGTTTGGATGAGCAAGGTAAGAAGTGCACATCACCCCCAACGTTTTTTATCTTTCAATCATTCTCAGAGAAAAAAAGTAATCCGTCCCAGCCATTAGACCCATGGAGCCTGAGTTTATCTTGAAATTCATGACTTTTACTCTGGTTTAGAAGAATACTATCATTTTAAAATGCTTTAGTGTAAACTGGGATAAACTCTGGCTCCATAGGTCTTTTATGGCTCTGAAGGACTACAATTAATGCTTTAGAATTGACATGGTCTAGTTTAATAGTGATACATATTCTTATATGCCAGAGTGTAAGCCATGCCTTTCAAGTTGACACATATATTTTTTTTCTTCAAATTTGGATTTTTCCCCCAAAGTTCACAGATTGTCTTGTTTGGTGTCTGTGGCAAATCTGGTATCACGGGGGCCAATAATGTATTTTAAACCCTATTCACCTCATTTATTTTATTACTTTTCTTTCCTCTTCATTTCTTTCAAAGGCAAGGGCTGTGTCTACAGCTTTGATCCAGTTGGCTCTTATGAAAGAGAAGTATATAGAGCAAAGGGATCTGCCTCTGCTATGCTTCAGCCACTTCTTGATAATCAGGTATGTATTGGTGTAGAGATAAATCAAATGCCTACAAGACAAAATAAAATCAACACATGCTTCTGTCACTTCCAGCTATTTATTCTGTCAATCATGCTGATACGAACTTGAGTAACGAGCCAGGAATTTATCAATTAAACAGTTAACTCATTAAATCGCTTAAACTCTTCCACCTTTCCCTCCCTCATTTTTTTTTATCTTCACAGAACATTACAGTTTGATAAGTAAAGTGTTGTTTGATTTTTATTTGTGTGGTTTTGCGGTATGGTACTCGCCTTCAGACCATTAGAAGTCCCACTCTGAGTGGTGCAAAGTTGGGTCCATGGATAAAAAAAAATTTTACATTCTTTCACCATACAAAGTATAAAATGAATATCTGGTCATTAAGAGCATTTTCACGATCAAGAAAAAGGTGTAATATCACCCTAGAAGCTTTATGTCTCGATCTACATGTTAAGTGTTGCTGTTGACTAGAGTGCCCTTTAAAAACATTTTGAGTGCCATTAGTGAATTTTGCACTGTAAGTTTGTTTTTGTTTTTAGTTGTATTCTCCTCTCTCTCTCTCTCTTTCTCTCTCTCTCTCTCTCTCTCTCTCTCTCTCTCTCTCTCCTCCTCTTCTCTCTCTCTCTCTCATTATAATTTGTACGCATGTGGCACTTTTTTATATTTTATCCTGCGAAATAAGTTGGTTACCCAATTGAAATGAAGATGACAACGGCAAAAACAAACAACTGATTCTGTGATACTAATTATTCTGCTACTGGGCAATTTATTCAATACATTATTTGGCTTTGGACCTGTACATCCCTAGTTTGAGTAGTGTTATAGGAGGTGCAAAGTTGAGTCTTTGGAAAAGGCTCTTTCCTCACATTCTCATAGTCCTCGGATGTGAAATGAGAACATGGCCAGTGACAGTGTTGTCTCTGTAGAAAAAGTTGTATGCATAACAAGCATTTTGTCTCATTATAAATGTTAAGTGTTGCTGTTGGCTTGGGATCACTTGCGCTTTGGGCACATTTCGTGGATTTTGCATTATATGAAAGCTCAAGTTTGTTTTTGGGTTTTTTTCTTTCTTAACTTCAACCTTTTAATTCATACCTCTCCCCATTTAAAAATAAAATGTGATAATATAATTTTGTAGTGTGTTTTTTTTTTGTATGTTTTTTTTTTTTGTGTGTGTGTTTATTTTGTCTATTTTTATTTTTTTGGTTGAAAATTTTTTTTAACCTAATGAAATCGTATAGAACTAACCGTAACCCAATCACAGATAACATGTTTTTGGTAGTTTTTATTATTGTTTTGCTTTGGTTTGATTTTGTTTTTTTGTTTGTTTGTTTTTTTTTTGGGGGGGGGGGGGGTTCTTGTCACTTTAATTTGAAACAAAAGATCATTTTTCTTCCTTCCTTTTTAAAAAACAATATTTTTGTTCTTCTCTGTGTTCATTACACAAATACCAGATTGGAGGTAAAAACCAGCAAGGTCACACAGTGGGTCCAATGCCAGTCAAGAAATGTATAGCCATGGTAAAGGATGTCTTCACGTCTGCTGCAGAGCGTGATATCTACACAGGTGACTCCATCATCATTTCAGTTATTACAAAAGATGGAGTCAAGTCAGAACAATTTCCACTTAGGAAGGATTAATTTCACCATTTTGATTTTTTTTTTTGTTTTATATACAATTTTGATTATTTTCCTTTTTTTTTCATATCATTAGGTGCGAATGATAGCTATGAGTTGGCTATGAATGATGATGTTTCATGAATGCAGAAGATTGATATAATTTTTTTGATAATCTCAATTTGTTTTAAATTAAACAATATGATTGCAAAAAAATTTTTAAATACTGTGTTCTTTTCATACTTTTCCTATGCAAATGTAATAGATATAGCACATCTAATTATTTACGTGTGTTCTATATCAATAAAACTCTTGTCTATTTTACACTCAACTCATTAGTAAATGCCAAAGGAAATAATTAAGCTTAGTGTTCTCTCATTTCTTGTGTAAATAAATACTCGATGCTGCTGTGGGTTGAAATCTCCTGCGTGAAACAGTAGCCTCCAGTGGCCAAGAGTTTTGCTATCTTCTCTATTCTTAAATTATTTGTTCCTTCCATGTGGCTTTATATCCTTATTCTGGAATGAGACCATTTGGTTTAACACAGAATCTATCAGGTATTTGAGGGGAGACAGTCAGATGGGATGGTGTAACTCCAAAGTATACCTCTGAGCTTGGGTGTTTTTAGGTAGTTTTAAGCTAAATAAACAAATCAGTTGCTCTCGGAATCTTTTGTTGTTACTTGTCCCCTTATCTTGCTTATTTTCATGGGTCCTCATAAACACAGTTAAGTTCCAAGATCTATTCTCTTTACCTTACATGATCTTCCTTTTTACAGTGGTGAAATGACCTAAACGTGTTGCAAGCACTGTAAAATCCTTTGAAACAAAACTTAGTCCTCATTGCTAAGACAAGCACATAACAACATTGTAACATGCCAGCATTCCTCTGGAAAATCTTGCAGACCAAATAGAAACATGGGATGATACAAACCACCACTAGTTGAAAATGGCAGTGGTACCAAGGAAGGCTGCAAGAGGCAACCCTGTTTTCTGCCATAGGCTCATTTTTACACGAGTACAGTGAAGGACTGAGTAAGGATCCTTCTCCTCAGACTGAGCTTTCTGGGTGGGGATCCTGACCTCCCATAGCGGGCAGGGAGGTCCATACTGTGTCCTCTATCCCCTTATATCTGTTTTCCAACATGCTTTCTGTCTTTGTCTTGGAATGAGGTTACTTGGTTTTATCCTGGCCCTGCTGGAGTCTTGGCTGGGAGGGAAACAGTCAAATGCATAGTTATTGTTTTGGGAGATATTTTTTTCCTTGTAAATCATCTCTCTGTTATGTATTAATATATTTGTTATTTTTAGTGTATAATGTAAGCATTTGAGTGTATTCCTCTCTGTTGGATTTTGTGCTTGTGACCGGATGAGACTTCTAGGTGATCTCAAACTACTAAGTACATTGGTGGTATGCTCTTGGAATCTACATCTGATCCCTATTTGTTCCTATTTCCCCTTTGTCTTGCTTTTTCTTGGGTGCTTTAATTGTAATTCTAGAACTTTTTACTATCCCATTTTCTTCCTTTTCACTGGCGCTAATATAACCTAAATGTGTTGCAAGCGCCGTAAAACCCTTAAAAACAAAAACAAAAACAGACTGAGCTTTATGCTGTTCACAGCAGGACTTGAATCAAGAATCTACAAGTCAGAAGACAAGCGATATACTACTAAGTAGTGGTAGTAATGGCAGCAGCAGTTGTAGTGTTTAATAGACGTGGTTGTAGAAGTAAAGATGTATATGGTGCTAAAGCTTTTTTTTATATATAATGTGTAGAATAATGTGGCTATCAATATGAAACTAACAAAGCAGTACCTAGATGGGATTCTTGACCACTCATAATGGGCAGGAAGGGCACTTACTGTGTCTTCCATCCCCCTTTATCTGTTTTCCAATATGCTTTTTGTCTTTGTCTTAGAATGAGATTACATGTACTTGGCTTTGTCCTTTCCAGAGATGGAGTCCTTGACTGGGAGGGAAACAGTCAAATGTATCTAGTTATAGTTTTGGGAGATGATATTCTTTTAGTTGTAAATCATCTTTCTACTATGTATTGTTATATTTGTTGTTTTGAATGATAATGTAAGCATTTGAGTGTGGTCCTCCTAGTCAGGTCCTGTGCTTGTGTCTGGATGAGACTTTTAGGTGATCTTAAATCTACAACTGTTCCCTATTTGAACTAATTCCCCTTTTTCTTACTTTTTCTTGAGTGCTCTAATGTAAAACCCTTTAAAACAAACAGTATAATCCAAAGGCATTTTATAGAATGCAATACATATTTATTAAACATATTATACTAGTAATACTATACATCTTATCATGAGCAATATTTAATTATAATAATTTTATGTAAAAAATAATGCTGTTTTTCTACATTTACATAATTTCTCATGCATGAAGGTGCAACTACTTTTTCTTTTTCCCTTTCTTCTTCCCCCCTTTTTTCTTTCCGCTTTTCTTCCCTTTTTTGCCTTTTTTCCCCTTCTTTCCTTTTTTCCCAGACTTTTTTTTCTTTTTTCCTGCGGCACCATCTGGAAGAGCGTGGTCAGGAATTTCAGGGACTTCAGATTCTTCATCGATTTCCGGCATATCTTCTTTGGCTGCATCTGATAAAATTTCTCTGGTATTAGAATTATAGGGGGACAAATCAATCGGAGTGATACCATTTGATGCTTTTGGATCCAACGCTGCTCCACTCAGTAGAAGATGCTTAACTGTTTCACTTCTTTCATCTGATAGAAAAGAGTAGAAGATATTGAAATTGGAATAAAACATTTTTTAAATAAAAGTACTAAGCCACTTAACGCTGCGGACTGTAATGTAGTGTTGAACCAAGAATGAATATACAGTGGACAACATTGTAGGGACTGCAGTAAATGTTGATACATGTGTGATTATGTCTTAGCAAATTAGGGGTCCCGATAGCTCAGTTGGTAGACTACCCTCTTCACAAGGAAAGGGACCGGATCGATCCCGGGTGCACTTGAGATATTTTTCTGAGCCCCCCTGTCTACCCAGCAATGAATGGTGGCTGCGTCTGTTAGATCTGGTGGAAAGTACTTTGTGATAGACTAGCGTCATATCTAAAGGATAGCAAGCAATTGCTATTGTCTGCTTCACGCTATAGAAACTGGGATAAACTCCGGCTCCATGGGCCTAATGGCTCTGGGGACTACTTAGAAAATTAAAACTTTCTGGGTACAAAATGATCATAAAAAAAATCCAGAAAGGTCATGATATAATACATGGAAAATATTGCGTTACAGAAAATAAAATTATCAACTAAGCCTTCGAAACTGTTAAATGCCAAATGAGAGACATTAACATGATGCTAAACTTTGCCCTTGTTTATCGCCAAACACCATCTAACAAAAGCAAAACTACGGCAAGACATATTTTGACCAAAAAAATTTAATACTTCATCGGTCTGTCAATGCAAGTCAATCTTTATCTCTTTGAGGATTTCAACATTCATATTGATGACAATGACGACTGATAACAATGCGTCAGATTTCCTCAATATAATCTATGCACAAAACAATGTCCCACTCATCACAGAACCAACAAACCCAAAGGGTAACATATAAGACCTCATTATCAAACACCGTGAATATTATCCACATACAAAGTAACCACAAATGTCTTGTTTGAGTTGCATTTAGATAAACCTAAACCCATGAAAAAGACTCTTCACAGATCTTGCTGGATTTTACATAAAGTATGTATTACTGTTTAAATTGTTTTTCTTGCTGATCAAAGAAAGAGCTTATCTAACCGAAACATTTCTAATTCTTGCTCAGTATTTTGCTCTTTTTCTAAGCTGTTTTATTTATAATATTTAGTAACTTCCTAAAACTACACCCATGCAAGCAAAGAAAATGGAACAATACGATACCTCCACAAAATTTTAAAATATTGAGGAAGAAACACTTATGGGGAAAACAATAAGGTCAGTTGCAGGAATAAAAATATCACTGCAATTTTCATATTTTATATCTTCAACTTCAAGGTAAATACCTACTTACTGATACTTACTAGTAGCTGCTGCATGAAGAGCGGTGACTTGTGAACCAGTTCGTCTATTAACATCTGCACCAGCTTCTAGTAGAAGTTTCACAATTTCAGAATGCCCCCCTGTTGAAAGTGAAATATGATATTTAATTACCATTGCCTTTTGAACAGACCCCTTAATCGGGCTGCTTACATGGAACAATCTCCTGTGACAGAATATTGTAAGTTATTTAATTGTTCTTCCGCTTTCAGGATTAATTTGGTATTGAGGTTACTTCTACATTTCATGTTTCTTTTCATGGGCCTTGGCCTGTTCTTGTATGATTTTTTAATATTCATAACTGTGCGGATTGTTGACTCCCATCAGTCGATAATAGTCGTCATCTGGAGTGTTTTGTGTGTAGTCTTGGATGATATGTGTCTTATGTTTTACGAATTGTTTATTTCTTAGTAGGTTGTTATTAAAATTCCAATACACACTGGTTTCACGAGAAGTACAGAAATATTAAAGATAGAGATGGGTCACTAATGGGTCACTACTAAACAGTACCTATTCTAACGTTTTTTCCTAAGGAAACGTACTTTTTTTTGGATCCCCACCCTCTTCCTCATGCCATCAGTAGTGATGACCTGACACCCCCCCCCCCCCCCTTTTATCTAAGATGACGTCATCTAAAAGATGGTAACACTCACTTATACTTTCAGTAACCTCGAGTACGTTTATTGTTTTTGTGGTCCCTGTATAGGTACTTTCAATATCAAAAAAAAAGTTTCAATGTTGGTAGTTTAACGTCCTTATAAAACACAAGGTTATACAAAGGCGGTGGTAGGAGGATAGATTACGTGCTGGCACACAGAGACACATGATACATTATCATAAGATACTCACCCCGTTACCACCAATCTTTACAATGTTTTCCCACAAAATCTTTACAATGTTCCTCATTAAGCCAAGTGTGGGGTGAGGCAGCTGTATTTTATAACAAAGTCTAAAGCATGAGTATGTGAGATCTAGAGAGGGGTTGAACCAATTAGCTTATGTGCTAAAGCCATCTGGCCAGTATTTCAGTATTCCTTGTTGGCAATAGATCCATTGCATAATGAATTATCCTATGGGGGATGTCAATAGTATCTTCCCACCCTTGACCAACTGTAAAACCAGTTAAAGTTAAAGTGGGATTGTTAATGTAAAATTCTTGTAAAAAGTGACTATTTTGTCATTGTTTAATTTATTGCCTTCGTCATAACCTTTAAAAAGGACTCTCGGGATAACTGAACTTACCTGGTATAAAATTTCTCAATTATATTGTGAATTTAACCTAATGATCATACGGATCAAGTTACTTATGTTCCACCTGCCTATAGTCATTTTTGAAAAAAAAACAAGTATAGTGAATATTAGACAAACCTAATGCAAATCATAAAGATCCCGGCACAGGACAGGGAAATGTGGGAAAATATGGGATCCAACAAGCTGAGGACATACTGACAAATGCCACGATCATCATCATCATGTGTTGAGTCTTACATTCTAGGCCTATGCCAACTTTGCCTATATTTTGACATCATCTTTTGTCTGAACCCCTTCCTCCTCCATGTAAAAAAGATTTACCAAATTGAGCTTTTATATAGAGCAGTATCCACTAAACATGGTCAAAGCGCTTTACAAAGGGCCCCTAGCCAAAAGCAACTCTTAACATGTAGGACGAGACATGATGCCTATTATACGGTAGGCGATATTACAATTTTTTAACGACAGAGATAACACTGTTAATGGGCGAGATACTTATTCAATTTACACCTGAGTGAGAAAAGACCGTTTCCAAGGACTCAATTACGCACTGCTCATAGTGGGACTAGAAAGCAGGACCATCCAATCCAAAAGCGAGTGTCATTTGTCATACACTAGACCACATAGTCGCACTAGATAGTTGACATTAAATTGGTAACCCCCTGGCCGAAGACATAATTTATGTGAAGGAACCCTAAGAATAACTCAATTGGGGGAGGGGGAAGGGGAGGAGGTAAATTCTAATTGAATAACGAAAATTCAGACATGGCTTTGAGACAGACTTAAGTTCTCCCTGTCATGTCAAAGGTATTCAGGGGAGGGGGGGGGGGCGAATGTACTCTCTCTCTCTCTCTCTCTCTCTCTCTCTCTCTCTCTCTCTCTCTCTCTCTCTCTCTCTCTCTCTCTCTCTCTCTCTCTCTCATTTCGGGCAGAGGGCTGTGTTGAGTTCTGCTCTGCCAGTGATAGTGTTTTTGTTTTGTTATTGGTTGCAAAGCGAAGCTGCTAAAGGTAATATCATTCATGCCCAAGAGATGTTTGATGTTAACGATTTTGCATGTGCTGTGTAAGTCATGTAAGTATGATTTCTAGAGTTATAGTAAACTTAGTTTCAGTACTCGCTGGATTCTACCTCATCCAATTCCAGCATGCTCTGCAATACAGCACGCTGGATCAAGATGACTGAATTCTATCTTTATATTAATAAGTCGTCACCTCCAAAGAGAACCGGATTCTAGCACGCTTTTTGGCTGCTCCCGAGAGCATGCTAAGATCCGGTAAGTACTTGTGTATTAATATGTCTTGATTGGCCCTGATAATATCGATCTCTTGTTTTTAAAAAACCTGTATACAATATTCACATAGCACAGAGCTTCAAATCTCATATTCCTTTTACTTTTATTGATTGGAATTTACACGACTACGTCAACTATCTAGATACTACTGCAGCCACTGCTCTACTAAGATATAGGCCTAGGTATTCCAGTCAGGTCAAAGAACCAACCAATCAATCTGCAACTCACCACCAGATGCGACAAACAGCGCTGTTTTCCCGTATTCATTCATGATACTTGTTGATACATTTTTCCTCAACAACTTCCTCACTGTCGAAATGTCCCCACAACCAGCAGCAGATACAAGTCGCTGTTCAATGTGATGACTCAGAAAACAATCTGACATGGAAACACTGCACATTTTTGTAGTTGGGTGTGATCACTTTTCTCCTTGATAAAAATGTTCTTCAATCAAATTGCAATCTTAAAAGCTAAAGGATAGTTTGGCTCCTAAATCGTAACAACCTTATGAACTTTCTCCATTATTTTCCATTCATGGCTCTCGAGGAAAATGGAACTCATTTTATAAGAAGTACAGTAACTACTATCTATTGTTGACATAATTACCAAGCAACCTTGAAATTAATGTGTAAGTTGTTGCACACTTTGACAATTCAAACAAGACTGCGATATCATACGTATAAGATTACTTGCTGTTTGTAATAAGTGAGATTGGGATTGTGGGGGGGGGGGGTTTACAACAGGAGCTTTTCATTTAAAACCAATCCATAAACAAACAACCACTAACCACACAAACGCAGTTCTATGGGTCGTCGGCACAAAAAATATTCGTCTCTGAAGTTTGTGTGCAGTAATTAATTTTCCCTCCTTGATTTGACTATAATCCAAGGAATTTAATTCTATGCTATAATCATAATCTTAAAGTTCCGGAACAAATGAAAATTATCACATCCTTGAAATCATCTCATTTCTAAACTTTATGTTTTGATTAACTCAATCCTGCTTTGACATTGCACAACAACAACAACAACAAAAACAATTTGATAAATAACAGAGATAGATAAATAGATAGAGGGATGGATGGATGGATATATATATATATTATATATATATATTATAAAAACAAAATCCATGAAATATAGTGCTCAACTTTTTGATAAAAGGAGCATTATCTCTCATCTTCCTAATGAGAGCGAATGCTCGAAACAATATTGTAGAAGTTGATCAAAATTATATATATATATATATATATATATATAATATATATATATATATATATATATATATATATATATATATATATATATATATATATATATATATACAAAAATATAAAGAGGTAATATGATGCACTAGCGATTATAGACTTTATTTTAAAAATGAACAATGAAAAATATGTTCGTTACATTTTTGAAGTTTTAAAAAAAGTAATACAATTTGTCATTGCAAACTCATAATTTTATGAATGAAGGAGGAAGACGGCAGAGACCAAAAAAACTGATTTTCCATCTCTATAATATATATTGCAACGTAATTGAGGATCAATATCATATAATCTGTAAATGCAGACAATATAATTATTTAAGAGAAGAATATCTACCGAATTATCTAATTGAAAAGTCTAATATGTTTATACATTTTATAAATAATTAGACGTCTACATATTGACTGAATTGAGATGATTTTTCTATTTTTTTGTCAAAAGTATTGATCGAATATGAAACCACTAAAGAATCAAAAAAAGCATTTATTGTTAAATCTCTTTGCAGTGTTATCATTCTTTAAAATTAGTTAATTCATTATTTTTATTTAATTTTCGGCTTCACGTTTTGATGTTTGTCTCGGTGTGATGTTGGAAATGTTCGACAAATGGATGATGCCAAGTCTGCAAAGATAGATCATCATCAAGCCCTACTGCAACCTCCTCGTGGTGTCGAACGGTAACAGGTCAAGCTGGCCAACTGCAGAGGGCGACAAGAATAGGCAATGGCAAACCATTCTTGTAACTTTGCCGAGTTAACTGCATGAATAAGTCCAAAAAGTTAAACGGTGACAGCGTAAAGGGGAGCATGTTTTCACGGAAGACTGCTGCCTCGCTCGGTTGGGAGCGTGATGTTCGTCAGGTCACACCGAACCGTCAGCCAGTTACTAGGCGAAATAAATTTAACAAATGTGACAAAACCAAAATTGGGACATGGAATGTCAGGACCTGTGCCCAAAAAGGAAAACTAAACAACATTCTGAAAGAAATGAAACGGCTCCAAATAAATATTCTTGGCCTGGCAGAGATGAGATGGAAAGAGCAGGGAACCATGTCAAAACAAGAAAACAACATGACATATAAGATCATATGGAGTGGTGGAACCTCTTTCCAAAAAGGAGTAGGGATGATCTTAGACCAAAAATCAACCAAATTTTACAAAGGGCACGTAGCAATCTCAGACAGAGTTTTGCTGGTTAAGCTAAGAGGACCTGTAGTTGACACCAATATTATTCAAGTTTATGCACCAACAGAAGAGGCGACAGATGCAGATATGACAGAGTTTTACCATTCACTAGACAAAGCAAAACGAATGTGTAAATCACAAGAAGTCCTTATGGTAATGGGGGACCTAAATGCTAAGATTGGCAGAGGCAGAGATGGTGACATAATCGGACCACATGGACTCGGAGACAGAAATGAACGAGGAAACATCTGGGCAGATTGGTGTAGAACAAATAAATTAATGATTTCAAACACCTGGTTTCAACAACACCCAAGAAGAACCTGGACATGGCAATCACCAGGGGACAGAGCAAGGAACCAGATAGACTTTATAGCAGTATCATCAAGATTCAGAAATGGCATATTAAATTGCAAAACCTACCCAGGCGCCGATGTAGACAGTGACCATGTCCCAGTTGTTTGTACAATAAGGATAAAGTTTAAAGCTATTCAGAGAACAGCTGGTAGAATAAAGAGGGATTACAGGTTATGCAAAGACAATGGCATACAAACAAAAATGAGAGAAGAATTTGAAAATGCACTCATGATACAAAGCCAAAGTGAACCTGATAATGAAAAATGTGAAAAACAATTTGATATATTCCAAAAGTGTGTCAAAGCAACTGCAGAAAAGCATTTACCAATAGCTCAAATAAACAGCAAAAAGGAATGGATGACAAATGAAATTCTAAACCTATTTGAAGAAAGACGAAAATGCAACAGAGGGTCTGCAGAATACCAAACATTGAACAACCACATTAAATCCAAATGCATCGAGGCACACGAGAACTATCTAGACTGGAAATGCTGCGAAATCGAAAGAGAATACAAACCCAACCCCCAACAAGCTCACCAAAGAATAAAAGAACTATCAGGGAAAAGGAAAAGCAAAGCAGCAGGAAGTTGTATCCAAAACAAACAAGGGGAACTGCTATTTGAAGAACAACATATAGAAAGCCGATGGGTAGAATACATAGGCGAACTGTACAATGATCCAAATAGAAATGAACCACCACTGAAATTCAAAGAACCATTAAGCGGACCAAACATCACCAAAAGTGAAATTGAACATGCCATGGAACGAATGAGGGATGGTAAAGCAACAGGCCCTGATGAAATATCTGTAGAGGTATTAAAAAGCCTAGGAGATCTAGCAATTGATGAACTTCACATATTATTCAACAATATATACAATACTGGGAAAATTCCAGAAGATCTCTGTAACTCTATTTTCATAGCAATACCAAAGAAAGCAGGTGCAGTCAGATGCGAAAATTTTAGAACTATAAGTTTAATAAGCCACATCAACAAAATACTGTTGCGTATAATTATCAACAGGCTAAGGAATAAGATTAACCCCGAAATCGCAGAAGAACAATATGGATTCCAACCTGACAGAGGGACAAGGAACGCAATATACCTCCTCCGTGTTTTAAGTGAAAGAGCTATACAGGTTCAGACCCCACTATACCTCTGTTTTGTCGACTACAAAAAAGCTTTTGATAGAGTACGCCACGAAGAAATACTAAAACAACTGCACTCCATTGGCGCTGATGAGAAAGACCTCAGACTCATGCAAACATTATACTACACCCAGCAGGCATCTATCAAAATCGGAAACTCTACAGGAAATTCCATTCCTATTAAGAAAGGAGTCCGTCAAGGGTGTGTTGCCTCACCAGATCTGTTTAATCTATACCAAGAAACAATCATGAGGGGCATAAATAATATGGAGGGAATAAAAGTGGGAGGTCACAACATAAATAATATAAGATACGCAGACGATACGGTACTCATTGCAACATCAGAAATCCAACTTCAAAAGATTGTTGACAAAGTGGTAGTAGATAGTGAAGCCAAGGGAATGGAAGTGAATATCACCAAAACGGAATGCATGGTAATACAGAAAAACCCCGAAAACAACAACACCTGCAATATAACGATTCACGGCGAGCAACTTACCAACGTAGAAAGTTTTAAATACCTAGGTTCAATAGTGACAACAGATGGAAGATGTAACCGAGACATACGAGCAAGAATAACTCAAGCCAAACAGGCCTTCATGGACCTGGGAAACATTTTGAAAAACAAACAGATGTCGTTCGGGATTAGATTCCGAGTCTTGAAGTGCTACGTGTGGCCAATCTTGTTATACGGATGCGAAAGCTGGACTACAAATGCAGAAACACAAAAGAACATTGAAGCTTTTGAAATGTGGTGCTTGAGAAGGATGCAGAGAATATCGTATACTGCACACAAAACGAACGAAGAAGTGCTAAAACAAACATACCAACAAAGGAAACTAATGCCCTTAATAGTGGATCGACAACTATCCTTTTTCGGACACATAGTAAGGAAAGATAAGAATGAATACCTGGCAAGTTGTGGAAAAATACCTGGTAAACGCGCCCGGGGAGACAAAGAAAAACACTCATAGACCAACTGAAGGGCTTCACCAGCCTAACAATCCAAGAGCTGTTTGAAAAGGCAAGAGACAGGGAGGAATGGAGAGAGATAATTCATGCAGTATCCGAAGCCTGGACCAGGCATGGAACCTAGAAGAAGAAGAAGAAGATGTTGGAAATGTCCTACGTTGGAACATGTGTGGAACAGACCCTACGCAGAATTATCGAACTTGTAAAGGTAGATATGTCAAACCGCATCAATTTGGTCATTAAGAATGATAACATTGTCTTTAAATTATATTGTTTTTATCTTAATTTGAGTTTCTTAATCTGCTCGTAGGTTTCGTCACAAAGACAGATGGAAGGAATGTGATGGATGGGAAATAACTGCGTAATTGTTATGGTCTATGTAGTAATAACAGAGTTATGTCCCATATATTGTTACAGTGTCTTGAATAAATAAAATAAAATAACATTCCCTTTATTCATCCAACAAGGGAAATTTTTCTCTAGGGTCTATTCCAAGAGTAGACTGGAATAACACAGGCGTCAGCCACAGTGCAGCACCGCAAATTGAGCTAGGGCGAGGTGACTTACTCAAGGCCACACAGCGAAGTGGCGGGTGATCGAATTCGGTACCTTTTGGGTACGAAGCAAAGACTGTACAACTGAGTCACGCTGCCTCTGTTTAGTACTTTAAAATTCTTACTTATTCTTGTGAAATATGGGGTTATTGTGAAGCGGATGGAAATGGAACAACGCGGTCAGGTTTCTTATAATTCATATTGGGCGTAAGGAAATCTACAACCATCAGCTTTCGTATATTATCATGAACTAAAAGTATTTCGATTAATCAACCAGAGATTAGTAGGAGTAATCAAATACTGGTTAAAAGTCTTGACAGCACAAGAAAATAATCCAGTCTAGACAATTTATAATAAACTATTAACTCAGGCTACAGACAAAGCTCTTGTACAAATTGGGTCGGTAACTTTACCTAAAGGAATACCATGTAAATATAATTATGGGTATGTCTGGATTAATCAATACGTTGAAAATGAGAAAACCTTAACAATATTTATTTTTAACAAAAATATAAAGAGGAAATAAGATGCACTGGCAATCATAGACTTTATAAGCATTGGGACAACGAAAAATATGTTCGTTACATATTCCAGGTTAAAGAAAAAGTAATAAGAAAAAAAAAGATTAGAGTAGGTTCTCAAGGAGAAAGATGGCAGAGACCAAAAACTGATTTTCCATCTAGGCTCTATATAAATTGTAACTGTAACGGAATAGAGGATGCATATCATGTAATATGTGAATGCAGATAATATAACTATTTAAGGGAAAATAGCTACCGAATTATTTATTTGAAAAGCTTAATAATTTTTACAACTTTGATAAATACCTACACTGGGGCTGAATTGAGAAGATTTGGTATTTTTTGTCCAAAAGTTTTGATCGAATATTGAAAAACATGTCAATTAGACAACTGGTATCACTGACGAATCTAAAAATCATTTATTGTTAAAATATTTTTGCAGTATTATCATTTTTTTTTAAATTAGTTAATCAATTCATTTTTATTTTCGCCTTGACGTAGGGCTATAAATGTTTGTCTTGGTGTAAGGGTGGACATGCATTCGTTGGAAACGACAAGTGTGGAACAAACAGAGTCTAATCAGAATTATCGAACTCGTAGTGGTAGCTATGTAGTTCGCCTCAATTTGGTTATCATTATCTTTTATTGTTTTTAGCATGATCTGCTCGTCGGTTTCATCTCAAAGGTAAATGGAGGGAATGTAATGAATGGGAAATAACTGCGTAATTTTTATGGTCTATGTAGTAATAACAGAGTCGTGTCTCATGTATTATTACCTTTCTTGAAGTGTGACAGTCCTTGTTTATTCGTTTGATAAAAGTTTTATGTAACTCCCTTTCACTCAAGACAAGGTAACAATACATGGGACATAACTCTGTCATTACTACATACACCATAACAATTACACAGCTATTTCCCATTCATTACTATTACAATGTGCATCTTGGTTATTATGCATCAATAAAGCAAAACTATGTGTATGGTTTGCACACACCCTTTTCTATTTCCCACGAATCGATTTGTCAATTATTTCCTTTTTAATTTTTTTTTTTATGGCTCAGTGTTTGTACTTGTCTTGTTGTCGATCGGTGTTTGTGTCATCACAATCGCGCTTGTCTTGAGCTTGGCATTTATTTATCGATAATAGAAATGTATGAATATCGTCCGACGATAGAAAGATGATTGAACCGTTACCATTGCCAACATTATCGTTTTCTTTGGTTTTCTGTCATGAAGATAGTTTTTGATGATATCTAAAGTTGATTTTACTGACCCTGTTTATATCATCATCATAATTATTATTATAATCACTATTATTATTATTATTATTATTATTATTATTATTATTATTATTATTATTATTATTATTATTATTATTATTATTATTATTATCATCATTATCATCAAAACAAATATTAAGATTAGATATTGTTATTATTATTGCTGTTGAGAATATTTCACGATTGTATAAATCATATGTAAACAAAGCTCATAGTTAAATGTAAAAAAAAACAAACATCATCGTCGTTGTCGTATTCTATGTTGTTTACTGAAATATGAATTGCTTGTTATATCTGCAGTTGCTCCCTAGTCAAGTAAGTGTTTATTTCTCTGTGTGTTTTTCTTTTCTTAGCCCCCTCCTTACCACCCATAGGAAAATCGTCACATTCGCTACGATGCGCCAACATTTTTCTTATTCTGATTTCTTTTGTACATCATATTATTTGAACAAAAAAGTTTGCATTAGTTAAAGTAGAGCTCGTTTAGCGAAAAAAAATGTATAGCATCACTGCTCATAAGGAAAATAAGGCATTGCAACAAGTCAATGTTTTGCCCCTTTTTATTCACAGATCTGGTTACACATTGATCTGGACCGGTTCTGGACACCTGTAAATTTGGATGTATGGTTAACTACTTATCAAGGGACCCAACGGGACGACCAAAGATTGACCAAGAAACCCATCCATGAATTAAACAAGCAAAAGCAACCCCTAGCGCCGCCACCAGTCATAGGGAGGTCGCCACCAGTCACATCCAACCTCTACAAGACAAATAAGGAACAAAAAATAATAAATTGAGAAACAGAACTTGAAAGTATTTCTGCTTAAACGGGGAATAATACTTATCTCATGAACCCGATCTCTCTCTCTCTCTTTCTCTCTCTCTCTCTCGCTCTCTCTCTCTCTCTCTCTCTCTCTCTCTCTCTCTCTCTATATATATATATATATATATATATATATATATATATATATATATATATATATATAAACAAGCCACATATACCACCAATTCTACTGCCCATTTCTTTAAACTTAAAACTTTATTACTATCTGTCGAGTTGTCAGGGACTGTAACCCAACTATGCCAGGGTAAAAGAGGCACCAGACGGCCTCTGTCTTGGGGAAACCTATTTGACTTCTATTTGTCTCTTCCTTCTTGCCACTTCTCCTACATAGACGCGACACCCACGAAGTAAAGCCCAGGTGTACACAGCACTTATCAGGCCAATATTAGATGATGCCAGTGTCGTGTGGGACCCCTACACAAACAATGACATAGACAACATTGAAAAAGTATAAAGAACAGCTGCAAGATTCGCAACCGGATGCAAATCTAGTGTTGAAAATACTCAAACCAATCTAATTGTTACCTACCTTATTTGGTGCCTTGCGCATGACTGTAGAGTAGTGGGCGGAAGGGTAGACCGGCAATCGGCCATTGTTGTTTTGTTTTTTTGGATGGAACGTTGATTATTATCAAGAATTAAAATTCTGAAACTAGCTGACTCGTTGTTGTTTTATGTGTTGTAACACATTTATTAATCTAGAGACCCTGGTTGTGTGACGTCCTCCCTCTATTCACTTGAATGGAAACCATTGAAAATCCGGGGCAAGGTACCCCGTACCTTACACAAAACCATCGACACAAACACACCAGTTATCATCTCAAACTACATAAAAAGCTACACGTAGATACAATGCATCACAATACATACAACCATTTACAAGAACAGACACATACAAACACAGCTTTTTCTCACGAACAATAAATGACTGGAATGTCCTGCCACCGGACATAACGAATGTTGAATGCTTGGAAACATTCAAAACAGTAATATGTGACTGTTCCCTGTTTTGATTGGACCGTAATAGAACAGTTGCAGTGATGGGCCCGTAGAGTCTTTTGCAAATACAAGCCATTGAAGATTGAAGCTGTTATAATACGATTTCTGAACGAAATCGGGAACTAATTGACCCAAAGCAACCTGTACATATATGCCGGTCTGACATCTGTACCCACTTATGGGTCTAGTTTAATATTGTTTTAATGGACAATATTTTATGGCATTTTAAAAAAAGATTTCCATTACAGTAATGAGCCCATAAGGAATTGGGTTATCAGGCTTGCAAATAAGTGCACGTTCAGTGGAAATATTATATATATATATATATATATATATATATATATATATATATATATATATATATATATATATATATATATACAATGGAATTTCGGTAAAACAGTGATGGTGGGACCATCCTAAAATCCTTGTCATAACCGAGACCTGTTATAGCCAAATTTCAAGGGAAATGACCCAAATGACCTCAATCACCATTTAAACCGATGTATCATAGAATAGTAAGTAGATTATACACACACACACACACACACACACACACAGATAGATAGATAGATAGATAGATAGATAGATAGATAGAGAGAGAGAGAGAGAGAGAGAGAGAGAGAGAGAGAGAGAGAGAGAGAGAGAGGCGCATTCATGAACTAGACCTAGCTTAGCTCTCGATTGACTGTAGCTGTGGGCTCGTAGGCAAATATTGTGTTTGGAGAAATTGAATGAGATTCGCGCCCCTGCTATAGATAGTATGCGCTTGGCTAAGAAGCTCACAACATTGCCATCCGGAAGTATGACGGAACGGAGCAACACACAAAAATATGTGTAACCGTGAACGTTTGTAGTCTGGTTAATACACTTTAGTGAGAATTACTCATAAATGCGGATGGCAAAAAGCAATAACGAAGACCTGAGTGACGTCAATTTCATACTATCTATAGCCAGTAAATTTTGCTAAAAGAAAAGGGGAGAAAAAGCGCGGATTTTAAAGATCCCTGTTGTAAGCGGGTGCCTCTTAGATATTCGAACCTGTTATGTTGAAGTTCCACTTTATATTCATATTTACGGCATTTCTTTCCCCAAAATTCTTACCAGCGCTTATTTTAACAAAGTCGAAATTCCACATGCCCTTACAGAGAGAACGTCAACATAGCATTGGGCATGCGTCTCTCTTATCAACTGAGAAAATCTAGCGTTTGGCAAAATGAGATATCACTAATTATATTTGAGAAATCACTTTTCAAAATGTTATTATATACATACTTTTATAAAATAAAGATATAACCAATAAATTCATTTTGATGAAAAGTTCACAGTGATGTGTTGCAAAGAATGAAAAATAATAAGGAATGTACCCAAGATAAAGATTACCCACCGTGAAATCTCTGAATTCACGGTTCGGTAACTCAGACTGATAGATAGTTGAGAAACGATTAAACTGCTCCGTCACTGTAAACCTTTCATCAAAATAAGCTTGTAGGTTCTATTTTTATATTATAAAAGTATGTATATAATAACAATTTCAATGTGATATCCCACTCATCAAACAATAGATTTCCTCAGTTGATAAGAGAGACGCATGCGCAATGCTATTTTGACGTTCTCTCTATCAGAGCATGTCGAAATTTAGGTGTTTTAAATTCTAAGCATTAAAGAGTAATTTTTGAACAACAACAGATAGAACAGTCGTGGGCGATTTTAGCCGAATACTCAATTATACCCGATGAGCAGGCAATTTGTGTGCAGTGCCTTTCACAAGGACACACCAGTACAGATAGAACGTGCTCCCATTGTCACCATGCTTGACACAACACTGCATCGTAACAATTAATGATAATAATAATAATAATAATAATAATAATAATAATAATAATAATAATAATAATAATAATAATAATAATAATAATAATAATAATAATAATAATAATAATAATAATAATAATAATAATAATAATGATGGTGACGATAGTCAGCATTCTAATACAATTTTATATGTATGCCGACTCTATTTACTGTCATCAGAACGTAGTAGTCCTTCAGAGCAATTCGGTCCATGGAGCCGGTTTCTATAGCGTGAAACGTACAATAGCAATTGCTTGATA
Organism: Berghia stephanieae; assembly: GCF_034508935.2. Lineage (NCBI taxonomy): Eukaryota > Metazoa > Mollusca > Gastropoda > Nudibranchia > Aeolidiidae > Berghia > Berghia stephanieae. Next base: position 33,021,622 of record NC_088368.1, on the reverse strand, counting down.
TCCTTTGTATAGGACGCTAGTCTATCGCAAAGTACTTTCCATCAGATATAAAAGACCCAGCTACCTAATTATTGCTAGGTGGACTGGGAGGTCAGGAAAAAAATTCGACTGCACCAGGGATCGATCTCGGTCCCTTTGCGTGTTAAGCGAGTGTTCTACCAACTGAGCTCTCTAGATCCCTAACTATTATCACGTCTGACCTAAATAGTATATAAAACACGTAAATGATTATTGCAGTATTTTTGAACAGAAAAATTAATGAAGGGGGGGGGGGGTGGAAGGAGCATTGTCTAAGTCAACACAGGTTGCCGACATTTTATCGACGTCTTTATTAGCGTCGTTGATTATACTTGCTAAATCAGATAAACAAAAATTTATTATTATAGAATTTTGCATAATAAAAATCCCTCAAAACTAGCAAAATTGAATAAGATTAACGATTAAACAGTTTGGATTACTTCGAAAACCGAAAGTTTAGTGAAAGGTAAACATCCGGTTTGACGCTAAAAATAGTCACCAATGAGAATCCAAAGATGATGTAAATCAACCGTGGGTTGCCTCGTTTTAAATGTTTACACAACAGGAATGAATGAATTTTTTTGTCGTCCATTTCAAATATTTTCCCAATCTTAAAAAGCTTGTATATCAACTAATACTGATCTCTCAGAGTGGTTCTATAGCATATATTACAGGATTTTTCATATTCTATACCATATGTCATTTTCATGCTTTCAACCCTAAGTTGCACAATTCAAGGTTTTTTTTCGACCTAATTCCCCTTACTAATATCTTTATTGAACATAAAAATAGGAAAATAATCACATTTATTGAATAGAAAATTAATTAACCTTTCAAATATATATATATATATATATAATATATATATATATATATATATATATATATATATTGAATCGTGTTTGATACAAATATGGTACGAAAAGTGCTCGACATGCAGTAATGGAGCGAATTATTATTATTTAAAACAACAACAGTCAACAAAACAACTCAGTCCTGACGATGGCAAATTAAGCCTGAAACATTAATGTAGACTGTCTCAAACATTGTGGTAAATATTTTATATAATAATAATATATATATATATATATATATATATATATATATATATATATATATATATATATATATATATATATATTATATATATATATATATAGATAGATAGATAGATAGATAGATAGATAGATAGATAGATAGATAGATAGATAGATAGATAGATATAACAACAACATAATGCTTGGATTGTAATAAAATATACAAAGAAGGAAATAACTGTGTACATATTCATATACATTACAATATAATAGTATAAAATAAATAAATAAATAGTTACTTTTAATGAGGGCTGTTCAAGAAATAAAGGGAGAAACTTTAAAAAAATTAGGACAGTAAGATATTGGACAAACTTAGATTCGAAACAAAATATTTTACTTAAATTTAGCCCTCAAGATTGCAATTGAGAAAGAACTCTCTATCATAATAAATGATGGATGGTTTTTTTTCCCCCACTTTGCGCCCCAATTCAATCAACAACGTACCTATGTACGTCATTTTAATGGGCTCCCTCTCTTTAACATGCATTGATATTGATCGTAATGCATTATCATTCATATCATATCTTGATGCAGAACGAATAGGCAAAATGCCTCTAAATGCTCCCTGAGACTATTTTGAACCTATGACGAATATAGAATGTTTATAATATTATTATAACGATATACATACCTATAAATAAATAAATATGGCTGCGCAGTCTCGATGGACGCTTGCCGTGAATGTGAGCGTCACTTCGAGTTTGTCAGTCTGTTTCTATTATTATCCAGTTAATAATCTGCCTCCATAAATATCTGTCTAGTGCAAGTGTTCTTAGCTTTAGAATGTCATAAACCACTAACAAGTCGAATAAACGCACACAAATTCAGCTTTATCTAGATTTATATAACATGCAATGGACTCCAATCACGGAAGTCCGCCATTATACATACCTATGATAAATATTAATATACTGTCTTAAGATATTTTTTAAAAGAAAAAAGAATTAGCTCATAAAATGGATTGAAGTTGAAGCGGCCATGACAAAGAAAAGTTATTCATATTAATCATAATATCAAGTGAGAGAGTTTTATTTTCTATCAATATCAATCCCGAAAGCATTAATTAAAATATAACTTTTGGTTTCAAATCGAAATCAATATTTGCTCCAATGAATAGCTGTTCTAAGAATAAAGCAGGTTCTCAGTATTATATCATTTGATGAACGGCCCTTAAAGATTTTTAATTTGTCCTGACTGGTGCAGGTTACATGAGAAAATCTTTTTTAAAATGTTTCATATTTATATTACACATTTTATGGACACTTTACTATTATAGGCGAATGAGGTCTCCCTTAATCTCCTCTACTTAGGAGGCAAAATTCTTTGTCTTTATTAATGTCAACATCTGGTAAATCAAATATAAACGTGCCGAATATTTATCTGCCGTCAATCTTTTTGTTTAGCAATGCATTTATGTTTGCATAGTTTGTTTGTTTTTGTTTTTTTGTTGTTGGATGAAGAAGGGTTTTGAGCCCGAAACGTTCCGTGTTATATTTTGTTCTTTTTTTTTGAAGCTTTATAATCATTTTGTTCATTGATTTTTACCGTCCACAGCTTCGAGCAACTTGGTATCGCTTTGACTTAAATCAGACATGTTGCTTGCTGCCACAAAACGTCATTATATTGGAATGAATAGGACCCCCCCCCCCCCCCCCCCCCCCTTCAAGTGAATTTAGACTTAAAATGATTTTTTAAAAATACTTATTGTTGAACAGTTGCTTTGTAAGAAATTGTATTTATACACCACCAGCGTCAGGCGTTAAATTCACGGAGGCTACAGAGAGAGCGGCTCAAAATAGACAGAGAGTTTGAAACCACTTTTTTTTAAAGTGGTGGATAGCTCATACGGTAGATTCACGCTCTCCCCCGGTCAGGCGGAGTTGTCGTACCCGTAAGGTCACGGGTTCGAGCCCCCATCACCACCGCGAAATTTTTATTCTCTATTGTCTTCCGGCACTTTCCTACTCACTTCATTTCTTGTTATTATCAACATAAGTGCCCGCTCCACTCACTTTTATAAATTATAATTCACCCCAAATACCGGAGCATAGTCGGACACAACGAAGGGACAGAATCGTTGTTTGTTTGTTTTTAAGGGTTTTACGGCGCTTGCAACACATTAAGGTCATATCAGCGCCAGTAAAAAGGAAGAAAATGGGATAGTCGAAAGTTCTAGAATTACAATTAAAGCATCCAAGAGAGAGAAAGGGGAATTGGGAACAAATAGGGATCAGATGTAGATTCCAAGAGCATACCATCAATGTACTTAGTCTGATATCACCTATGTCTCACCCAGACACAAGCACAAGATCCAACAAAGAGGAATACACTCAAATGCTTACATTTCATTATACATTAAAAATAACAAATATAATAATACATAACAGAGAGATGATTTACAAGGGGAAAAAAATATAATCTCCCAAAACAATAACTATGCATTTGACTGTTTCCCTCCCAGCCAAGGACTCCGGCCAGGGTTGGGACAAAACCAAGCAATCCCATACCAAGACAAAGACAGAAAGCATGTAGGAAAACAGATATAAGGGGATAGAAGACACGATAAGTACCTCCCTGCCCACTGTGGAGGTAGGGAACCCCACCCAGACAGAATCGTTAACACGCGTATTCTCATAATACCTAAATGTTTTTTTGAAAATGTTAGTAGACAAATAATTCGATTCATCATTGTTTACATGGTATGGATGCCTTGGGTTAGATCTCCCCTTGTGTACGACTTGGCATGCAGATATATTGAAAGTTATCTGCCATGGTTCCCCTCATTTTAAATTAGAGCATAAATCTTTTTGCAAGATTATTAATTTGAATCAATTTCAAAGTCTAGATTTTGAATTTAGAAGAATATTAAAAGGCAAATCAATTATTTAGATTATAAACATAAGGGTTCCAATTACAGTTACCATATTTTAAAACACTTGTTACTGAGTGGGGTGGGGGCGGGGAGGTCTTCTGACCTCTCATAGTGGGCAGGAAGTCACTTGTGTCTTCTATCCCCCTTTGTCCGTTTTCCGTGTTGCTTTCTGTCTTACCCACAACACATCCCTTTGGTACACCACTTAATACATTATTAAATTCAAATAATTGTTTTCGTACAAAAATTAACTCTTTGTTTTTAATTGGTTATAATAATGTAATAATCCATTTATAAATAGCGCCCCCGCCCATTACCACAGCCTTTTAATTTTTAAAATAATCGCTCATGAAGGGACATAATTTAAAGCTTTACAAATAGCTATAGATACATTATATTAACATGATTTAACACATCCATCATATTAACACACGTACGTGGGCTTCGCGGGTATACATATTATAAGTGCACGTCGGCTGTCACCCTTCGTAACATGTATACATCTACTGATCATTCTTATGTGTATTATACTAGTCCCAACATCTGTTTCTAAAACTATAAAATAAAATCAATACTTTTAGATGCAGCATTCATATGAATGCTATAGGCTATTCGCAGATTATCTATTATGCGACATGGTAATGGATTATGTAAAAACAAAAACACAAAAACGAACAACCAAAACAAAACATACAGCAAAAAAAAAAACAAAAAAAAAAACAAACACACACACACACACACACACAAAAAAAACAACAAAAAAAAAAACAAAAACCCATTAACATTCATGTGACGCCAACCGTGAACTACAATAATAAGTTATGCATCGTGAAATTGAATCAGCAGTATAGAAAATGCTTCACTTCTGCATCGCGCTCAGTTCCGATTTCAATGTTGAGAATGCAGTATTTCCAAGAATGGAGGGATTGCCAAGTATATACCAGGACCTGTTGTTGTTATGAAACACGCCAATCCTCTTTCAGGGTATTCAATATTGAATTTCACTATTAAATCGTTATCCGTTCAGTGCCGAGACTTCGCAAGTGACATTCCTGTCCGAGATTTTATAATATCCATAAGGAAACTTTCGGTTGTCTGTCTATACAACAGTGAATATCATTGAAACGTGTAAGTACTACGTATTAGTCCTTGTCTAATAAAACTTATATTATTATTATTATTATTATTATTATTATTATTATTATTATTATTATTATTATTATTATTATTATTATTATTATTATTATTATATTATTATTAAAATAATAATAATGATAAAGATGAAGATAATAATAATAATAATAATAATAATAATAATAATAATAATAATAATAATAAGAAAAAAAAAAATAAGAAGAGAAGAAGAAGAAGAAGAAGAAGAAGAAGAAGAAGAAGAAGAAGAAGAAGAAGAAGAAGAAGAAGAAGAATCGACGTGCACATAATATGTGCCTGCCTGATAACCGAACGCAATAGGGTTCAATAGTCGTACCGTCACTTCCTTCCTAATGACGCATGGTAACTTAGCAACACTGGCTCTAAACTATCGGAACAATGGCGGACGCCCGTATGAAATATTTCTCCGGCGAGCATAAAAAGCGTATCCAGAGGAAGAAAACACATAAATTTGATCATGTTTTGACTTTTACACATAATTTTGATCAAAAGGCATATGAAAAGGGAATGAAAAGTTCTAGCCAGCATGAAGAATAAAAAGGAATGATTTTCTTTGTTTAGAACCAAGATGGCCGCCGTTGCCTGGCGGCGTGACATCAGACTACTGAATCCTATTACGGGCTTGATTAAACATTGTGATTATGGACGATATTTTGCGTTGATTTGAGAGTATAGATAGTTCGAAGATGACGTCACTCGTGTCTTTGTTATTGTTTTTTGCCATCCGCGTTTATGAGTAATGCTCACTGAACTGTATTAACCCGACTATAAACGTTCATGGATACACACAGTTTTGTGTGTTGGTCCGTTATACTTCCGTATGGCAATGTTATGAGCTTCTTAGCCAAGCGCATACTATCTATAACATCAGTCCTTATCAATTTGGATAATCAGACCTGCAGATATGTGTAAGTCGGCAATGACATTTTTTTAAAAGGCGCTTAAACCCATATTCTAAATGCCATAAAGCGCTATTTATAATGAATTTTGTGAAGTTTATAATATTGTTAGCCAAGTTTGTCGAATATAATTAATTTTGCTTCGCAACAAAAACCTCTCTCTGATCATTGTTATTGTTTTTATACCATCTGTTACTAGTATTGTTATTCGCCGCATTCCAGGAAGCTACTCCTCTGGCTTTCAATTATTAATTGTAACAATTGATTTTGCCAAGTGTGTAGAAAGTGTACACTTTGTTGTGTCATTTTGATCTCAGGGTGACAATATTAATGAGTAATGCACGTGAATCTCGTGAAAAGTAAACCCCTTGATCAAATGGCTTTTCGTGGAAAACTTGAAATTTTGGGAGTTACCGTAGCAGATATAAATTGTCAGATCTTAGATCTCGGCTGAGTTCATAATGGGCAAACAGAAACATTTGAAAAAGTAAGTATTTTAACTCAATTCTAAACATAACAGATAGTCAAATGTAGGTCTTCCAAATGTGGTAATATTATGTGCACGCTTTCAGATAATGTTACTTATTGAGTCGCCTCGTTCTGTATCTTTTGGAGTCGATTCATTACTACAAAAAAAAAAAAGACGTCAAACATGCGACCTGTACTGTTGTAAATAGATATTTGGTTCATTATGGTACACTGGAGAAACAAATAAAATACGTCACTCAGGTCTTTGTTATTGTATTAACCTGACTATAAACGTTCATGGCTACACATCGTTTTGTGTGTTGGTCCGTTATGCTTCCGGATGGCAATGTTATGAGCGAGCTTCTTAGCCAAGCGCATACTATCTATAGGCAAGGATATTCTCAATACAAGTGTTAATGAATATTTATTGAGTTCATTTGATCTATTCTTTTTTTTAAAGCTCGGGGTCATTTTGGTTTCACACAGCCCATATTGAATTATTGATACGAGTTTAGAATTACTAGCAAAAGTAATAAAATAAATTAAACTATTTTTCACAGGCTAAAACTATGATTAGCTTGAAAGCATTTCTTAAAATAATGATAATTATATGACCGGTGACCTCAATGAATATTTATTAAATATGCTAGGGCATAATGTGCGGCTATGTGGTCTAGTGGTATGACACTCGCTTTCGGATCGGAAGGTCCTGGGTTCGAGCCTCGCGCTCGGCGCATAGTTGAGTCCTTGGAAAAGGCTCTTTACTCACATTCTCTCACCGTACTCAGGTGTAAAATGAGTACCTGGCCGTTAGCAGCGTTTTCTATGTCCGAAAAATTGGCGTCATGTCCCGTCCTACATGTTGACCTGTTGACCAGGGACCCCTTGTAAAGCGCTTTGAGCACATTTAGTGGAAATTGCTCTATATAAAGGTCAATTTTTTTATTTAAAAAAAAAATAATGATGAGTCCTTTGATGCTGGAAATCGTCATCTGGCCGCGCTATAGCCAAATTCATTTCTGCGCACCTATAGACTTTATTACTGGACCGATTTTGATCGTTGATGGCTTAAAAAAAAAACAACAACTCGTCTTAACCCATGTTAATTCACACAATGCAGTCGTATAACAATTCAAAAAGATGAGTGCCCGTTCGCAATACCCCCCCCCCCCCCACGAATATTGCGGGATCTCGATAGTTAACCCTCTCCTTACCAACTATAGGTTAATCGTCACATTCGTTACGATACAACCAACATTTTTCTAATTCAAATTTCTCTTGTACATCATAAAATAATTTAAAGAAAATGAACAGTGTGTTGTAGAGCATGTTTTACTAAAGAAATTATGTATCGTAAGAACCACTGGCGGTCGGTCAATAGAGCGAAGTTGTTTTGTGCCGCCCTATATTTTCCGTAGATTAGCATGTCAACCAAACAAAAAACTTCAATTTTAAAATTTTGATAAAATTAAAAATTTAGCACATACTGCTTTTTGTTTTGAATTTAATATTTGATGACTCGTGCGTCGCTCCACGAAGGTGGCGTCAACTCGGCACGTTTCATCTTTCCCCCGTTGCCTGCGCGGGGTGACAATGAGCGGAGGGTGTGGTGTGGTGGGGGAAGTCTATTTTTGTTTATATGAGCCAGTATTCGTTTGGCCGTCCTGTCCTTATCCTATACTCTGTTGTACCCTGAAGAAAGTTAGTTACCACTCCCCAATCTCCCTCCACCCTCCCTCCCCAACTAACTATTGTCTTTCACTGCTAAAATAATTAGGCCAAGACGGCCAATCTAGCGATGCACGCCCTGAGGTCCTACTTGGGATAAATTAAAACCATATCAGTTTTATCACTGAAAGAAGAGGCTTTGCTTCACTTAGATATACGGATGAAGAGAATGGCAATAAATATATATTTTATCATTGTTGGTTTTGCTTAAATATATATTAAATATCAAAAAGAACAGTAAACAAAGTATGCACCGAGAAGAGCCCCATGGTACTATAAATAAAAATCCCTGACCCCACGGAGTCCTTCATCCCCGCACACTCCCAACGATCCCTACTCAACTTGTATTGTGTGCATTGTCTAATAATAGTATAATTATAAAGATGTCGCTGATTGTGTGTGTAAGTTAACAAGTGCTTTGCGTTTGGAATTAAATGTGGATTTTTAAATTCAATTATTCTAAAGTTGTGTGTCACACCGTTATTATTTAGAGAAAATGTATTATCGCTGTTGTCATTGTTTATGAAACCTACCTGTTTTTATCTTGAATCATTTATTTTAAAAAGTTATTTCTGTAATTTGTAACCAATAATGAATCATGTTGATTTTTAAATTGAAAATCAATTCCGACACTTATCCCCTCAAGAGAAAATAGTGGTGAAAGATTTAGATCCACACAAACCAGTGAATTTTAACTTAGTTTCTAACACACCGAGGAGTTAGCGCCGATTTAATAATGATTATTTTTAAAATGTTGAATGGCTTACTGCCAGTGAAAGCCTTAAAACGCTTCATTGTTTTTATTGCTTGATTTTTGGTGATGTATGCTATAACGGACAACAGGAGGATTCAGTGATATTGCGCACATCTCTCAGGCACTGAAGAAACATTCTGAATCAAATAGCCATGTCACAGATGCTGTTAAATATAAACTTTTCAACGTTGTAGATATAAGAAATCAGTTGGAAACAGGACATGATGCGTCTGTTAGTCGTTATAATGAACAGGTGAAAGTTAACAGACAAGTTTTGTCCAAGATAATTGATGCTCTTTTGTGAGTACGTCTCGTTAATATTCTAACACACACACACACACACACATACACGCACACACAAATACACGCACATATGCAAACAATTGCAATACCCCCGTCCACACACACATACACACACACACACACACACACACATACATACAAAGTAGGTCAAATTAAGTTAAATTAACTAGACCAATAAAATTTGATTCTGTATTTCGGATTTGTGCCGCCTTAAATACAATGTGACCAACCGCCCCTGGTAAGAACTGATTGCTATTGTGTTTGAGTGATAAAAAAAAAATCTATTTTTGTGTTAGTTGGGTGTGAAGTTTTAGGGAAAATTCTGAAAATGCCTGGTAAGGAGAGGGTTAAATAAGCACATTTAATTTAATAAAAATAAAGCGTTTCACTGAAATGTTGATACTTCTCCACAGAATGGCTGGGCCTACCACTCCTGCCACCATCTATGTATACGCCTTCCTGGCAGTGGGGGCAATAGCGATGATGGGAACTGCCATTGGAACGATTTACTGGCTTCATGTCTCGTTTCCTGTAACTGATACGGAAATTCGATTTGGTTTGTTTAGCTTTTGCGTTAACGACGTGTGCATAGACTACACTGATACGGCTTTGACTAGCTACCATCTAGGTAAGTTAAAATCTTGTGGGTTTTTTTTTTATGTCTCAGTGGAAGTTGCTGGTGTTGTCGTATTAGTTAGTGTTCACGCATAGTACCAATACTATAAGTTTGAACAAATATTTTTTATTTAAAAAAAAAAAAATAAATAAAGCAAACAAAGCTGCGATAATTACACATTAGCATATTTCTGAAATTTTTACTTCCGGTTTCTGACAAAGAAATTTTATTTTCAATCTGGCCAGAAAACTTGTACTTGTACTACAAATAGTAATCGATCAGGTAAAAATGAGTATATCGCAATATCCACTAAACGTGCTCAAAGCGCGTTACAAGCCAACAGCAATACTCTGACATGAAGGACGAAACATGTCAAAGTGATATTAGGCTGCTAGAAGCTGTGGACTGTAAAAAGTAATAAACAAAAATGAATATAACAGCTTAAAAAAAAAAAAGAACAAAATACCAAACACGGAAGGTTTCGGGCTCAAAACCCTTCTTCAGCCAATAACAAAAAAAACAATAAAGACATAAATACATTGACTAAATTCCAGATAGACGATATGACAAAAACATGGCGCGTGTTAGGAGATATTACATTTTTTTTTCTGACAGAAGCAACGCTGTTAACTGCCAGGTACTCATTTTACACTTAAGTACGGTGAGAGAATGAGTAAAGAGCCTGTTTCAAGGACTCAACTATGCGCCGATCAGAGTTGGACTCAAACCCTGGACCTTTCAGCCGGGGAAGGCCAGTGTCATACCACATGACCGCATAGCCTCGCAATATACGATTAAAATAGTCAATGGATCATTATTTTAAAAAGATTTATTCCCAACTGATCTCCGAAGCAATAGTTATAAATAGCGATTACAGCAACGCCACTTTTTTTTTTATTCTATAAATCAATAACGAAGACCAATAACTTTCTGCGTCATTCTTAACTATGCGTGCAATGCGACGTCGATGATCAACCCCCCCCCCCCCCCCCCCCCCCCCCAACTGTGATTCCGAACGCGCGGTGATCGATTTCTTGATTTCATGCAAGGTGATTTCACTCCATGCATCTTTTGTTTTTTTCTTTTCAAGCTCCTTTCGAGTGATTGGAACAGTTCGACCTATTAAGGCTTACTCACTTAACACATCTCGCATAATAATCCATATTACGATAAATATCAGGTGAATCGGGTGGCTACTGGTTTTCTGTAAATGCAATCTTTAATAAAGTAATTTTTTTTTAAATCATCAAAAAACAAACAAACACCCCCCCCCCCCCACCCAATAAATACACCAACCAAAATAAAACCCAACAACAACAGCAAAATCGATTTATTGAAAAAATGCTGCATTTATTCCTTGATAAGTGACTGGTATTTCAGTGTTGTTGTGGCGAAGAGCGTGGCCTTCGTAAAGTTATGGCCTGACACTGACCAAAAAAATGACGTCAAAATGCCAGTCTTTTGCCACAAAAGAAAACAAATCGTGAGTTGTATTCAATAGTTCAACTAATGAAATAACTTGTTTCCATGAGCTCTACTAACAACTCACGAGGCGGTGCAAAAACCAAATAATGACGTCAAACTGCCAGTCCTTTTGGATTTCAGTGTCAGGCTAAAACATAACGATGGCTACGCTAAGAGGCCCTACCTACACACGTAGTTCCAACACGGCGTCCCGGACCGTTGGTTCGGAACGACGTTCGGAGCGTGACCACCCATCCACAAGTCCCGATTCAGTGCGTCATTCCATTCTTCTCGTCTATAATTTTCAATGAATTCAATGATATATTATTATCAAGACTGAGGCAATCGTGACAACATCGACGAGACGATCAATACGCTTAACAGAAATTATAAATAACAATGTGAAATTGAATGTAAGCTCCAATTTAATTACAAAAACAGATCAAATGAACGTTTCGGGTTTCCCCTTTATCAACAAAACAGGATGAATGAAAAACTACAGATGAATGAGATAATAATGTGGTAGTGGCGTTGTTAAGATGAATAAAAAAAACCATTGGGGATGCATGAAACTTGTTTTTTTAAAAATGCATCTTAATAATGCCACTACCACATTATCTCATTCATCTGCAGTGTTTCATTCAACCTGTTTTGTTGATAAAGGGGAAATCCGAAACGTTCATTTGATCTGGAGGTTTTTTGTAGTTAAATTGGAGCTTACATTCAATTTCACATTGTTATTTATTTCTTCGAGCTTCGAGCAGCAACATTTACATTTAACAGAAAGCAGCGTGTGTCAGTGTCTATATATAGCATGCGCTTGGCTAAGAAGCTCACAACATTACAGAGTTATAGTTATACACCGATGCAGGCCGAACGAACGACTTACCGATCACGTGTTCAATTTTTTCTCGCGTCCTCTCGTCTAATCTCGTCACCCCGGAATAGAAAGAGGAGGTGGAGCTTATATGATATAACGCAATGAAAGTTCTGTCCGATGACGGGTGGGGGGATATCACCTCTCCAAAACTTACCTTATTATATGAGATCTTGAGATTCTTATCCAATCATCGATTGCTCGTTTGACAGTTCGCTTGTGAACAGTTAGGAGACCATCTCTTGATTTATGGGCAGGCGGCTTTGCGTAAAGGCGGTGAGTGTTGTATACATCAAAGAGTACCGCTGACCGATGGGTAAATAGTGGTTGTGTAACCCAAAAGCCCTGCCGACTCGACTGCAAGGTCTTGTATGTAATAGTTGCGTCACCATCCCAACGCTCAGGAATTAATTAGTGAGGACTCTCAGTATATATATATTAAAAAAACAAACAACGCTTTTGAATCACACGAGATACATCAGTGTGCTCGTCGCATTGAGAATTGAAAAATGAGATATAAATCAAGAAAACCGACCGGAAAATAAAGAAACTATCATTAAATTTTAAAAAATTGAGCAATATTTTTTTCAAAATCAATCTACTAGAAAAATTTTTTATTTCTAAACCTATTTTTGTGAAACAAAGATAAATGTTCTCCTTTTTGAAAGCTGATTCAACAATGTGGTTTTCAAATTTATCGTATACGTAATCATTTGGAAGCGCCCGAGAAAGGTATTTTTGTGTAATCTCTTTCACACACACGCGCGCGCACACATACACACAAACACACACACACACACAAACATATACAAACAATACACAAACATTACACATCCCTGGTCATCTATTGCCTATATTATTAATGTTAATATATACATCCCATGCTGATTGTCACTACACCCCCCCCCCCCTTACCCCCCAACCATTTCCACCATCCAAGTAACAGCGGCCTTTTCTCTTTGATTTCGTATCATGGTCTACCCGAAGCCCAACACCTCGATTGTTTGTGGGTCAACCCCCCCCCCCCCCCCCCCCCCCACCTTCGCCCGTAATCAATTTATAATTTTCTCTCTGTATAGAGCGCCACGTGCACAATTATATACTATTGAATGACACTGACCTTGCCCCTCCCCTAACACAAGCCAACAGCAACCCAAGCTATCCTCTATCACGTGACCTTAGATCCGATGCTGCATACCGCTTGAGAGTTTCACTATCCAGATCTCGTTCATGGTCACGTGAGAAGGCTATATCCGTTCGGGTTCGGCGTTCGGCGTCTCGTTCGACCCGATTTCGTTAAAAGCCTATTACCATCCGGAAGTATAACGGACCAACACACAATACTATGTGTAACCTTGAACGTTTATAGTCTGGTTAAAACAGTAACAAAGACCTGAGTGACGTCATCTTCGAACTATCTATAGATAGTTCGAAGATGACGTCAATCAGGTCTTTGTTATTGTTTTTTGCCATCCGCGTTTATGAGTAATGCTCACTGAACTGTATTAACCGACTATAAACGTTCATGGATACACACAGTTTTGTGTGTTGGTCCGTTATACTTCCGGATGGCAATGTTATGAGCTTCTTAGCCAAGCGCATACTATCTCTTGAGCCCATCGATAGTATGCAGATGACGTCACTCAGGCCTTTGTTATTGTTTTTGCCATCCGCGTTTGTGAGTTGTTCTCACTAAACTGTATTAACCAGTTCCGGATGGCAATGTTGTGAACTCCTTGGTCAAGCGCATTCTATCTATAGATAGAATGCGCTTGGCCAAGGAGTTCACAACATTGCCATCCGGAAGTATAACGGACCAACACACAAACTCTGTGTAACCATGAACTTTTATAATCTGGTTAATACAGTTTAGTGAGAACAACTCACAAACGCGGATGGCAAAAACAATAACAAAGGCCTGAGTGACGTCATCTGCATACTATCTATTGCAGATTTTGAGTTGTACGTTGTGAGTTTTGTTCACTTGTAGAAATCATCAAGCCCTTTGAAAGGCTTTTTCAAGTGAGCTGTACCGTGGCCACCGTTAAGGGATAAGTTGTTTCCTTGAGCACTACTAACGACAACCCAACTGATGCCACGGCGTTAGCTAAATTACTCACAACAACAATAACAACAACAATAATAATTATAATAATAATAATGATAATAATAATAATAATAATAATAATAATAATAATAATAATAATAATAATAATAATAATAATAATAATAATAATAATAATATATTATTATTATTATTATTATTATTATATTATTATTATTATTATTATTATTATTATTATTATTATTGTTATTATTATTATCATCATCATCATCATCATCATCATCATCATCATCATCATCATCATCATCATTATCATCATCATCATCATCATCATCATCATCATCATCATCATCATCATCATCATCATCATCATCATCATCATCATCATCATCATCATCATCGTCACCATCACCACCACCATCACCACCACCATCACCATCATCATCATCATCATCATCATCATCATCATCATCATCATCATCATCATCATTATCATCACCGTCATCATCATCATCATTATCATCATCATCATCATCATTATCATCATCACCATCATCATCATTATCATCATCCTAATCATCATCATCATCATCACCATCATCATCATCATCATCATCATCATCATCATCATCATCATCATCATCATCATCACCATCATCACCATCATCATCATTGTAATCAAATTTACTCTTACCGCCAGGCGAGCTGGATCCACCCAAAGGCCTGTGTATCACTGCAGTCGTCTTGTACTGTTTGTCCTTTGTAATCATGGGACATCTTGTGTTCGGAAAGAATATGACAGTGACCTCCAAGAACCATGGATGGATAACTCTGGCTATTATGATTTTTGCAGGTAACCTAATATAGATAGTAAGCGCTTGGCTAAGAAGCTCACAACATTGCCATCCGGAAGTATAACGGATCAACACACAAAACTGTGTGTAACCATGATAGTTTATAGTCAGGATAATACAGTTTAGTGAGAATTACTCATAAACGCGGATGGCAAAAAACAATAACAAAGACCAGAGTGAAGTCATCTTCAATCTATCTATAGCGTCAATATAGCCTCAAAAATGCCAAATCCCAAAAACTTGACGGGGTTTTTTTTTTTTTTTTTTTCTTGTATTTTATTTTTATTTTCTTTCATGTCTTGTGTGCGGCTATGTGGTTTTGCGGTATGACACTCGCTTTCAGATCGGAAGCTCTGGCTTCGAGCCTCACTTGGCGCATAGCGTCCTTTTAAAGGCTGTTTATTCACATTCTCTCACTGTACTTAGGTGTTAAATGAATATATAGCTGTTAACTGCGTTGTCTCTCGTTATGTCACGTCTATTACATGTTAAGTGTTGCTGTTGGGCAGGGACCCTTTGTAAATCGCCTTGAGCACGTTGAGTAGATATTGCGCTCTATAAAAGCTCAAGTTCATAGCTCAAGGTTTATTTATTTTTTTAAAAGCCATTTTACGAGGAACAATTGGGTTTTGATCTTTGGCATTTTTAAAGGCATTTCTTTTTTTTCCTAAATTTCAGTCTGTCGGATACATGGACAATGCTATTCCAGAAACTGAAGTCCTTTTTTTTAAAAATGAGCTTTTATATAGAGCAATATCCACTAAATGTGCTCAGAGCGCTGTACAATGGGTCCCTGACCAACAGCAACACGTAACATGCCGAACGAAACATGGCGCCTGTTAAGCGATATTACAATTTTTTTTATGACAGAGACAGCACTGTTAACGGACAGATACTCATTTTACACACGAGAACGGTGAGAGAATGTGAATAAAGAGCCTTTTCCAAGGACTCAACTATGCGCCGAGCGAGGCTCGAACCCAGGACCTTCCGATCCGAAAGCGAGTGTCATACCACAAGGCCAAATATCCGTACTTGGTCTCATGTCTCGATGAGGATTAAGTAAGAAAGTTTTATCCAAATTGGATAATTTCATATATCATATAGATAGACAAACTAACACCAATTTCACAAAGTATAAAAAAAGATCATCCTTTAACTTTAACTTACAAGACAAGTGGAAATTTTAGTCAAATGAAAACACATAGATAATCATGGCAGCGGCATAAGAAAATTAAGATTTTATTTCTACTTTTAGGAATGCACATTTTAGCAGAAAAGTGATGTCTGAAAAAGTGTGGCTTTTCTGTACAGACCATTTGGTATTTTATTCTGTGACTTGTTTGGCATTCTTGTTACAAAATTAATCTGGCCACCCTGTTTTAGAACCGAACAGAGCAGGACGTAGGGCACAATAACGGGAGAGTTCTCGACAGTAAATAGATTCGGATACATCTTCGGAAGTTGGGTAGATTGTTAGAATTAAAAAAAAACTAGTTTAAAAACATTTTGAGCTTTAAATAGCCATGTACGTTTGTCTATAAAATATATGAAATTAAGAAATTTTGAAAACATAAATGCCTAAATGTGAGGAAGGCGCTTTACAAGGGGGCTTACGCTACGGCAACACTTCAAATGTAGGACGAGACATGACGCCTGTGAGACGCTATCACATTTTTTTTTCTTCTTGCTTGGACAAATCTATCACAATTACCTGCCAGGTATTCGTATTACATCTGGAATTGGAAGGCTTTTCCAAGGATTCAACTTTGCGTAGCTAGAGCTGGACTCGACCCAGAGACCTACCAGTCAGACGGCGAGAGTCACTACCACGAAATCACAAAGGCGCACGTGATGTGGAAAGTGCTGTATCTATAATATATCGAGCGTGAGAAAGAAAAAAAAAAACCCGGAAAAGTTTTGAAGCCTGTAAAAGCCAGGTTATAAATGATACAAGTCTGAAATTTTACTTACAATCAAAGCCTTTTATTGAAACTCATGTTCATGAATTTTCAAGAAAATATATTGAAGATATTTAATTCCACGATTGATTTAATACCACCAAGTATTTGCCATATATAAGATTTAGGACTTATTTGTCAAATTTGGATGTGATCTGTTTACTCCTCATATTTTGGCAGTGCGAACTTCCCCCCCCCCCCCCCCCCCCCATGATCCAATGGGCATGATCTATATTAACTTTCCATGTGCTCGAGGCCATTGGTCACATTGCAAAATGTGCTCAAAGTGACCTACATAGTGAAATGTGTTCACAGATTTTGAACTATCTAACATTACGATTGGTCATTGTGTTCAGCTTGACACATGGGTATGTTTACAACTTTCATAAACAAAGCAGCGTGTTTATATTTGTTCAGAAATGTCCAATCATTGGACAGCAACAAATCACGTGATTGATGACTCGGTTGGACGAAAACATGAATATAGATCGCACCCACTGATTTTCTATTAAAAAGTGGACCGATCCCACGCTTTTTGAATCGAGCCTTACAACCTTTATAAACCATATTATTAGACAACAATTATCAAAATGCTATAGGTAGTCTATTGTCTTAACACAAAAATACACACACACACACACATACACACACACAAACATGCACACACATACATAACTACATGCTCATCAAACCAAACAATCGGAAGCACACAAAACAATCATCAGCGCCAACAGCATCTGGAGGTAACAGCGTTGTAGGTGGATAAAAAACAAGGATCATAAATAATGATTAGCGGTCAAAGAAACTGTCAAGAACTCTTAATTCAGAAAAGTGAGTGGAGCAGGCACTTATGTTGGTAACAACAAGATATGAAGTGAGTAGAAAAGTGCCAGAAGACAATAGAGAATAAAAAATTTTTTCGCGGCGGTGGTGGGGTTTGAACCTGCGACCTTATTGGTACGACAACTCCGCCTGGCAGGTGAGAGCGTGGCTCTACCGTGTGAGCTATCCACGAACACAAAATATTCGTTTCAAACCCAAAGCCATTTCTAGATCCCTCTCTCACCCACTTCTTGAGATCGCCGATTCGTTCACCACCATCGCGAAATAATTTTGACCAGCAGTTAAGCTTAATAGCCAATATTCTCATCACAAACATATAACATAGAAACGATTGAGACATTGAGTATGCTCCGGTGTATGGGGTGAATTTTTAATTCAGAAAAGTGAGTGGAGCAGGCACTTATGTTGGTAACAACAAGATATGAAGTGAGTAGAAAAGTGCCAGAAGACAATAGAGAATAAAAATTTTTTCGCGGCGGTGGTGGGGTTTGAACCTGCGACCTTATTGGTACGACAACTCCGCCTGGCAGGTGAGAGCGTGGCTCTACCGTGTGAGCTATCCACGAACACAAAATATTCGTTTCAAACCCAAAGCCATTTCTAGATCCCTCTCTCACCCACTTCTTGAGATCGCCGATTCGTTCACCACCATCGCGAAATAATTTTGACCAGCAGTTAAGCTTAATAGCCAATATTCTCATCACAAACATATAACATAGAAACGATTGAGACATTGAGTATGCTCCGGTGTATGGGGTGAATTTTTAATTCAGAAAAGTGAGTGGAGCAGGCACTTATGTTGGTAACAACAAGATATGAAGTGAGTAGAAAAGTGCCAGAAGACAATAGAGAATAAAAATTTTTTTCGCGGCGGTGGTGGGGTTTGAACCTGCGACCTTATTGGTACGACAACTCCGCCTGGCAGGTGAGAGCGTGGCTCTACCGTGTGAGCTATCCACGAACACAAAATATTCGTTTCAAACCCAAAGCCATTTCTAGATCCCTCTCTCACCCACTTCTTGAGATCGCCGATTCGTTCACCACCATCGCGAAATAATTTTGACCAGCAGTTAAGCTTAATAGCCAATATTCTCATCACAAACATATAACATAGAAACGATTGAGACATTGAGTATGCTCCGGTGTATGGGGTGAATTTTTAATTCAGAAAAGTGAGTGGAGCAGGCACTTATGTTGGTAACAACAAGATATGAAGTGAGTAGAAAAGTGCCAGAAGACAATAGAGAATAAAAATTTTTAAATTTAAAAAAAAAAAAATTTTATTCTCTATTGTCTTCTGGCACTTTTCTACTCACTTCATATCTTGTTGTTACCAACATAAGTGCCTGCTCCACTCACTTTTCTGAATTAAAAATTCACCCCATACACCGGAGCATACTCAATGTCTCAATCGTTTCTATGTTATATGTTTGTGATGAGAATATTGGCTATTAAGCTTAACTGCTGGTCAAAATTATTTCGCGATGGTGGTGAACGAATCGGCGATCTCAAGAAGTGGGTGAGAGGGATCTAGAAATGGCTTTGGGTTTGAAACGAATATTTTGTGTTCGTGGATAGCTCACACGGTAGAGCCACGCTCTCACCTGCCAGGCGGAGTTGTCGTACCAATAAGGTCGCAGGTTCAAACCCCACCACCGCCGCGAAAAAAATTTTTATTCTCTATTGTCTTCTGGCACTTTTCTACTCACTTCATATCTTGTTGTCAAGAACTCTTAAGTAATTCAAGCCAATATTCCCTATAGCCATATGATAAAGTATATGTAATGTTTAGTGCGCGTGTATGTATGTGAAAGAGAGAGAAAGAAAGAGAGAGAAAGAAAGAAAGAAACACACACACACACACACACACAGACACACAGAGAGAGAGAGAGAGAGAGAGAGAGAGAAGGGGGGGAGATGGGGAGAGGAGAGGAGAGAGAGAGAGAGAGAGAGAGAGAGAGAGAGAGAGAGAAGGGGGGGGGGAGATGGGGAGAAGAGAGAGAAAGAGAGAAAGAGAGAAAGAGGATGTGTGTATGTGTGTGCGTGTGTATGTTAGTATAACCCTTTATTGCATAATGTCTAATATTTTAGACGAAGTTCTCATGAGGGTTTGATATTAATATACAACCAATTTTACCAATGCTATGCTTGTAGACACTTTTTCTACCTCTTTTACACAAAAGCGCCAAAAGTCACTCAAGGGAAATAATTCATTTTTTCGCTGTTGCGTTTTGAAGATGGCCTCTGACAACAATCGAAGGTAAGCACATTTACAACCATTTATATCATTCAAATAGTTATAAAACCCTCTTAATACCATGCCTATTATATAATATACATACTAAAGCTTATTATGGCCGAACATAAAGCATTAGATTGTGACAGTTATTTTACAACGGCATTTTATCTCCAATGTCTAAAATATTGCACAGCATGCATATCGGGTATGTTACTAAAAATAGACATGTCTAAAATATTACACATCCTGCAAACCGGACCTGTTGCTAAAAATAGACGTGTCTACTATTTTGCACATTATGCACAGAGGATAACTAATACATAGTAACTTGTTTAAGTGTTTACCTCTTATGAATTTGACCTAGTCTACTGTTGTGGTTTGCTTGAGTAACTTATTACATGAGCAATAAATAAGATGAGTTTATAAGTATAAATAAATGTATTTTTGAATACTTTTGTATATCTTTTTTCGCTCAAGCTACTCGTCTAAAAGGTCCAAATGTTGTTTTTTTTTCTTCTCAGTCTTCGCCCTAAATCCAGATTTTATTCTGGAAACGAGGTGCTTCAAATGTTTGAAAATGACATACCAAGCGACAGTGAAGATGAGCGTCTTGATGGAGATGATACGGATAACGAGCTAGATCCAAACTTTGAACCTGCTGTACCCGATAGAGATGATGAAACGTCTACAACTAGTGACGAGGATGATGATGATGGCCAATCTCCTGACCATTCTTATGTTGAAGAATGTGATGATGACTTGAATGACCCAACTCAATCACAACCAAGCAAACGGCAAAGGTGAGAGAATAGTTTAATCCATTATTGAATAAAAGGCGAATGTTGTCCCTGCCATGTATACAACTCCCCAAAGTGTGTCAGCGAACTGATTTGTTTGGCTTTATCGGCTACAAATACATTAAATTAACTAATGGAAAGGAAAACTTCTCGAGCCGCAATGAAGGGCAAAAGGGATCAAACTTGTTGATTTTTAATTTGAAGTCTTATAATGTTTACTAATCAGTGCTTCATCCACAGTGAAAAGTACATTTTTTAATGTATGATTTTCTTTATTTGATTTATAATGGTACGGTATCGTTTTCTTATTTTGTTTTTCACCCAGAACTATGGTTGATGGGGCACCAAGGACCTTCCATTGGGTAAAGAAAGATCTTCCCGCCCATGTAAATCCGGAAAACCACCTGATTCCACGAGGGAAGGCTGCTGGTGCTACAACAATCATGGAGATGTTTCTGGCACACTTTGACAATGATGCTTTTGAACTGCTTACCCTCGAAAGCAATAGATTCATGGACCAGTGTGGAAGAACAAGGTGTACCAAGATCCATGTGCAAGAATTGAAAACATTTGTTGGTATTTCCATGTACATGAGCATTGTATGTTTACCTTCTAGGAGAATGTATTGGTCCCCGGGCACTAGGCAAGTTATTGTTGCAAATGCAATGACAGTAAATAGGTTTGAGGACATTATGTCATTATTTCATTGCAATGATAATACCCTTATGAAAGGTAAAGGTGAAGTCGGTTATGACAGGCTGCATAAAGTAAGACCTCTCATAAACATTATAAACCGATCGTTTACTGCAAACGCTGAGCCTGAAGCATTTGTTGCTATAGACGAACAAATGATACCGTTCAAAGGCCGTCATGGGTTGAAATGTTATATGATGAAAAAGCCTAAGAAATGGGGTTACAAAGTGTGGGTGCATGCGGGAAGGTCAGGCTACAATTTGCTGGAGACAACACAGTGAATCCTGTCGAAAATGTGTCTCTTCCTGTAGGTAAACCGGGTGAAGTCGTGTTATCCCTCACACAAAATCAACCTGAAAACTCTTATATTTTTTTTGATAATTACTTTGCTTGCCCTGAACTTCTTGTTGAGCTGAAGGAGAGGAAATTGAATGCCACATGTACTGTAAGGCCAAATAGAAGTCGTAAGTGCCCACTGCTTGCCATGAAAGATTTGAAAAAACGTGGTAGGGGTTCCTATGATTATAGGAGTGATAGTGATGGCACCATTCTATTATGTGAATGGTTTGATAACAAAATAGTCTTAGTGGGATCAAATATTCACGGGGTTGAACCGACTCATACTGTTAGGCGATATGACGTACACGTAAGGAATATATTTACGTCAAGTGCCCTGGCCTTATAAAAAATTACAACCAAAGCATGGGTGGCGTTGATAAGTGTGACATGCTGCTCGAGTTCTATCGCATGGATTTCAAAAGCAAAAAATGGTATAGAAGAATCCTGTTCCATCTGCTGGATTTATGTGTAGTAAACTCATGGCTCTTGTACAAAGCTAAGAAGGCAGACTGTGCAATTTCTTTATGTGCTTTTAAATTCCAGCTGGCCCAAGGTTTCATAAAAAGTATTCAAGCTGTCCCTGAATTGATGCCTGATGTTGCTCACAGTGATACTCGCTCAGTAAGATCTGTAAATGAGGCTATTAGATATGACAAGGTGGATCATTTCTCAATGCGTGATAAAGAAGCCAAATTTCCCCAAAGATGCAAATTGCCAGGCTGTAGCAGGAAATCACAATTTAAATGCAGGAAGTGTAATGTTGTATTGTGCATTACCCCTGTTGGTGAGGCAGATGATTGCTTTTATGTTTTTCACCATAACCGAAAAAAGTAGTTGGTACTGACAGTAGACAGAAATAAATAAATAAATGTAAATACATAAATTAGATTTAAAAATATATAAATTAATTAATTACATAATTAATTTACATTGAATTTTACTTCTACTCTACATTGATAGTAAGCAAGTTTTGAAATATAGTTGGCAGACATATAGAATTCGTATTTCCAATGTCTTTGTTGTTCTTCATGTGCTTGTTTATTGATCATATTATGTCCTGCTCATTGTATAATGTATGGTAAAAACACCTCAAAAGGTAATATAAATTTAATGAAAATTGATAAATCTATGCTACATGAACATTAAAATATAATGAAATAAACTTGGAATTCTTTATATGAGGTCTTGTGTTGATGGCTATAATATAACCTTCATTGTCTCTATAACGGTCGAATTCCGCAACCTGGAATGCATAATGTCTAATATTTTAGACGCATGAGCCCAAGGCTCCTAATGCTCCCGGTGACCTATAAGTTGTGAAAATCCTCTTTCTAGGCCCTATATGTGCTGTATGCAAAGTTACAACGAACTAACCCCACCAGTTTTTGTTTATGCAATAAAGGGATAATATGTGCTTGATTTGTAACGTGCTGCTGACCACGTAACCTGTGGGTATGAAAGCGCTAAATAAATATAGATTATTAATATCATTATTATTATTATTATTATTATTATTATTATTATTATTATTATTATTATTATTATTATTATTATTATTATTATTATTATTGTTTTTATTATTATCATTATCATTATTATTATTATTTTTATTATTATTATTATTATTATTATTATTATTATTATATTATTATTATTATTTATTATTATTATTTCTAT
>NC_088368.1:32980385-32995385 GCF_034508935.2 Berghia stephanieae | reverse complement strand
GTAGTAGTAGTAGTAGTAGTAGTAGTAGTAGTAGTAGTAGTAGTAGTAGTAGTAGTAGTAGTAGTAGTAGTAGTAGTAGTAGTAGTAGTAGTAGTATATATATATTAGCTATATTTCCTAATTTCTTCTTCCAACTTAACTTCAAACAAGACAAACATCTTTAACTGCGTCTCTCATATCAACTCTGTATGACCCAAAACAAGCTAACGTTCAATGACAATAAAACTGAATGTATCGTTTTTAGAAAACAAGGAAAGACCATTCTAACGGAAGAACTTTTTGATTTGTGACTCAGCCATTTCCAGAT
Source organism: Berghia stephanieae (assembly GCF_034508935.2). Taxonomy (NCBI): domain Eukaryota; kingdom Metazoa; phylum Mollusca; class Gastropoda; order Nudibranchia; family Aeolidiidae; genus Berghia; species Berghia stephanieae. Next base: position 32,995,078 of record NC_088368.1, on the reverse strand, counting down.
CCCCAAATGTAAAAAACCTTGGTTTTTATTTTGATGAATTTCTGAATATGCAATATCATATAACAAAACTCGTGTCAAAATCTACATTTCATTTTAAGGTCTATTAGTCATATCGGCATTCTTTTAGATGAAGAAATTTACAAGATGCTCTTTAATTAACTTTATGCTAGCAGGCTGGACTATTGCAATTCCCTTCTCAACGGACATCCAAAGAGCTTGGTCACAAGACTGCAGTTGTTACAAAACAGGGCAGCACGAATTGTCATCCATAAAAAAAGGATTAGCATATAACTCCCGTTTTGGAATACCTTCATTGGCTGTCTGTGGAGAGGAGAATTTATTATAAACTCGCATGTCTTGCCTTTAAATGTTTTCACAACATTGCTCCAGATTACTTAAAATCACTTCTTACGGTCCATATTCCAAGTCGCTCCCTCAGGTCTTCTAACTCAGTATCATTAGAGAGAAAAATCACTAATACTAAATTCTCTGAACGATCTTTTGCCTTTTCTGCTCCAGCTGTAAGGAACTTATTAACTACTTATACAAGGAACTGTCAGACCTTTGATACTTTTTTTAAAAATCCCTCAAAACTGAGTTATTCAGATCAACCTATCAAATGAATCGTTGATATATGATGTGTGTATATATGTATATGCTTGTGTGTGTATATGTGCTTGCATATGTATACATTTGTATGCATACTTATATATTATATTAGTGTGTGTACGTGTATATATTGAGGTATATATGTATATGTATGTATGTATGTATGTATGTATGTATGTATGTATGTATGTATGTATGTATGTATGTATGTATGTATGTATGTATGTATGTATGCATGCATGCATGCATGCATGTATGTATGTATGTATGTATGTATGTATGTATGTATGTATGTATGTATGTATGTATGTATGTATGTATGTATGTATGTATGTATGTATATATTTATGTATGTATGTATGTATGTATGTATGTATGTATGTATGTATGTATGTATGTATGTATGTGTGTGTATGTGTGTGTGGGTGTGTTTGTGTGGGTGGGTGTATATTTATTAATTTATTTACGTATTATTTGTTATTGCCATTGTGAAGCGCAATTGAGCATTGTAAATGAATAATGGCGCTATATAAATTTCCCATTACATTATTATTATTATTATTATTATCATCATCATCATCATCATCATCATCATCATCATCATCATCATCATCATCATCATCATCATCATCATTATTATTATTATTATTATTATTATTATTATTATTATTATTATTATTATTATTATTATTCAATTTTGTTTACATTTTTCAAGATTACGTATACCAGAGGCGACAAATATAAAATATATATTCCAAGTTTTCAGACCAAACAAAATAAGACAGAACCCATTTATTAAACGTATAGTGAAAACATAGAACAGTCTCTGTTTTAACACAAAAAATGCATGTTCTTTGAACCAGTTTAAAATCTTGGTTGATAGGGAGTTAAAGTCTCTGAGATTTAAGTACGACTAATATGTTTTGTTCTATTTTACCAATTTTTATTTTATTTTAATTTTTTTAAATCTAATACTAATGGTAGTCATGGTGATGGTATGGTAGTGATAATGGTAATGATAATGGTAGTGATAATAATGATAATAATAATAATAATAATAATAATAATAATAATAATAATAATATAATAATAATAATAATAATAATAATAATAATAATCATCATCATAACAAATTAATTATTTGATTAATTTTTGAATTTAATTTGATCTTACTAATTTTTATTTATTTATTTATTTATTTATCTATTCATTTATTTGTTTGTTTGTTTCTTTAGTTATTGATCCATTTATCTATTTATCTTTTAAACTTTAAATTGTCATGTGGATTTAATTGTTTCCATTAATTTTATAATTTTGTGGACTAGTTTTTAAATGTTGACCAGTAAAATGCATGACATCTGAAATAACGTATATCATAATTTATCAGAGACTTATGTATGATTATTACCGTTGTTGCTTTCATGATTATTTTTGTCATTAATATTTCATTGTATTATTATATGAACTTTGTACATTTATGATTCATTCGATCTTGACCAGTTTTCAATTACCAAAAAAATATTATTCATATTTCTGTACTAAAATGCATAACGTTGATTATGATATGCATTTTTGTACAGAAATATGAATACTAATTTTTTTTTTATTTGGAGCGCTTGGCTTCCAGTTGGTTTATTTACAAATAACTTCTCCACCGGTGACGTCCAATCAAGGGACGCTACTCTTCCACTAATCTCATTCCCTATTGCATTTATAAACGCAACAAGTATGAACCAAGAATTAAGTCAATAATCCGTGAGAAATATTTGTTGAAAAAGTCGATCAACTTAGAATCGAGGCGAGGGAAAACCTCGAAAGATAGCACCTCTTTTCACTAATCATCAGACAAGAGGAGTGTATTGATAGCATCGATCTTCCTATTCATCAAACGAAAAGAGTCTCTTCCGGAATGACACAGAAATAACAGCTGATCGACCCACGGGAAATTCCTGTTCGTTGGCCCTCTTGTCATTTAGCTCAATGGTCGGGATGAACCACATCGTTTTTTGTTGTTTTTAAAAAAATCCATTTGAAGTGGACACGATAAGGAAAAAGAAATTAATGTTCTCGTCCCTGCAATAAACTCTATCCTCTATCCAGTTTCTTCATTAAAACATGCCAACGTGACCCAATTTCATTTCTTTTTTTTTTTTTTACTCCACGGTCAATTTAAGTCATTTATTAAAGGCTTCGACATAATACCGTTTTTGATGCGTTTGAAAAAAAAAAGTTAAAGTCAAAGCTCTCTTGGATGCTTAGCTGTTAGAGTAATGAACAAAAATGAATACAACAACTCAAAAAATGAACAAAATCAAGCTCGGAAGGGTTTTGAGTCCTAAACGTTCTGTATTTGGTATTTTGTTCTTATATATATTATATATATATATATATATATATATATATATATATATATATATATATATATATATATATATATATATATACATTTAGACGAGAAAATAGGATACCATGACTCTGATACCAGAGGATGAAATACACAAGATATGTATCCGGTCCTCCGGAAGAGTGGTTTTACACTTCCAATGAAATAGGAACCAGTTTTTTAATATCACACTTTTCTTCACGACAGCGCCCGTTTGGAACAAGTTCGAAATGTTATTCCTCAATAAGATTTATTCTTAATTTAACTTTCACCAACGTGTAAAAATTTAACCGAAATCAATCCTTAAGAATTATCATTGTGGTAAAGATATTACACAGCGAAATCTATTTTTAGTAAAACCGGATGCGTGCAGGAGAAATGTCTTGAACTCCTTTTTTCATTTGTTTGATTGGTATTGCAATGGATAACAGGAACGCCTCATGATAAATTTGTCATTATGCTATTGATGCTACGCGTTGAGGTAAAATACAAATAACATCCGCCATCCCGACACACAAAACTGTGTGTAACCTTAAACGTTTTTATAGTCTGATTGATATCATTCAGTGAGAGCTAATCATTACATTGGCTATCTAATAACAATAACAACGAGCTGAGTGACGTCAATTTCGTTCTTTTTTGTATTAAAATCGGGTTTTCCCCAAACAAAAGGGATAGAATAAAGCTTATGTTATAGAGGCTATGGCTTCATGATATCAGTGCTATTGTCGATCAGTAACATTCGCTCTATGATAAGAAGCATTATCACGTTGGAAAGTGGCATTCCTAACGAGGCGTTCTTTTCCCCTTATGAAGGGAATTACAACTTCATTCTCTCTCCGTATCATTAGATTATATTATGATTCATACGCACTATACCCTATATTTTATATATTTCTATATACCAATATTATAGATACCGTACATAAGTATTTTTGGTACGTGATTGCATAACCCAAGGGCCAGATTTTTTGTATGTTTTTGTTGTTACTTTTTAACATTTTGGTCATTAAAAAAAAAACAATTGATATTTTACTTTTTTTTTTAAATATAAATAAAAACAAAACTTTGCAATGTATTTTGTTTCGTTATTGTCTAATGAAGATGAAAAATAAATAAAAAAATAATGTTTGAACTTAAAACCTGATCGAAATAGGATTCAATAGTTTGTTGTCACGTCGCCCAGCAACGAGCAGCTTGTTTCTAAACAAAGAAAATCGGTACTTTTTATTCTCCACGCTGGCGAGACCGTTTTCACGTGTCATGTGATCAGAATGTATAAAAGTCAAAACATGATCAGTTTTTCTCCTCTGAACACACATAATTTAAATTCGTTGGAGAAGTATTTCATAAGGGCATCCGCCATTGTTCCGATAGTTTAGAACCAGTTGCTAAGTTACTATGCGTCATTACGAGGGAAGGAACGTCACGACTGTTGAAGGCTATTAAAAGCCGTTCATGATAATATATTAGCTTTACTCATCTTAAAAAAAAAAGAAAATATTTCACAAGGTCTACTTAGAAAAAAATCGGAGATGACTAAGTCAGGAGTTACCGTCCTTGTAATGCATCACCTCCAGTTGAGCAATATGGGCGAGAAGAGACACAGACAAAGGAATACAGATCCGGTGTAAAAGGCTCCATACACGCACGGTTTTGATAGGCGTTCGAACCACGATCAGGCAAACCGGGGTGAAAACGCAATGTGTGTGGCCAAATACCTGGCCGATAAACCTAGGTACGGTCGATCGCCCGCAAAGCCCGCTTTGCTTAATATTTTTCGAGGCGATCGGCGATCGGGGGCGTGGCAGTATAAAAAATTGGACAATTTTTTTCGGATTTTCGCTGTTTTGACGTCAGATTCATGATCAGCGTCGAATTTACAATAGGTTTGATACCAAGAACTATGTTTTTACTCCAAAAATTGATGAAATTAGAAATAAATTTTAATTAATATTGAGGCTATTTGGCCGACAGAACAGGGCCCCTCCCTGTTTAGTGATGGATCAAGTGGTAAGACTCTCGCTTTCGGATCGGAAGGTTCAGGTTTCGAGACCCGCTCTGAGTGGTGCAGAGTTGAGTCCTTGGAAAATGTTCTTAACTCACATTCTCTCACCGTACTCAGGTGTGAAATGAGTACATAACCGTTCGTTGTCTTTGTTGGGAAAAAAATGTCCCATCGCCTGACAGGCGTCATGTCTTGTCTTTCAAGTTTAATATTGCTGTTGCATTGGGACCCCTTGTAAAGCGATTTGAGCACGTGGATATTGCGCCAAATAAATGCTGTGTTATTATTTTTTAAATAATATTTTTATAAATGTTGCGCCAGGAAGAGGTAGATGGCAAAAGTTTCGTTCATACAAAATAAAAAATAGTTTTCATGATTTTCAATGTAATGATATAATAATATGCCAGTTCTTTTTTTTTTTTTTTTTTTTTCCTCCTCACCCGTTGTCGCGACATGACGGTCGACCTTGACAAAGACATTTGGGATTGGCAGATGACAGGGGTGGGCATTGTAACCCTGAATTATAATCTACAAACAACTCCCCCCCCCCCCAACTCCCCCCCTAAAAAAAAAAAAGAGCTGTGTGCGTGTGTGGGGTGGCGGTGGTGGTTGGGGGGGGGGGGGGGGGATGCGAATGCGAGTAGTCCCGAGGAGTACCCGTTTAACCTGCCACGGGAACACTGTCGATTTGTTTTATAAAAATAATAATAATAATAATAAAATTTAATAATAATAATAATAATAATTAATAATGACGATAAATAACAAATCTTTATTGTCCACAAAATGGAAAAATTTCCGTGGTCTACGTTGCTTTTAAACTTAAATCGGATTGTAAATGTATGGATGTTATGCGTATTGGAAAAATACTCACGACATCTCCATCGGGGTATAACATATTAACACACAAAACTGCAAACGCGAACGTTCATTGCCTGATTGATATAACTTAGTGATAAGTTAATTATAAAATGCTGTCTAAAAGCAATAACAACGGGTTGACTAACGTCAAATTCATTCCTTCTATTGATGCTCTGTGTTAAATTAAAATACTCACAAAGTCCGCCAGCCAGAAATATCACTCCAGCCCAAAGATCTACATGGAACCTTGAACGTTATAGTCTGATATATTTTAATGAGAACTAATCATAAAAATGGGTGTCTAAAAACAATAACAATGAGATGAGTGACGTCAATTTGGTTCCTTTTATAAATATCCAAGAACTTTACTCACTCCATCCGCTCTCTCCTCCTTCAATACATATGAATCTATTCTCTCATCACTTTTTTGTGCGGCTTTGGATCGGACGGTACTGGATTCGAGTCCCGCTCTGAGTGGCGCATAATTGAGTCCTTGGAAAAGGCTCTTTACTCGCATTCTCTCACCTTGTTCACTATTAAAATGAGTACCTCGCTGTTTACAGCGTCGTCTCTGTCGGGAAACAATTGCAATATCGCTTAACAGTCATGTCTCGTCTAACATGTTTTTATGTTGGCCAAAGACCCTTATAAAGTGATTTGAGCACCTTTATTGAATATAGCGGTATATATAGCGCAAGTAAATTTTTTCTCTTTCTCTTTCTTTCTCTCCTCTCTCTCTCTCTCTCTCTCTCTCTCTCTCTCTCTCTCTCTCTCTCTCTCTCTCTCTCTCTCTCTCTCTCTCTCTCTCTCGACATGTTAGATTATTATAGCTATTGCTACATATGATGCGAATATCTTGGACGGTTATTGATGCTATGAGTTTAGGTAAAATGCTCACAACATCCACCAGTCGGAAATAACGTACCGTCATACAAAACTACGAGTAACCTTGAACGTTAAAAGTCGGATTGATATAATTTAGTGAGAACTAATTACCAAAATGACTGCCTTAATACAATAACAAAGAGTGGAATGATGTCAATTTCGTTCCTTCAACAGTCTAATTGATATAATTTAGTGAGAAGTAATCACTATTGTGCGCAAGACGAAAGATAGAATAACAGACAGTAACTGGGATCGGTTCTGTCGGCCACATAGCCTCACTATTAATTAAAATTTATTTCTAATTTCACCAATTTTTGGAGTAAACACACAGTTCTTAGTATCAAACCTATTGTAAATTTGACGCTGATCACGAATCCGACGTGAAATCAGCGAAAATCCGAAAAAAATTGTCCACTTTTTTATACTGCCACGCCCCCGATCGCCGATCGCCTAAAAAAAATATCTCCCCGTATGTGGGCAAAAATCATCTGCGATAAACGCAGGGATGGGGTCAAAGCGATAGGTCATCCGTCCCGCTACCAGCGGATGTCGGCGTCTATGGAGGGCTTAAAGAACTATAGATAGTACGCGCTTGGCCAAGAAACTCACAACATTGCGATCCTGAAGTATAACGGACCATCACACAAAACTATGTGTATTGAGAATTATTCATAAATGTGGATGGCAAAAAAAACAACAAAAAAACAATAACAATATCTAAAGATAGAACGAAGTTGACGTTACCCAGGTCTTTGTTTTTGGGTTGTTTTTTTTTTTTTTTTTTGGGGGGGGGGGGGGGGGTTGCCATCCACGTTTTTGAGTAATTCTCACTAAACTTAACCAGACTATAAACGTTCAAGATTACACACTGGGTGGGGATCCTGACCTCCCATAGTGGGCAGGGAGGTACATGCTGTGTCTTTTATCCCCCCAAACCCGTTTCCCAATTGTTTCCTGTCATTGTCTTAGAATGAGATTACTTAGTTTTGTCCTGATCCTTGCCGGAGCTCCTTGGCTGGGAGGGAAACAGTCGAATGTATAGTTATAGTTTTGGGAGATTATATTTTTTTTCCTTGTAAATCATCTCTCTGTTATGCATTGTATTATGTTGAGTTTACATGTTATATTATATGATTGGTAAACATTTGAGTGTGTTCCTCTTAGTTGGGACTTGTGCTTGTGTCTGGATGAGACTTTTAGGTGATCTCAAACTAAGTACATCGGTGGTATGCTCCTGGAATCTACATCTGATCCCTATTTGTTCCCAGTTCCCCTATGTCTTACTTTTTCTTGGGTGCTTTAATTGTAATTCTATAACTTTTTACTATCCCATTTTCTTCCTTTTTACTGGCGCTGATATAACCTAAATGTGTTGCAAGCGCCGTAAGCCCCTTAAAAACAAAAAACAAACAAGATTACACATAGTTTTGTGTGTTGGTCCGTTATACTTCCGGATGGCAATGTTGTTTGTTTCTTGGCCAAGCGCACACTATCTATATTATTCACTATTTGAAGTATATGCAAGACTGCCTGAAACTGGTAACTGAAAAATGTGGCCAGTTGTCTCAAAAGGATATTCTAATTTTGAATGAGAACATGATACTTAACATGAAAACGTAATAAACAAAAATTAATACTTTAGCTTCAAACAATAATAATAATAAAATAAAGGAGCTAAATACCAAACACGATCGGGCTTTTCTTCAGTCTGCGGCTATATGGTCTAGTGGTATGACACTCGCTTTCGGATTAGAAGGTCCTGGATTCGAGCCTAGCTCGGTGAATAGTTGGAAAATGCACTTTACTCACATTCTCTGACAGGTGTAAAATGAGTACCTGGCCGTGAACAGCGTTGTCTCTGTCGGGAAAAAAATGTAATATCGCCTAACAGGCATCATATCTCGTTCCACATGTTACGCGTTGCTGTTGGTCAGGGCGTCGCCATCGTTAACTTATCGCCTGACACTGACCAATAAATGACGTCAAAAGACAAGTTTTTGGCCGCAAAACAAAACAAATCACGAGTTGTAATTCACTAATTCAACCAATGGAATCGCTTGTTTCCTTGAGCTCTACTAAAGGCAACTCACGAGACGCTGCAGAAACCTAAAAATGACGTCAAACTGTAAGGCCTTGAGGATTCTAGTGTCCAGCTATAATTATGTTAATGACAGCTACAGCCAGGGCCCCTTTGTTAAACGCTTTGAGCACATTAAGTGGATATTGCCCTATATAAAAGCTCACGTTTTATTTTCAACCAATAACAAAAACAATTAAAAAACTTACATGCATCATAGAAATATCTGGCACGGCTTGTCAGTAAGTAATTAAGTTTTGTTTACATTTCAAGAGGGGGGTCCCGATAGCTCAGTAAGTAGAGCAATCGCTTCACATGAAAAGGGACCAAGATCGATCCCGGGTGCAGTCGAGATTTTTTTCTGACCCTCCTGCCCATCCAGCAGTGAATGGGTTGCTGAGTCTGTTAGATTTGGCGGAAAGCACTTTAGAGATAGACTAGCGTCCTATCCAAAGGATAGCAAGCAATTGCTACTGTCCCTTTCACGCTATAGAAACCGGGATAAACTCCGGCTCTATGGGCCATTTAGCTCTGAATGGCTACATTTCAAAATCATTTTACTTGCGGACATGCAAGCCGTACCAAGTATGTATCTGCCGTCTGTCAGAATAAAATCATGTATTAATGTTATCATGGTCTTCGTTATTGACTGAAGAAGGGGTTGAGCCCAAAATGTTCCGATTTTGGTATTTTGTTCTTGTTTGAATCTGTTTTTTTTTTTCATCTTTGTTCATTACTTTTTTCAATCATCCACAGCTTCTAGTAACTATCACTTTGACGGAAGCTAAAATTTTAATTTTGCCTTCAGATCAGAGGGTCCTGGCTTCGAGTCCTGCTCTCAGCAGCGCCTAGTTGAGTCCTTGGAAAATGCGCTTTACTCACATTCTCTCATTGTACTCGGGTGTGAAATAATACCTGTCATTCAACAGATTAGTCTGTCGGAAAAATTGTATTATCGCCTAACAGGCGTCATGTCTCGTCCTAAATGTTGCCGTTAGCTCGTGACCCCTTGTAAAGCGCTTTGAGCACGTTTAGTAGATTTTGCTCTATATAAAAACTCAAGTTTTTCGGGGGGGGGGGGGGGGGGGTTGTTTTGTTTTTTATTATGTGAGTGAAAATTAATGCCTTCATTGATAAGAGTGAGTTTTTATTTTGTTTGTTTTTCAACTCCAAGTAGCTCTAAATTATCTACTTCTGACCCTTTTTACTCCAGATTCAATTTATGTTTTTGTATCTCAATCATTTCCGACACTATATCGTTATGAGACTATATAATAAAATATTAACATCATCTTGTGCCGTGCTTGGAAGCGTTGACTTTCCAATGGAGAGAGTCTCCATCCCTCTCTCTTTTCTGTTGCTCTGATGGTCTTGTTGACTTTCCGTTCCCAGCCAGTCTGTCAGGAATTCCATCATTTTCGCTCCCTGTCCTCCAGGGGCTCTTTTTCCGTTTTAACTTTCCGGTTACACTCAGTTTGTCCAGACCCTCTCTTCTTATAAAGAAAGAAATACATAAGTTTTTACATATTTAAAGATTAAATTGATGCGACCTCGTGGTCTATTGTTTTGACTCTAGACTTCATTCTGTCCTGTAGGTCCCTGGTTCGAGGACCAGGTGAGGGCAGCGCAAAACTGAATCTTAGGGAAAGTTCTCTTTTCACATTTTCTTATTGTGCTCATGTGTAAAATGAGTATCCAATCGATAACAGCGTTATCTTTATTAGAAATAAAAATTGTAATGATACCTTACAGGCATAATGTTTCGTCTTACTTGTTATGAGTTGTTTCAAAACACCTGTGGAAAGTTCCGTTCCTTATTTCAAATCCATCTCCGGTTGAAAAATGGAAACAAGGATTCAATGTTTCAATGAAAGGATGTTGAGACTGTGGTTCAAACTCGGGAATGTCGAATTAAGACTCGATATAGTAAGAGGCCGCTAACAATCATACAAGAAAATTTACAATATTTAATACATAATAATAAATTACTTTACTGGGGTGGCTAATGAGGCTGATTGTTCTATAATTATTCCATTTTCTCGTTTCCTTTTTTTTTGGTAGTGGTATTACAAGCGATTTTGTCTAAATTTTAGGCCAAGTTTTCTGCTCCAGTATTTTCTGACATAGAATTTTTATTGCTTGCACGGTTTGCTCCCCACCATATTTTATTTCTGCTGGTATGTTGTCTATTCCAGGTGATTTATTGCAAGTTAGGCTCTTAATTGCGTTCTCAATTACTTCATTCAGGATTGATGGAGTATTGTCTATTTCTCATTGTTCCACTCCTGTACTTAACACTGTATTGTCTGTTTTAAGTTCTACATTGTAAAGGCCATCACAGTATTCTGTCTGTCTGTTAAATACATCTTGTTTGTTGGTCAGTAAGGTTCCATTTTCATCTTCTATTACTTCTATTATCATCTGCTATTAAATAGCATGGTATCCACTAAACGACTCAAAGCGCTTTACAAGGGTCCTTAGCAAACAGCAATACTTAACATGGATATATATATATATATATATATATATATATATATATATATTATATATATATATATGAGGTAGAAAACGGTAAGTGCTGCCTGATATATATATATATATCCCCATGATGAAATTTAGATGGTATCCAATGTAAATGACACCACCCTCCTAAATGAGGATCTTTATTTTTAAAAGCAAACCAACAGAAATGCCTTCTGATAGAATCAGTGAAATTTTTATCTAGGAGAAGAAGAAGAAGAAGAAGAAGAAGAAAAGAAGAAGAAGAAGAAGAAGAAGAAGAAGAAGAAGAAGAAGAATGCGTAATTTCTATAGCGCCCCTTTCCACCAAAAGTGCTCGGAAGCACTTACATACATATATGAACATGCGATTATAATATATCATTAATTTAATAAACTCAATAAAATCACTCACAGAAAACTGAAAGGAATTACTCTGTATTCAAAGAGGCTTAAAAGGAGGACAGAGTATTACGATGTCTGGTGTCTGCTGAAAGAGCGTTCCATAAAGAGGGAGCAGAATGTCCGAAAGCACGGGCGTGAAAAATTCGACTTAGGAATCAAACGGTGATAATGATAATGTAATATGACAAGGTAAAGCCAAACCCCGCTTATAGATAGTTAATTGTGGTTGCAGCAATAGTGATGGTTGTGATTGATGGTTGCCACTTTGTGGTTGTGGTGGTTGTGGCCGAGCTGCGAACAAGCAAACGTAGAAGAAGAAGGAGGAGGAGAAGGGGGAGGAGGAGAAGGGGGAGGAGGAGAAGGAGGGGGAGGAGGAGAAGGAGGGGAGGAGAGGAGGAGCGGGAGGAGAGGAGGAGGAGGCGATGGCGGAGAATTAATGATGCAATCTATTTTGTATCGTACACAATGACGTCACCACTTTGAGCGATTGTAAATAAAGATTAAATTGCTTCATTAATTGGTTTGCTTTGAAATAGTTTGATTCTGTATCTAAGCTAGACTACGTCAGTTGCTTGTTAATATAAAACCTTTTAGTGAAATCCTTCTATGCACGTACTTAATCCGATATATATAACGCAAATTGATTTATTCATCATTTAAGTACCTAATGGAGAATAATTATGTGTTGGTTATAGAGTATTTCTTCGACAACAATGAGATCATAACAAATGGGGTACCAAGACTTGTATAGAAGTACACCCAGGTTAAACCTATTACTACAATTAATTAAATAGGCATCGTTTTAACCCTTTAATGTCAAGTCTGAATATTTTCAAAACTACTAAAAAAATCTCTCTTTTCTTTTTCTTTTCAATAACAGACATCACTGTTTTCATTGCTATAACTGGTTTATTATTTGTGGGGAAAACATCATGAGCTTAATTTATATAGCATCACTCACTCTCACTCTATCCCATGACCGGTTGGTCGTCGGGGGGGGGGGGGGGGGGGGGGGGACTCTCGGGATGCAGACTTCACGATTCGACGCCATTCATCACGGTCTTGGGCCTTCCTCATTAGATTGTTCCACGTCAATCCTATCCAATCTTTAATGCTATCCTGCCACACTTTCCTCTGTCTTCCTCTTTTTCGACAGCCTTCTGATGTGCCCTGCAATGTTGTCTTGCATAAGCTTTCGTGTCTTACGAGGTGACCAAACCAAGAAAATTTCCTTCTCTATACCATTGCAAGTAGTGGTTCTTGCCTTCCTGCCAGTTCTTTTACTTCGTCCAGAACACTTACATTGGTCCTATGTTCCAAATATGATATTTTTAGTAGTTTTCGGTAGCCTTTGAGTTGGAATGCGCGAACTCTCCTTTTCGTGTCATCATTCATAGTCCAGGCCTCGCAACCAAGAGGAGTACAGACAGTACCAGAGAACTAAATAGTTTAAGCTTTGTCTTGAAGTTTATGTTGCTTTTCCAGATTCTATTTAGTCTTGCCATTGCTCCAGTAGCCATGCCCAGTCTAGTTTTTATTTCCGACGTGCTTGTCCTGTCATCAGTGAGCAGCACTCCAAGGTATTTGAAGGTTGTTACCTCTTGAAGAGTTTCACCATTCACGACAATTTGTGTTCTAGTATTGTCTTGGCTGTTCACTAGGATTTGGGATTTGGAAATGTTGATCTCCATGCCATATCTTGGTACCGCTTGGTGTAAATGGTCATTAAGTTCTTGCAACTCTTGTTCACTGTGGGCAATATGGTATATATCAACTGCAAACCGCAGGTTACATAATTGTCTGCCACCTATAGTGACTGTAGGTTGGTGATGCTGTAATGCTTCTTGCATTACCTGTTCAAGATGACCACATTGAATAAGGTTGGGGACAGTATACAGCCCTGTCTGACACCAACAGATATCTTTTTTTAAAGTGTCCCAGTTGGTTATCACACAAGACAGCACTAGAAGCTTGTTCATACAAAGCTTTCATTGTTTGGGTGAGTCCTTCATCAAAGTCGAAGTTTCTTAGAATGTTCCAAAGGCCATTGTGTCACACTCTGTCAAATACCTTTTTGAAATTAATGAAATTATGATATAAAACTGTTTGGTGTTGGAGACATTTTTTAGTGAGGATGCGGCTATTGAACACCTGCTGGACTGTGCTCCTGCCTGCCTGTTCCTCTGCAAGTATCTCATCTGATTTGATTTTGATGCGGTTTAGGATGATGCGTAGCATTACTTTACTGGGGTGGCTAATGAGGCTGATTGCTCTATAATTATTCCATTTTCTCGTTTCCTTTTTTTTGGTAGTGGTATTACAAGCGATTTTGTCTACATTTTAGGCCAAGTTTTCTGCTCCAGTATTTTCTGACATAGAATTTTTATTGCTTGCACGGTTTGCTCCCCACCATATTTTATTTCTGCTGGTATGTTGTCTATTCCAGGTGATTTATTGCAACTTAGGCTCTTAATTGCGTTCTCAATTTCTTCATTCAGGATTGATGGAGTATTGTCTATTTCTCATTGTTCCACTCCTGTACTTAACACTGCATTGTCTGTTTTAAGTTCTACATTGTAAAGGCCATCACAGTATTCTGTCTACCTGTTCAATACATCTTGTTTGTTGGTCAGTAAGGTTCCATGTTCATCTTCTATTACTTCTATTATTATCTGCTATTAAATAGCATGGTATCCACCAAACGACTCAAAGCGCTTTACAAGGGTCCTTAGCAAACAGCAATACTTAACATGGACGAGACATGATTGCATTTTATTTCCGACATAGACAACGCCGTTAACTTCCATGTACTCATTTTACACCGGCGTAAACTGAGATAATGCGAGTAAATAGTCTTTCCCAAGGACTCAACTATACGCCGCTCAGATCGGGACTCGAACCGTGAATCTTCTAGTCGAGTATCATAGCTATGAAAACGCCGAGAATATATACAACCAGAACCGGCA
>NC_088368.1:32970385-32977885 GCF_034508935.2 Berghia stephanieae | reverse complement strand
TGGAGCAAAAATTTCTCGGCACTTGAGGCGGGTTTTTCTCATATGTGATTATGGTAAAAATTCGAGCCAGGTATTCAATGTCGCAACATTATAGTACATTATAGTAATAGCCTTAAATGGTGCCAGCAAAAATCCGCACCTTGCAATCGTTTGAGTGGGGAAATCCAGTCACTCGCTCAGCCATGGTACACAGTCGCTGACAGTCATCAACGGACTGCGTGAATCGGGAGAAAAGCGTGGATAGAAGGCGTTGTGACAGAAAGGGAGTCTGTTTCGCACTGTTGATAAAAGGCGATATATACCATTTCTCAGTTTTATATATTTTAAAAAATGCTGTTATCCATTTTTAAAACATGGATGTGGTGCCAGGCACCATTTGAACCAATAGAGCCACGCCCCTGTATATATATATATATATATATATATATATATATATATATATATATATATATATATATACATACATAACCTCACAGAGTATTTTGCATCACATTTTAATCTGCACCTGCCTATCCACATTAGCATGCATGAAAATTAACAATTTCCTAGTTGTTGTTTACGGTTTTAACCACTAATGGTTTCGTTTCCTGTTTTTTAAAAATCTATTTGTAATCACTTAATGTAACAAAAAGCATTGGTCCTGATGGTCTCCATCCTCGTTTACTCAGAGAGATTGCGACACAAATAACTCATCCCATTTTTATAATGATAAACAAAATTTGTTAAATTCTAGAAGACTGGATGGAGATTAGCAAATTTGACTGCTATTTACAACAAACAAAAAAAAAAAAAATAGAAACAAACCTGAAAATTAAGTCATATTAGTTTAATATGCATTTGATATAAAATTATGGAAAGATATACTGAGAGTCAATATAAACTGCCCAGGGCGTAACCGCCCATAGCGTGATAACAACGTATCACACTTAAAATACTGGTTATAGTGTAAACGCCAATAACATTTTATTCAAATTGTCTGAATATCTGCAAGATTAAAAAAGGTTTTGTACATTTACCAAAGCTGCAGAAAGATAATAAAACATCGAAATCTCAAAAGAAGTGAAAAATTATCATTAGCTTGGTTCGTAAAGGCGTCGAAGTTACGTGCATTCCATTGTGCACTGTACATCCCTATTCTTGGGAAGAAACATGACGTGATGCGGGGGAAAACGACAATACACAGGAACATCTTTTAATCTGAAAAAATCCATCCTACTCAAGGAACTCCATATGATTGCATGATGGGCTGTTGCTCAAGAACGTTGGTTTCAAACCCTATTGGACAGTGTTCTATTTTCTAACGAAAGCAAGTTTAATCTTTCGTTTGCTGATAGAATGCAAAGAAAATAATAATAATTGAGTGAAAGAAGGTCCTGAGTTGTGACGGCGGCTCAGTTATTGTACGGGCCGGTATAAAACTAACCATCGTAATAAACCTTGTTGTTATTACTTACTTACTTAGGCCGCCCCTTGGGGCGCCCAACATGAGCCACAAGTATTCGCCATTCTGTCCTGTCCTCCATGAGTGTACGCAGCTCCCGGGTGTTGTCCATTCCTGTGCCATCTAGCAGACAGTAAATGTATGTTGTATTCTGCCTGCCTCTGTTTCTGGTTCTTTCAAGTGGTTCCCATACCACAAGACTGCTTGCAATCTCCTCCTTGTGTCTCCAGCAGTGCCCCGCAAGTCTCAGTCTTCTCTGTATCTTCGAAGTCACTGGGGGTGGGGGGAGGGGGGTCACCGTAGAGCTCTTCATTTGACATGTGCTCTTTCCAGCTTACGTTGAAGACCATCCGCAGCATATGAGTGTAGCAGCTGTCCAAAAAAACCCAAACTATCTTGTTGTTATTGAGGGCTCCATAACAGCTCAAATGTACAATCACTCAATCCTGGCACAACATGCATCCCATGTTTCTGTCAAAACAGAGAACTTTAATTCTCCTAGCAGGATAATTCAAGACCCCAAGAGTGATTTCAGATTTTCTGGCAATATAAAGCTTTGGTTGATGGCCCTTTAGACATGTCATCCATCGAACACATTTTGGTTTGAATCAGGTCAGCGAGTTGGCAAACAAAATGACATCCAAACGTATTTGGAGCTGTAAGCGATTTTGAAGGCAGAATACATTGTTATCCCCTAATTGCAGCACTGACTCATTTAATGTGTTCGCGTCTGCATGAATGTAGAAAGGCATTTGGGGACATACCCATTATTGAAAGTTTGATGGCTTTTGTTAGTGTCACATTGTTTAACTCAGTCATAAATGATAAATTCAGTACTTATTGTTCTAATGTAGTCAGTGTTCACAGCATTTTCTTATCCATTGTCATTTTCAAATGATATAAAAGAAAAAGTACGTATAGAACTGGAGTATCAATTCAAACAGTGAACGATCTTTGTCACAAGTCCTACACTCGTTCTAGACATTGTCTATATTTATGAGGACAGCTACCACGGATGATGGATACAAGAGACAGTAGATATATATAGAGACTACGAGAGACCCGACTGACCTGTCCGCCATCTTGACACACAAAAATCAGATAGCTTAGCCCTCCCCGTCTCCGTTCGTAGAACGAGAATAACAGCTAGTTCGAATAAAGTTGTTTTTTTAAATCAAAATAATATGAAAAAAAAAAACAAAGCAAAAAACAAATATGAACTCCCAACCTATCTCCTCTTTCAGTCTCAGCGGTTCTCGGTAAAATTACAATTTGAGGACCACTGATTGAGGTAGAAAGTGGAGGAATTTGGGGCTCATTAAAACAGTATCAATGTTCTATTGTAGGTGACCACGGTGTCAAAACTGTAATACGTCGAGACAAAGTGGACAATAAAAAGTGACGTTAAAATTAAAATGATAAGAATTAGAAAACCTTAAATTGTGGCAATTTGAGAAATTCTATTAATTCTGAATCAAAAGGAATAGAAACTAACCCCAATGTTCAAGTTCAAGTTCATGTCCAACGTCTTTATCTGCAAAAGGCGGATTGCCCATCACTGCAGATTTTATACAGTTCATATTTGCAACCACAGATTCAGTATCCATCACGCAGCGTACTCGTATTTCGACACAATACTGTTTAAGGACGATGGGTCACATATTAATTAAAATCTCAGAATTCCGTCAATTTCCCAAACCAACGCATTTCCTCAATGTCATACAATTTATCAAATAAATTATGACCAGATTTGTTGGATGGGAGACGGAGTAGTGGTCGGTCTATAACTATTACCCTCCCTGATGTGTTATTCATGACGGCTATAAAAACCTATACCACTTGCTATATCCTACCAACCAACCCCCTGCCAAGACAATGGTTTACGTTTACCACATCCCACCTCCCATTCACACACACACACACACACACACACACACACACACACACACACACAAACAATCCCCTTCCTCCCTCTCCCCCACAGCAATGAAAAACTGATCAAGATGTCGATATGTGACCCATCTTCTCAATCTGGTATTAGGCTGGAATAGGCCTGTTAAAAAAGAAGTGAGTTTATTGCGGCTATGTGGTCTAGTGGTAAGGCATTCGCTTTCGGATCGGAAGGTCCTGGGTTCGAACCTCGCTCGGTGCATTGTTGAGTCCTTGGAAAAGGCTCTTTACTCACATTCTCTCACGCTACTCAGGTGTAAAATGAGTACATGGCCGATAACAGCGTTGTCTCTGTCGAAACAAATATTGTAATTTCGCTTACTAGGCGCCATGTCTCATTCTACATGTTACGTGTTCCTGTGAGTTAGGGACCCCATGAAAGCTCAAGCTCAAGTTTATTGTCAAGATGCTCAAGTTTATTGTCAAGATGATCAGAACTACCTTAGATGTACATTTATTGGCAGGTCAGATAATCGATTTGAATCTATGTGCTTGGTTCAACATTGTTGTAATAATAATTTGACTAAATTTAAGAGTATTTCGGTAACCATCGTTAACTTGTAACCCTTTTCACCTTTCTACCTATCAAAGAGAGAAAACTACAACACGCAAGAAGCCTGGTGTGAGGAATGGAAAAGGAATAAGCCAACAGGAGGGGAACTAATTGAAGATCCTTGTACACGTCTCCCAGGTCTACAGGATCAACCAAAAAAATACTGGGTAGCTGCAAATAGACTACGGTCAAAACATACAAGAACAGCTGTCAGCATGCACAAATGGGAGCTCCAAGAATCACCAACATGCCCAAAGTGCAACCAAGCACCACAAAATGCAAACCACCTCGTACTAGATTTCCCAGAGACAAAACTGTAAGGGGGATTTGAAACCATCAACAAATGTGAGGATGACTTCCGAACCTGGATTGATATCTTGAACATAGAAGTGTTGCCGAACGATACTACTACTACTTGTAGCCTGACACTGCCATAAATATGACGTCAGAAGACAAGTCTTTGGTCTCAAAAGAAAACAAATCGTGAGTTGTATACAATAGGTCAACCAATCCAATGGAATCACTCGTTTCCTTGAGCACTGCTAACGTCAACGCACTTGACGCTACACAAGCCTAAAAAATGACGTCAAATTATAGATAAGTCCCGGTGGGTTCTAGCGTAGCCATCGTTATCTTATAGCCTGACACTAGAACCCTCTAGGACTTAAGTCTGACGTCATTTTTTGGTTTTGTGCAGCGTCTAGTGAGTTGTCGTTAGTAGAGCTCAAGGAAACAAGTGATTCCATTAGTTTAACAGTTGAATACAACCCTCGATTTGTTTTCTTTTGCGGCCAAAGACATGTCTTTTGACGTCATTTTTTGGTCAGTGTCAGGTTATAAGTAAACGATGACTAGGGTATTTCCGAGCCCAAAACAATAGGGAAGAAAGTCGTGACGTCACACCATCTACTTTTCCAGACCAAAACCATTGGTAGTGGGTATGTAACCAGTCATTCGGAGTACTAAGAATGAATAGGTTACAATGAATACAACTTAATTAAATTGAGCTTTTTTATATAGCGCAATATCCACTTAATGTGCTCAAAGCGCTTTACAAGGGGCCCCTAGGCAACAGCAACATTTAACATGTAGGACGGGACATGACGCCTGTTAGGCGATGTTACAATTTTTTTTCGGACAGAGACAACGCTGTTAACGGCCAGGTACTCATTTTACACCTGAGTACGGTGAGAGAATGTTAGTAAAGAGCCTTCTCCAAGGACTCAACTAGGCGCCGAGGCTCGAACCCAGGACCTTCCGATCCGAAACCGAGTGTCATACCACTAGACCACATAGCCGTACAAAATAAGGTGGCATAGCTATTATAGTAGCGGGATGTATAGGCATATTCTTATGATATCGGACGTAGAAGAGAGAGCGAACTGGATAATCTTTATTGACGGCCAGAATATATTTAGACTAGAAAATAAAATTCCATTACTCTGAATCTGAAACCAGAAGATCATTTACACTAAGTTTGTATCCAGTCATCCGGAAGAGTAGTTTTACACTTCCAATGAAATTGGAACCAGTTATTTGACATCACACTTTTGTTCCTTATTTGGGTTATCAGACCTGCAAATAAGTACATGCCGGAACTACCAAATTAAATCTTGAGATCTAAGAAACTGGTCAAATTTATAGATTGAATGAGTTGTTTTTTTTTTTCTCAATGAAAGCGTTTGATTAAAGTCAAATCACGTTTGTTTTTTTTTTAATTTCTATTTTTTTAGCTACAGGTCCCTCTTGATATAATACCTAATTGACACGATATGTCACATTTGCTAATTTCATCGCTCTTCGTTTATTGATTGGCTATCGATCTGTGGTCAGTCAACGATAGGTTGATAAGTGATTGGTTTGGAATTCAATCACCGTCATTCATTTTGACTACGATTGTTTTAGTTTTCGAGAAAAAGTGGGTGATAGATTAATTGGTCAAGCACAATGTTATTAACACTCTACCCTCTTGTGCGGCTATGTGCTCTTGTGGTATGACACTCGCTTTCGGATCGGAAGGTCTTGGGTTCAAGCCTCGCGCTCGGCGCATAGTTTGAGTCCTTGGAAAAGAATATTTACTCACATTCTCTCACCTTACTCTGGTGTAAAATGAGTACCTGGCCGTTAACAGCGTTGTATATGTCCGAAATAAAATTGTAATATCGCCTAACAGGCGTCGTGTTTCGTTCTACATGTTAAGTGTTGTTGTTGGTCAGGGAGCCCTTGTAAAGCGCTTTGAGCACATTTAGTGGATATTGCGCTATATAAAAGATCAATACATGCCGGTTCTGGTTGTATATATTCTCGGCGTTTTCATAGCTATGATACTCGACTAGAAGATTCACGGTTCGAGTCCCGATCTGAGCGGCGTATAGTTGAGTCCTTGGGAAAGACTATTTACTCGCATTATCTCAGTTTACGCCGGTGTAAAATGAGTACATGGAAGTTAACGGCGTTGTCTATGTCGGAAATAAAATGCAATCATGTCTCGTCCATGTTAAGTATTGCTGTTTGCTAAGGACTATTGTAAAGCGCTTTGAGTCGTTTAGTGGATACCATGCTATTTAATAGCAGATAATAATAGAAGTAATAGAAGATGAAAATGGAACCTTACTGACCAACAAACAAGATGTATTGAACAGATAGACAGAATACTGTGATGGCCTTTACAATGTAGAACTTAAAACAGACAATACAGTGTTAAGTACAGGAGTAGAACAAAGAGAAATAGACAATACTCCATCAATCCTGAATGAAAAAATTGAGAACGCAATTAAGAGCCTAACTTGCAATAAATCACCTGGAATAGACAACATACCAGCAGAACTTATAAAATATGGTGGGGAGCAAACCGTACAAGCAAAAAAAATTCTATGTCAGATAATACTGGAGCAGAAAACTTAGCCTAAAATTTAGACAAAATCGCTTGTAATACCACTACCAAAAAAAGGAAACGAGAAAATGCAATAATTATAGAGCAATCAGCCTCATTAGCCACCCCAGTAAAGTAATGCTACGCATCATCCTAAACCGCATCAAAATCAAATCAGATGAGATACTTGCAGAGGAACAGGCAGGCAGGAGCACAGTCCAGCAGGTGTTAAATAGCCGCATCCTCACTAAAAAATGTCTCCAACACCAAACGGTTTTATATCATAATTTCATTGATTTCAAAAAAACGTATTTGACAGAGTGTGACACGATATCTGTTGGTGTCAGACAGGGCTGTATACTGTCCCCAACCTTATTCAATATGTATCTTGAACAGGTAATGCAAGAAGCATTACAGCATCACCAACCTACAGTCACTATAGGTGGCAGACAATTATGTAACCTGCGGTTTGCAGTTGATATATACCATATTGCCCACAGTGAACAAGAGTTGCAAGAACTTAATGACCATTTACACCAAGCGGTACCAAGATATGGCATGGAGATCAACATTTCCAAATCCCAAATCCTAGTGAACAGCCAAGACAATACTAGAGTACAAATTGTCGTGAATGGTGAAACTCTTCAAGAGGTAACATCCTTCAAATACCTTGGAGTGCTGCTC